>NC_134310.1:26046862-26346862 GCF_949628215.1 Phalacrocorax aristotelis
CGCCCAACCGATGGGGGGGAGCTGGTTTTTCCGCCACGGATCCCAGCCTCCGCCCCGCCGCCTTCACATGGGGAAGGCTCCGGTTTCCCCCCCCTTGCCCTAGTATAGCCTCAGCTGCAATCCAGCCTGGCTTGGATGGGATCAGACGTCGTCTGCACCTACCGGATCTGGCCCCCCCCACCGCTCCCCCACCGCCCAGCCGAGCCGTTCCCATCCCACCCGCGCGGCGGGGAGGCTCGCCTGGGCTCGGGAGCTGCGGATGGTGATGTGGATACATTGGAACGTGCGCGGGAGCCGCCCTGCCTCTGCCTTCGCGCATCTCCCTGCTGCTACTGCCACCAAAGGCCCCTCAAGCCCAGCATGGCCACTCAGACCCCAGCTACCTCTCAGGCAGTCGCCCTTCCCGGCCAGAGCTGGTCCAGCTGGGGCTTGGCAGCCCAGTGGCACCAAAATAGCCCTGGCAAAGGCATCGTTCGTGACACAATCCCAGCTGGGCCCTTGGTGGAGCCTCCCGCCAGCCAGGGAGGGTGACTTTGTGCCCTCCTCAGCTCCTCGACCCTGCTCAGGGACTTCTCCCGCTCCCCTGGCTCACCTCGGTCCCCGCTCAGGGACAGGCTGGGAAGTCCTAAGAGGGAGCTCTCTGGATTAGCGGGAAGCGGCACCAGCAGCGCCACCACATGTGAGGCCTCACCCTGCCCACAGCAAAGTGGGGACCTTTCCGGCTGCCAGGGCGCTGAAATAACCCCGGGGCTAAGCACCAGCCACTGGTCCTGTGCGTGTGTCCCTTGGGAGCCGCTGCCAAGGAGCCAGCAGTGCTTCCAGAGCTGGAACAGTTATCCCCAGTGCCTGGATCTGCAGCAGGTTGGGGAGTTGGGTTGGGATGCTCCCAGGGGAAGATGTGCAAATTTTATGACTTGGTGATGCTTTTGCAAACCACTGGCTCGTCTCTTGGCCCCTGGCAGTCGTGCCGGTGCTCCCTGAGCCCCCCACCCTGGAACCCATCGGCTGGCAGCGAGGTGAGATGGGAGCTGGCCTCAAAGGCAGCCAGAACAGTGGGAACCAGGCATCCCACCAGGGTCTGGCCAGAGACCCTTTCCCCGCTTTTGGGCCCCAGTGGACCCATGGGGCCTGGGAGAAGGTCTCCTACTGGACCCTGGCTCCCACTGCTTCGCTCAGATGCATTCTTGGATACTGGTTTCAGTGCAGCGGCAGCGCACCCGCGCTGCCTGACAGAGCCGGTGGCCAGGCACGAACCCATGTGTGTGCTGTAGTCAGCAGTGCCCGGTGCTGGGGGTATCAGGGAGCAGCCCGGCCAAGTTGGCCTGGCACAGAGCTCTGTACCTGCCAGCACCGTCAGCACCTGGGGGAACGGGCATGCTGCAGCGCTCGGGGGACGGAGATGGGCTGTAAGAGGCATTGCAGCCATGTGGCCTGGTCGCAGCGCACCTCCTGGGTACTGAGGGGGATCTTGCCTTTTTCCGACTGCCACCAATTGGCCCTGCAGGTCACCCGGCTGCCACCACTGGCTTGGGCATGTGGCTGTAGCAGGGAGCTGCCCTATGGGCACACCTCGCTGGGGCATCCTTTGGCAAACCTCCTTCCCAAAAGCGCCATGGCTTTTCAGCCAGCAAGGGGAGCGCCAGCGCTCACCCCCTCCACCAGTAGCTCTGGCAAACTGGTTTCCAGCCGGGAGCTCAGATCAGCTGCCAATGGATGGGAGCAGCAAGCCGGGCACGGCAGGGGGAGAGAGGGAAGGTTGCAACACACTTTCAATTCTCCATCTGCTGAGTATTGTTTGGGAAAAACAATGAGGCCGTTCTTTAAATGTAACCTTCGGGAGATGCTTGCTTTCCCTGCGAGGCACCCATCATGCCGTGCCCGCCTGCTCCAGCTAGCCCTGCCCTGCCGCTCGTGCCGCCGAGGACCCTGCTGCGTCTGCCTGATCTGATCTTACATCCTTGCCCAGGAAAAATCCTGTTTTAAGTGTGGTTTATGAAGCTGGATTGGAGGACTGGAATGGGCACACGGGGCGGCAGGTAGGATAAGGCCCGCTGCACGAGAGATGCCGTGGGGTGAGAGCTGAGCGGCCGGGTGGCTGGCGTTCGCACTTCACCACTCTCCACCGCATCACCTTGAACTTGGCTGGGGCCTCACACAGTAAATCAGCCACCCTCCTCCAGCGTGCCAAGGCACCCGCAAATAATTCACCTTCCCCAGCAGATCTGCCCCTGCCTGTGCTTCCCTCCCTGCCCATGGTTCCCTCCCTGCCTGTGTTTCCCTCCGTACCAGGGCAGGGAGGGAACCCGCCACGTGCCCAGTGCTGCAAGCGTGCGCGCGCTTTTGCAGCTCCCTGAACAAAGCCTAGCCGCTGGGGCCCAGCTCACTGCCCGGCTACCTTGAAGTGAGCAGGGAATAGCTCTCTTTGGTGCTTTTTTACTGCCCTGAGCCCAGGCGGGCTGGGGATGGATGCTGGGAGCCATAGCTTGAGCCTGCTTTGACGTGGCGGTTTTTCCCCTCTCGCAGGGGTGGCTGCAGCGTGGCCGGTGCGGTGGGATGTGGATGGGGCAGCGCTGGCATGGTGAGGCTCTGCAGGCAGAGGAGCCATGCCGAGGGCCAGCCAAGCCAGCCACACTCCCCTTGGCGAGGTGCAGCAAAGTGCGTGAAAGGGGGTCCCTCTGGAAGCCCTGGGCAGCCCCAGCGCAGTGAGCTCAGGAGCCCTGTGGGAAAACTGCCACGGTGGCAGCGAGAGATTTGTCCCAGCCCAGGGCTGTGCATGTGGGAAGGGCCTGGTGGCAGTTTGGCACCCAGAAGGAAAGGGGGAGACAGTGTCCCCTGCCTTTGGGGGTGATGGAGGAAGGCAGGGCTCCCCAGAGGCTGGCCAAGGATGGCCGCAGGGGACAGACAGCTTGCCCTGCCTGCTTGCCAGCTTTCTTTACCCAGTGCTGTATGCACTGGCCTCCCCTGTGCCTGGCCCCCCAGACACTTCCCTGCAGCCCCAGGGGTGCCCATCATCCCCCCCGCCATTGCTCCAAGCATGGCTGCACCTGTCCTGGGGACAACCCTGAATGGCACTGACGGGGCGTTGGTGGCGATGGGGAGCGTCCCCGGGTCCCTTGCTGGAGGGGAAGAAGGAGGGCTGGAGGGGAGGGCAAAACATCTCTCTGCGACGCTGGCTCACTGCCTGCTGCCCCCAGCCATGCTGTGGCTCTTCCTGCACAGGATGGCGGTGCCAGAACCAAGCACCACCGAAGGGGCTGAGTGCTCATGGGAGAGGGCTGGGGGGCTCCCATCTCCCCCAGTCCCTGCGCTCAGGCTAGCGGGTGCAGGCAGGGCCTTGGGGTGCAGGAGCGTGATCTGCTAATTGGGGATCTGCAGGGTGGGGATTTCTCCTGCAGCACCTTGGGGTGTGCCAGGCAGGTTGGGGCAGGGCAGCAAAGGCGATGGGGAGTGGCCAGGGCATCAAGGGGTGCTCAGCCCTGCCGCACTGGGTTGGCACCATGTGGCATCACCAGTGACATCCCCATAGCTCGGCTGGGGGCTGCTTGTGGGGCTGAGCCTGAGGGGGCACAGCCTCATGGGGGGCCAGGGATGCTCAGTGCCAAACCCTTGTGAGTTTTGGGTACCAAAGCATCTTTGGAGGCTTTGGATGCGCCAAATTGGCACAGGAAAGAGCCTGACCTCAGCCTCCCTCCCTGTCCTGGCCATCTGGGCACCCTGAGACAGTGTCACCCCCTCTGGGAGGGAACACAGACCTCCTGGGACGTGCGAGCTGCAGGGTGGGGATGCACAGGGTCCCCGCCAGCATCCCAGGGCCCGGCTTGCACCTGGGCGGGTGGCTGGGCTTGCCATCCATCACGTCGGCCCTGGGCAGACATCCTCCGCGGCCGCGCCGTGCTGTGCCAGCTTGGCCAGGACCCAACGCGCTGTGTTGGCTGCCAAGGCCCGGTGCTTCCCAAGTCCCGGAGAGGAGCTGGGAAAGGATCCCATGGCCCAGGTGCGGCAGTGCTCACGCGCTGGGGGACCCATGGGCCAGCCCCTGCCAGGGATTGATTTCTCAGTTAACTCGCCGCTGCTTTAAAAACGCATTAATCCTCCCTTCTCCGGCCAGCAGCCAGCTCTAATCAGCATTTTGGGCAAAATCCCCAAGTCTGAGATTTGGACTGCCCACTGCGGGCATCACCCTCCTGGCCACCGCCGCCGTGCCAGGAGGGGCTGTGGCACCCTTAAGGCAGCGCTGCCTGGCACAGGAATGCCAGGATCTAGCCCTCCAGGTGACCCCTCTTCCTCAGGAGTTTGTTAGAGTCTGTGGCCAGGTGGATTGTAAAAAAAAAAAAAATGGGGGTTTTATCTTGTTTTTTAAGAAGACTTTTGCTCTCCTTGCAAAGGGCCTCTGCATTCCCTTCGCGGAGAAACGGTATTTGACCGGCTGTTGTCCAAAAAAAACCCCCAACATGTTTCTGATCACGAAAAACCAAGAAATATTTTTGCTTTCAAAGGAAAAAAAAAAAAACAGAGAGAGAAATGTTGATTTTCCACCCAGACGTTTCCCCTTTTCCCGAACCAGCCTCAAAGCGAAAGGCACCACTGCTCCCTCCTCACCCAAGGACGTCGTCCCGGGGGTACAGTTGCACCACAGACACGGTGGATGCCACCCAGGACTCTTCTGGGCACCAGCGGCAAGGGCAATGGCAGTGCCAAGCGTGCACTTCACTCTCCACTTAGGCCCCGCTTTGCCAGCAGCTCCTGCCTCATGCCAGGCTCGGTGGGCTGCTGGGGGGATTGGCGAGCGCCCGTGACTTGCTGGCTTTCCCCAGGGAGCCACCCATCACGCTGTTCACTGCAAAGCTCCCCGCTGCCTTATGCCAGCCCGCCTCGCCCCAGTGCAACGGGCAACAGGGCTGCTTCGTCCCACGGTTGCTTGGCAGGAGCTGTGATGTGCCAGATCCTGAACCCCCTCCTGCCGTCCCCTGGCTCCTGGCTGGCGATTCGGGAAAGCGAGACAGCACAGGCTGTAATGTGACCCCTGCCGCGCTGCGCCGCAAAATCTCCTTTAGTAACCTGCGCGCCAGGACAGGCGAGCGGCGTGGCATGAATACCAATGAAGCAGCGCTGGCAAAAAGTGCAGAGTAAAGGGTTTTGATGGAAATGGCATTGCATGAGAAAGAGAGCGAGTGCGCGCCCGGAGCCTGCGCCTGCCCCCCAGCCAGTGCCGCGTGCATGGGCGCGCCAGAGCGCGTGCACGGGTGCGCACGTGCGGCCCCAGAGCTTGGGGGGCCACATGCAACAGTGCAGTGGGGTGCCGGGGCCGTGCCGCCCTGGCGAGCGTGAGGCCGTTGGGATGGGGGGGAGCAAGCAGAGGGGGTTGCGAAGTGCCGGTTGAGGGGGGCGCGTGGCCTGGGTGGGGGGCTGCCGCAGGCAGCACGTCCGCAGGGGCCGAGGTGCTCCCTGCGGCACAGCACGGCTCTGGCCGCGCTCTGGCTGCAGGGAACTGCTCCTCTCCCCCGGCAAAGCACACCACTGATCAAAGACACGGGTGGGGAGGGAGTGGGCCTGTGTGAGCAGCGCCCCTGGCCGTGCGCCACCCCACCTTCCCGCTCCGCTCCCCTGGGAGTTTGTTAAACAAATTTCTCTAATTGCACAAGCCAAGGAGTTTGTTGGAGAAAAAAGCTGGGGAAATTCCCCTCCTTTGGGCCACCCCTTCCCCACTTACCCTCAGGCAGCTGGCGGTATGCAAGCAGGTCTCTCCCTGCACCCCCCTTCCCAGCTCTGCTGGGGGTTGCGACCCGGATGCCCGTGGGGCACTGCTGCAGGGTGTCCTCAGGTCACCCGTACCTGCACCGGGGTGTCGCCCACTCAACCTCCTCAGAGCTGGATCACCTACAGGCCCAGCTCCTGTGGTCGGACCCTGTCACCTAAAGCTGTGACACCCAGCACTTGCTGGGTGCCATCTGCACTTGCTGGCTGGCGTTCTCCATCACTTGGCTGAGCCCCCCTGGAAGTGACCTTTGCGAGCTGCCCGTGGGCAGCCCCTGACACTGAATCCTGTTGGATTAGCGAGCGTATGGGATAAAAGCCTTGGCTTGGCCGTGCCTCTTCACTGGGTGGGGGCTGTGGCAGCAGCCCTGCCAAGAAGGGAGGATGCGCGGCCGGGTGTCTGCCCCGGCTCCCGCTGAGGTCATGGCTATAGATAGCCCGGGAGGGCGCAGGGCCGAGGGCAGAATCCATGTGTGCCCTCTCCAGCTCCAACGGGAGCCCTGTGGGCACCTGCTGCCTTGGCAGGGAAGGCGCCGCCAGCTCCAGGGGTTGCTGGTGGCAAGCATGGTGCTGGGCCAGCCACCAGCTGTCGCCAGGGGACAAACTGGTGCCGCGGGGTGTGACTCTGCACCTGCAGGGACACACCGTGCCGCATGCCCCGCCCCACTGAGCATTGCCCCCTGCCACTGTCCCCTCTCCAACCTCTGCGATGAGCAGGGTCCCACAGCCTGAGGCTCAGTGGCCAACTCGGTGACTGTGGGGGCTTTCACTGTTGTTTTCCCACCAGGTTTCCTTCCTAAGCCTCTCTCAAGCAAAAGCTGTGCTGGGGCATCCCCACTGTCCCTGGGCGCAAAGCTGCTGGGTCAGGGTACATGGGGCTGGGGTTCACCCCCTCCAAGTGCCTGTTGCCAGTGTAGCTCAGCTCCCCCCAAAAGCAGGCGCATGGCTGGGGTGCCCTCACCAGCCCCATGGGGCCCTGGAGCGTCAGGGTGGCTGGGTAAGGCGTTGTTGATGAGGGCACTAAAAATAGAGTGGGACTGGGATCTTAATGGGACTTTGTGGGAAACCTGGAAACATTGTCTCATCCCCGTAAATGAGTCCAGATGCATTAGCAATGACTGCATCGCATCCTGAGGTACCGCCGGAGGGAACCGGGACGCACTGCCAGCCTCCTCGCCTTGTGGTGGTGAATTGGTTGGAGAGGGGAGTCGCCGGCAGCAGCGCTGGGGCTGAGCCACAGCCTCACCATGCCCCGTGTGGGGACGGGGACAAGAGCCGCCCAGCCAGGGCTCACCCGGCACGACCGTGGTGAGGACCCTCCCCACTCAACTGGGCCCCATCCCCAGGGTTTCTGTATCTGGCACCCATGGGTGCGAGCGTGCGCGGGCTGGTAACAGTGCCATGACCCGCAGACCTGGGGGCTTTCCAAAGCCCACCAGGGCTTGGGGTGGGCAAGGGGGTGCGGGGCTGAGGTGGCACATGGGAGGACCCCCCAGTCCCTGGGCCGGTGGTGCTGGCAACACTGCACCTCGCTGGCACTGCTGTGCACCCATTTGTGGCGTCAGGCTGGCAGGATCTGGCCTGATGTGGGGGTTTCCTTCTGCTCTGCCGTGGAGCTGGTGGCTGCGTATTGGCTCCCAGAGTGCCTGGCCCCACACAGGGACCTTGGACTCCCTCAGGGTATGGCTTGGGGCCAGCCCGGGCAAGTAGCCCGGAGCGGGTGGCTGGTGGACTCCACGTCACGAGGCAGGTTGGCACAGCCATCTCCGTGGTATGACAGTGTCACTTAGCGGTTAGTGGTTACAGCATTGGCCCAGGAGGCAAGGACAGTCCCGCCTCATGCCTCAGTTTACCTCCAGGTGGGGAACAGTACCCAGCATGAGAGAGGGGTGCTTGGCCCCTGCCCCAACCCGGGTGCTGACTCATCACACGGGGGACAAGATCACCGGCTGCAGACAACAGCCTCCACGTTGGGCACCGCTGGAGCCCAACGTCCCGAACAGAGTCCCTTTGTCTGGGCCCGCCCCCACTCCTGCTGCCTGGGAGGCATCCAAAAGCCTCCCGAAATAGGACCCATCCGGGCTCGGCCTTTGAACCTCCCCAGGAAGGTTCTGCTGAGCTGCCGAAAGTGGGTGAAGCCCCCTGCCCTGTTAAAGTAGTCCCGTCCTTCAGTGCTCAGGGTGCAGGATCCAGCCACGCTCAGGGCAGTGCTGATGCTGTGGGGATGCTCTCGTCTCCCTTTCCTCTCCGGGAGGGCCTGTCACTGTCTCAGTTTCCCCAGCCCTAGGTGGAGGGTCCTGGCAGGGTATTCCCAGTCGCCGGGGAGTGTGTGAGATGCCAGAGTGGAGGCTGAACCACCGTCATGTCCATGGCATGGCAGAGGTGATCGCGCTGCAGGGGAGCCGTGAACTTTTCACCACCAGACTCCAGGGGCGGCTGATCCTCCCACAAGGTCGCCAGCTCCTCAGCAAAAGGCCGGTGCTATTTTTAACTGGTGACTTGCTCCAACCTGCCAGGGATTGGATTTGCAGCAGAGTGAGCACTGCAAGGCCATCCTGGCGCTTCCCGTCACAGGGTGCAGAGACACACCCGGTGCCATCTCCCCCCAGCAATGGTCACCCCTGGGAGGGAGTTGGGGACACCTCTCTGCACGCCCACACCTTTAATGGTGCATGACAGAGGGGAGGAATTAGTCCCCCTCAGAAAGGCCAGGACAGAGTAAGCAGGTCTAAAAACATGTTGGGAGGGAAATAAAACCTCCGGTGTCAGGGGCTAAAGCTGGTCTCAGAGCCCTGGGCTTGGCCCAGGGGGCCTTGGGGGACCCTGTCTGGTCCTGCCTTCCTCGGTGCTGGGGCGGGATGCTGAGTCAGGGCTGCTTGCTGTCCCTAGGGCAAATGCGGTGCTACTGGCTCTGGGGTGTCTTGTGCCTCAGTTTCCCTCTGTGTTCCTGGGGGCGCAAGTTGCCACCATCCCTGCTTCGCATCCCAGCAGCTCCCACGCTGGGACCCTGGGGTCCAGGGTGGGCAAAGCATTGGGTCTCGGGCACAGCTCCAGCCCTGCTGCCCCTGTAGCTGCAGTCCGTGCCATGTGCCAGGAGTGGGGCTTGGGGGAGCGGGCCACCCCCAGGGCCCCGCGCTGACACGGGGCCAGGCGGAAGAGCTGGCAGTGCCGGGGCCCGTTGGCAAAGCTTTTTTCTTTTTCCAGTTCCATAAAACATTTCCCTTCCTTGGAGCTCCAGAGTGAGTTTCAGCTGGGAAGCCACGTGGCCCTGGTGCTGCCGGCCACAGGATGCTTCCCGGGATGGGGGGATGTCTGCTTAGCCATGGGCCAGGTCCCTTCTGTGCTCCCCCTGTGCTGTTCGCAAGGCTTTTCCCAGACCCCAGCACCGCCATCACATCCTGCCTCTCCTGCGGCCTGGCCTGGCGGGTGCCATGCCTCAGTTTCCCCATCTTTCGGAAAGGCAGCACCACACCCTGGGGGCAGGTGGGGTCACCCCAGGGAAGTGACTGAGCAGCCATCTCCTGCGCCCTGAGGGGGAGAGGTAGAGACAGCACCTGGGGAATCTGAGTGAGTCTGCAGGAAGGCGGCAGGCGGCCCCGGGCGCTCACACCACCAGGTCTCCCTCCCCAGCGTCGTCCTGGCTCCTGCGCCTGCCAGAGCTGGCTGTGCCCCTGCTGGGTGCCATCCCAGGGGCACCCTCACCTCTTCCCCACATACTGGACATGCCGCGCCCCATTTTGGGGTGTCATTAGTAAAGCTGGGGACCAGCAACACCAATTGCTGCTGGAGATGAGGGTGCATGTGAGCAGACCAGACACGGGGTGATGGGCATAGGGTTGGGGAGCATACTGTGCCACCGGAGAAGCCCCCATTGGCTTCAGCCCACCTGGGCCACCCCCAGCCGCCGTCTGCTGGCAGCACTGCCTCCCTGGGGGAGGGCTGTGCCGGCTGGCGTGGGCCCAGGCAGCGCTGGCACCTGAGCCTGGGGCTGCAAAGAGAACTGCTTTTCTTCCTGCTGTTTTCCAAAGCAACTGGCAGGTTCCCTGCCTGCCGTGGCCTCCCGTGACCCACGGCAGCAGCCTCGACGCACTCCCCACACCCCTGCTTGCAGCCGCACCACCTGCGAGGGCAAGCGCCAGCATCGCCTCCCGCCCCAGCACGTAGTCACAGGCAGCCGGGGACCAGCTCAGTACGGGGTGCTCCCTGCACCCATGATGCGGCAGGGACCTCCCTGCTCCAGATGGCTCAAAGGACTCAGCAAGGCGTTTCTGGGCAGCACTGGGTGCGGGGAGCCCAGGGCAGCTCGGCAGAAGGTCCACAGCCACTGTGGTCCCCGGTGTGTGGTGGGCACCAGGTGCTTTATTAGCCCATCTGCCACCTCCCGGTCTGATTTGTAGTGTGGCTGAGCATGGAGGCTGTAAATGAAAGCGTGGGAGCTCCTCCTGGCCTTGCATCCATACTGGCTGACCCTCCCAACAGGGTGGCCGCATCCAGAGCATGCTGTGGGTACGGTCCAGCCTATACGCAGCCTTGAGCTGTGCACAGATGTTGGCTGGAGGATGGTGTCAACTCTGGGGGAAAAAAGAGCCCCAGGGTCTGGGGAGAGGAGCTGCGGAGAGGTTGCACCACGTCCTGCCTTCACCTCTGCCTGCGCCGGCAGTGCCAGCCGGGCTGCCCCAGGCACCGGGGCTCCGTGCCCTGGCGCGGGCTGCAAGAGGGGTTTTGCAAGCATGGGGCTGGGTCATCCCCACCCCAGCTCAGCTGCTGCTGCTGGGAGCTGGTGGGGAGCGTGGCCATGATGGCCGCTTCTACCCCACAGGCAGCTCCAGCACGGAGCCAGCGGCCGGGCACGCACAGGCGAGGCCAGCACAGCTCATACCATCCCTGGCTGCTTTTCGTTGGAGCTTCAGCCACCGTGCTCCCGCCTTGCTGCCCCCACACTGCATGCCTCAGTTTCCCCCCTACCAGCAGAGCCATGCCGCTCAGCAGTGCCGGGGAAGCCTCGTTAGGACTTGCCGAGCAGGCCAGGAAGCCTGGCCGCGCCGTGCTGGCGAGCAGCAAAAAGTCTGAATAAGCTCTTGTTAATAAATACTTTATGATGAATCCAAATAGATTTCCTCCTCTGGAGCAATTATTGTAAAATGGGCTCTAATATGGTGCAGGGCTGGCCCTGGGAAGGGCTGGGTGCTTTTCAGGGCCTAAGTGCCTCCTTCCATCCCCTCTAATGAGCACTTCCCAATCATTTGCATCTGTCTTGGCAACAGGTCTCATTACCAGGTTAACTTATTACCAAGAGCCGCTTCAGCAAACAGTTAAGAAGCGGCTACCGGAGGCTTTGCTGGGGCCACATGAGAGCATTTCGTCCGAGCCGAGGGTGCCCGTGGGCTCTGTTGAGGGGAAACTGGGGCTGGGATGAAGAGCAAGTCCCTGCCGTGCCCTTTTTGGGTACCGGGATTTAGGGATTTTCAGGATTACTGGAACCTCTCCAGCTGCATCCCCGCTCCAGCTGCTGCGCCAAGGCTTCCCTTAGGGGCATGGCGCCCAGTGCTGAACTTGCCAGCCCCTGCCCAGGCTCGCGTGGCCGCGGGGAGCGGGACCTGGCAGGAGCAGCGGCCACGGGAGCCGGCAACAATTTGAAGGTGTGTGGCTGGTGGGGGGGGCTGAGCATCCTTTCATAAAATAAACCCTGTGTGGTCTCTGCAGGGCTGGGATGCCGTAAGGTCGCACTGCATTGCTCCCTGCCCATGGTGGGGATGGCATCGCACTCCTCCCTGGGGCCGGGGCCACGCTGGTAGGGAGCAAAACCCACTGCTGAGGTGACTGAACCCTCCCGTCCCCCTTTTCCTACACC
Organism: Phalacrocorax aristotelis; assembly: GCF_949628215.1. Taxonomy (NCBI): domain Eukaryota; kingdom Metazoa; phylum Chordata; class Aves; order Suliformes; family Phalacrocoracidae; genus Phalacrocorax; species Phalacrocorax aristotelis. Next base: position 26,058,468 of record NC_134310.1, read on the forward strand.
TAACCCCCCACCCCCATGAAAACTGCTCGGGAATTTCCTGAGGAAATGGTTTTTTTTCACTGGAAAATTCAGGCTGTTTCGCCAAGCCTGACCTGTTTGGGCAAGGCACTCGAGCAGAGGATGCTCAGAGGCTTGGCCAGCCTGTGCCACAGTGCCCAGCCACGGTGCCGGTGCCCACCGCTGTGTCCCTGTGTGGCACAGAGCATCGCCCACCATCCCCAGCGTGGAAGGCACCCACTGTGGACGAGCAGCTGGGGTGCAGAGCCCCAGCACCAGCCAAGCCAGTGAGGATAGGCAGGAGCACGGGGAGAGGCAGCGCCCCAGCTGTGTCCCCACCTCCCTGGCTCCCTGGTGCAGCTAAAACCCAGGCTGCCAGAGGAGTTAATCCTAGCACAGAGTGCCCAGCCCCACACAGAGCATCACTCCTTCCACTCGCCGCTCCACGGCAGGGCTGACACCAGGATGGTGGGCTTGGCCCCTGCCTCAGTTTCCCCTTGCGGCATCTGGCACAGAAAGTCAGTGCTCCACCAGTCCCTGGAAGGGGGGTGCAGGGGAGCCCTGTGCTGGGGCTGGCAGCACCCTGGCACAGGCATGCTCCTCCCAGGGTCGTGGGGCTTTACAAGCCCGGGCTGGATGGGGCCCAAGCACAGGCGCTGCTGCCAGATTCCCATCCGGAAATGCCCCAGGAGCAGCCTTGTCTCAGGTATTGCAGCATGTCTCCGCTTCCCAGCCCTGCAAAGGAAAACCAGCAGGAGAAATGCTTAACCAGCCCTTTGCCAGTGCTCCATGCTGCTGGCTGGGGCGGGGGGCCAGCGGGGGTCAGGCTTAGACAGACAGAAAGCACATCCCGGCCTTTACTTTCCAGAGTGGAGCTGGACATGAAGCTGGCTGGTGACAGCCGGGGCAGCGTGCCTGGCCGAGGGGCTCACTGGCTGCACAGTGCCAGTGGCGTGGCAGGGATACAGGGCACAGGGACGGTCCCCAAGTCGTCTCGCTTGTCCCCTTGCACCCAGCTGCAGCAGTCCCACCTGTCTGCTGACCTCACCTGGCCCCGCTAAATCGGCTTAACTCTGCACCGCATCTCGGCGCAGGATAAGCCAGGCGGGAGGGAAAGTTGGCGAGGGGCTGATCGGCTTTTGGTGCAGCTCCCGTCCTGCTGTAATCCGGCGGGGGCAGGGCCCATGATGGCTTTGAGGGCACCAAGGGCCATAGGGGGATCTGCACACAGCAGCTTTTTGAGGGGTCCCAGACGTGAGTCCAAGTGGGATATGAACATCCTCGGCACTGTGGTGAGGCGGGAAGCAAAGCGGGTGTCTTCTTGGAGCCCCACAGAAACGGGCTGACTCTTGCCACCCTGTGGCAGGGCACCGAGCATCCCCTGACCCTCATAGTGAGGGTGAGCAGCGCCCAAGGGTGCTGCCTCCCGCAACAGGGATGAGCTGGTTCTTGCCCGAGATGCCCGCGGCACTGCCCAGGGTGGCACTGCCTGGCAAAAGGGCAGGGATGGGGACAATGGCATGGTGCCCCCCTCCAGCCCTGCAGCCAGCCCTGCCACCAGCTGCCTGGGGAGGGTGTTGGGGCTGGGGGATGGCAGCAATTTGTAGGGCTCGTCTGAATAACCGGCCACCAAGGAAGATCAGCCGCCCACCACCCCAGCCAAGTATTGTTTTTGGAACTCGCTGCTGCTTTTTTCGGCTCCTGTCTTACTTTTCTTTGACCTTCTTCCCTGATTTAAGACACATGCCCAGCCCTTGCCCAGCTGCACTGAATTAGCGGCTGCTGCCGGGGAGGGAACCAGACCCTGCGGCCGCACAGGGCTGCAGCCGCCCTGGGAGCAGCTGCCGGGGACGGGTCCACCAGGCAGGGACGGGTTCCCCTGGCAGGATGAGTCCCCCAGGCAAGGATGGGTCCCCAGGGTCATGATGGACCCCCCCGGCAATGTTGGGTCGACACATGTGCAATGGGTTCCCCAGCAAGGGTGGAGCCCCCTGTCCTTTGTGGGTTATGGGGGGATACCTGTGGGGTCACAGCTCTGGTGGAACTGGGTCTCAAGTGGGGGCTGTCTGCTCCTGGGGACAGCGGGGTCTGTGCTGGGGTGATGGGTCTGTGCAGGCGAATAATGGGGTCTGTGCTTGGAGGGGCTTTTGGGGGGATAGTGGGGCTGTGCTGGTGGTTGGTGCTGACAGTTATTGGCATTGGTGCTGGGTTCAGGGGACACCAGGGGCTGTGCTGGGCACCTGTGCTGGCGGTTAGCAGTTTGTGCTGGGGGAGCAAGTTTGGGGTCTCGCAGGGGCCGTGCAGGGACTTCTTTGGGGGTTAATGGTTTTTTTTGCTGGATGTGGGGCCGAGTGGGAGCTAGTGGGCCCATATGGGGTCAGTCCCTGCTGGGAGCCTGCTTCAGGGGACACTGTTCCCTCCAAGCAGGGTCACTTTGGGACAGGGCTGTGTCCACGGGGGAATGACGTCGCGGCCCTGGGATGTGTGGGGCACTCTGTAGCCACTCACCCCATCCCACTGCCAGGGCTCCATCCTCCCCAGCTCCTGCTTGCAGCTACCTCACGGGTCTCTCCTCGGAGCAGCGCCTGCCTTTGGCACCCTCCCCGCTGGGGGGTGACCCAAACCCGGGCATGACCCCACAAACCGGGGCGTGGCAAGATGTTGGCAGCTGCCACCAGCCACCCCCCACCCAGCCCTGGCAGCCTCTGGCAGGACTCAAGCGCCAAGCTGGGCTCCTTCCTCCTCCACATCATCACCCGTAATGAGGGACCCTGGTGGCCAAATCCTGCCCTCAGGGATCAGCTTGCTGCTGCCCTGGCCACGCATGGGGATGCTTGGCCCTCTCCTTGCCATTTTCTAAGCTGTGCTGATCCCTGCCGGCAGGGCTCCTGACACCTCTCCATCCCCCGGCGGGCTGTGGGCCCCCCCAGCCAGGAAGCACTGATTTTCCAAACTGGGGAAAAAAAAAAAATGGGATGCGGGAAGGAGGGGCCGGGGAGAGGGATGCATTTTCCTTGTTTTCTTTTGGGGCCAGACTCATCCAGCAGTGCTCGCCAAATGGAAAAAGGCAGTCAGAGCACGCCTTGTGCGCTGGGCCAGGCGCCAGCTGCTGGGCTGGCCGCAACTGGGGCAAACTAGGGGAGTTCCCACTGCTCCGGAGGGAGCAGAGAGGTCCAAGGCACCCGCAGCCCATGCGGGAGCACCCAGAATGCTGCGGGTGTGGGGGACCGGTCCCTTGGGTGCTGCAGTCTGGCAGTGCCTGGCACCGGCATGGTGGCTCTGGCGGGCGCAGAGAAGATCCCGGCATGCGTGGGTGGGAAGGGGAGAGGGTCTGGGCGCTGCTGAGGCGGCGTGCCTTGCGCAAGTGCTTGCCCCTCCATGGCACTGCCAGCTCCGGCATGCTCCAGCCGCCCCCAGCAGGTTACTGGCCCGGGAGCATCTCAACCAGTGGTATTTATGGGGGGCTGCTGGGATGGGGGGAATCCCACTGCATGGGGAGGGGTCCCCCATCCCTGCAGGCACACGCCTTTGCCCCAGCTCTTCCTCCTGGTTGTGTGGGGACGCAGCCCAGCAGGGATGTCCCTGGCGGGTCCCAGCAGGCTCCTCAGCCGTCCTGGGATGGGTCTGGGGGGGCTCGTCTGGGAGTGACCACCTGTCCCTCTGCTCCTGCAGGATGAGTTCCACCCCTTCATCGAGGCGCTGCTCCCCCACGTCCGGGCCTTCGCCTACACTTGGTTCAACCTGCAGGCCCGCAAGCGCAAGTACTTCAAGAAGCACGAAAAGAGGATGACAAAAGATGAGGAGAGGGCGGTGAAGGACGAGCTGCTGAGCGAGAAGCCAGAGGTGAAGCAGAAATGGGCCTCACGCCTCCTGGCCAAGCTGCGCAAGGACATCCGGCCTGAGTGCCGTGAGGACTTTGTGCTCTCCATCACGGGCAAGAAGCCCTCGTGCTGCGTCCTCTCCAACCCCGACCAGAAGGGGAAGATGCGCCGCATTGACTGCCTGCGGCAGGCGGACAAGGTGTGGCGGCTGGACCTGGTCATGGTCATCCTTTTCAAAGGGATCCCGCTGGAGAGCACCGACGGTGAGCGCCTGGTCAAGTCGGGCCAGTGCACCAACCCCATCCTCTGCGTCCAGCCCCACCACATCAGCGTCTCCGTCAAGGAGCTCGACCTCTACCTGGCCTACTTCGTCCGCGAGAGAGGTGGGTGCTCGCCTGCCTGCGGGGCAGAGGCAGGATGCGTCCCCACCGCAGCCAGCTCCCTGGGGGGGTGTTGTTCCAGATTTCCCATCCCCCCGAGGTCTGTCCCATCCCTAGCTCTGGCCTGGGGACACCGCTTGGGGAATAATTTCCTGTTGCAGACCTGGCAAAGAGGAGCCCAGTGCTCCCCTCTCTCCAAACTGCTGCCTGAGTGGGTGCCCTGCACTGTGCCCACACGGCCCCTCTCCTCGAGCTGGGATGGATCCTGGCACGTTCCAGGGAGGGGAGGAGGCAAGTGGTCCCTGAGGATGCTCCTGGCTCTGGGCATCTGCAGAAGGGAGTCTCGGGGGTTGACCCCACTCCCCACGCCTGCCGGACACGGCTGCCCGTGCTGGCAGCCTGGTGAGCAGCCGGTCGGTGGCATGGGCTGGGACAGGGCAGGGGCAGCTGGAGCTCGGAGAGTTCCAGCAGCACCAGTTTGATGTGGGCCGCAGCCCCGGCCCCTCACCCAGCAGGTGACCAGGGCGGGGACAGGAGTGGCCAAGGCCAGCTGGGGAGGGAGCAGCAAGAGTGCCAGCAGGGGCAGCTCCCAGCAGCTCCTGCTGTTCACCAAGGGGATGCTGCTCCCCTGCCCCTCACCTGCCAGGGGTCCCGCATACCTGCTGGGAGAACTGGGCTGGTTTCACTGCAGCAAGGTGGGGGGGTCAGACCCGCTTCCAAAGCTTTGATGATCGAAAGGGTGAAACTGAGGCACAGTGGGCAGGGTAGATGGCAGTTTCCAGGTTCAGAGGATTAGGTTGCTAAGCCATCATCCTCGCCGCCAACTCACACCACCTCCCCCTGTGCTGGGAAGGAGAAGCTCATAGTAGCTCAGGTCAGACCTTATTTTATCTGGGCATGTTTGCTGTCCCCAGCTGGTAACGTGCTGGCACAGGCACCCTCCTGCCAGCTGGGGTCCCCCACAGACCGTGACATCCCCCAGCACCCCTGGGCAGGTGAGGAGCCCCGAGAGATTCTGCATGATCCCCGCAGGTGAGGGCAGGGCTCACTTTCACAGGGATGATGCAGAGTCAGGGGAGTCTGTGACATGCAGCCCTGAGGGGCGGTCAAGGGGCTCACACCCCCCACCCCACGGCCAGGCCAGGCTGCCCAGGTGTGCAGGGACCAGGACATTGGTCCCCTCCTGGCAGCAACCCCCTGCACAGACCTGCAGACGCGGCGACGCACCCCAGATGTGGCCCCCGGCCCTGTGAGCCCATCAACACCACAGTGGCGGGAGCGTGGGGTCAGTGCCTCCTTACCTGGCACCAGCTGGGGAGTAGGGATGAACGGTGCCACCTTGGAGGGCACTGCGGCGCCAGCAGCCCCAACAAAGGGGGTGCCAGCGTCATAAATCATGGTGGGCATGGGCAGCCGGAGATGGCTCTGCCCCTGCCTGACCAGCGGTGGGATACAATGAATGTCACTGGGGAGGCTGAGGCACAGTGGGCTTGTGACCCCCGCTGCGCCCCAGGCAGCCACATGGCCACGTGGGGGCACCACCAAGCCCTGTGGCTTTTCGGACAAGCAGGGCACAGCCTCTGGCAGTGGATAGCAGGGGCCAGATCCTGCCCCAGGTCCCACATGGGAGCCTAGGCAGGTGGGGGGTGTACGCATGTGTGCGGTCGCACACGCATGTGCAGCCAGGACCTGCCTGCCCAGCCGCGTCTCCCAACACACACGCATGCGCCTTGCCAGCGCCATACACCCGTGCCCACGCACGTGGCTCACCCACTCAGAGGGGCCCAGTGGAGCCCAGTGCCGCCACTTCTCAGCGGTGCACTGGGAACGGCGGGTGCTGTGCCGGGGATGGGGGCGCCCTGGGTAGGGGCGGGGGTGCCCTGTGCAGGATGGGGCAGTGGCTGCTGGGCAGGGTAGGGTGTCGTCATGTACAGGGCTGAGACATGGCCATGCTGGGCTTAACTGGCGTGCTGCATGCCATGCTGGAGGCACCCCATACTGGCTGGGATAGGAGTGCTGCATGCTGTGCCGGACTAGGGGCACCCTGCACCGGTTTGGCTGGAGGTGTGGTGTCACACTGGGCTGGGGGGTACCCTGTACTGGGCTGAACTGGGAGCCCCCCCAAGCTGGACTGGGAGCCCTACAGTGGCCGTGCTGACAGCAGGGACCGGGAAGCCAACAGCAGCTGTGATGGGGTCCTCTTTGCCCCTCAGTGTGCTGCATTGGGGTGCCCGTGCTGGCGGATTCCTGGGCCACGCTGCAGCCGGCAAGTGTCCCTGGGGAGGTGGCTGCCCCTTTGCCACCCCCCACCCCCCCAGGCGACCTTGACCCCGGTGTCTGGGTCCCCAGCAGCCGCAGTCACCTGACCGTCTAATTGGGAACACAGCGGCTGTAAATACTCTCTGATAAGGCCTGGCAGGCTCTCACTTTCCCTGTTAAGGTCGCTCTGTGCCCCGGTTAAGGGGGACTGGGACTGGCGGCAGCACCAGCTGTGCTGGGTGGGACCTCCTGGGGTGCTGCTGGGTGCTGCGGTGGGAGGGGTGCTTGGTCCACAGCGGGCGCTTTTTGTGGGGCTGTGGCTAGCAAGAGGTTATGTGGCCTGCCACATCCCTGGGGAAACTGAGACACAGAGGGAGGTCAGGGCAGGCACCGCACCAAGGGAACCCTGTGCTGTATGGCCAGGCCAGGACGCAGCACTGCTCAGGGCACGCTGGGCATCCCCACGACCTCAAAGGCTCGCTGCCCTACTCCCTGCCCAGCACGCTGCCTGCTCGCTGCCGATCGCTTTCCCCCTTTGCACATCTCACCCTGCAGCCAGCCGCCCCGTGGCATCCTCGACCTGCAAGGGGCTGGAGGGGGTGGGTGGGAAGAGGCTGGGGGGGATCTTGCCCATGCATGGCCCCCCCCCAGCCAGGCAGCGCCGACTCCCTGCAGCCCCCGCGGCCCCCCATTATCAGGCCGGAGCACGTGGGCTCTTGGCTCTCCTGCCTACGCCCGGTCCGTTTTGCTGGTGTCAGCACAATTTCCCAGCCGCAGCTCTGGCAACGCCAGGGAGGGGAGGCAGCGGAGGAGCCCCCAGCCCTGCTCTCCCCACCCGGGGACAGGGGTAGCCGGGGGGACTGAATTCCTGAGTCGTGTCCCCCCCGGACTGATGCCAAGGGGCAGCTCTGCCTCTCAGCTCTCTCTTGCCCACCATCCCATGGCCTGGAAGACCCGCCCGGATTCCCATTCCCCCAGGTGCACATGGGGAAACTGAGACTTGAGCAATGCCGGGCTGGCCCGTGGGGGACTGCCATGTGGTGCAGGGGACACCAGACACGTGGATCCGCTCCCCAGCTCTCAGCAGCACAGCACTGGCCCCCCCAGGCACCCTGCCCCACACCAGTGGCCCCCAGCACCCCTGTGGGCAGGGTGGGCTGCCAGCTCAGTGCAGGGCTGGGTGCTGCATGTGAGCAGGGCTGGGTGCTGGATGAGTGCAGGGCTGGTTGGGGGACCTGGGTGCTGGATGTGAGCAGGGCTGGGTGCAGGGCTGGGCTGTGCACACCGCAGTGGGGGAGGGGATGGCGCTGCAGCCCAGAGCTGGGTGTGCAGAGATGGGGGGGCTGGGGGGGGGAGCTCGGAGGTCGCTGGTGAAAGTCAAAAGCATTGCAGTAAAATGGTAATCAATCTCCCCAGTCGATGATGCCAGGACCTTCGAAGCATTACAGAGAGATCCCTCCCAGCAGCTCCCAACGGCAGCAGCCAGTTTGGAGGGAGCTGTATCCCCCTCCCTGCACCCTCACTTCAGTGTTCCCCACCTCCATGGGTCCCCCTTCACTGCACCCTCACCCTTATGCCTCTGTCCCTGCATCCCCACCCCTATGCACCCATCCCTGCATCCTGCATCCCTGAGCGTCCATCCCAGCACCTCATGTCCCTGGCTCCCCATCCTGGCGCCCCCATCCCTGGATCCCATCCCAGGAGCTAGGGGGAGGCACGCTGGGATCAGTGCTGATCCCTTGCACACTCTGGGGTGCTCTGAGACTGGCAGGGGTATGCTTAGCAAGGCAGTGGGGGCAAGGCTTTGCCCTGCAATGAACTTCCTCTGGCAGTGCCCCTCCCAGGGCCACAGTGGGTGGGAGCAGATGGGTGCCCAGGGCAAGCAGGCAGCAGGCCCCGGGGTGGCATCCTGCTCCCAGCACCCTCAGCACACTGCTGCATGCAGCTGGCCATGCCACCGCCAGCAGACAGGACCCAGCAGGGGGCAGGGACCTCCACGCCGTGCCAGCATCTGCGTCTCCCACCGCCTGGCAGCCCCTTATCTCCCCTCACCAGCCTCGCCCCTGGCTGCAGCATGAGGCAGATGGCACCAATCTGCCAGGGAGCCCGTGCCAGGGCTCTCGTCCCGAGTGCGCCTGCTGGCCGTGCCAGGCCAGCCGTGCCAAACGTCTGCGCGGTCCCTCCAGATGGCGGAGCAGCATTTCCCCGGGCAGTGCCGCTCCACCAGCCCCCACACAAATATTTATGGGCAGGGTCATGGGGAGATTGATGGGGTGTACAATATTCAGGCTCTGCCATTTGCAGAGCTGGGCAGCAGTGGGCAGGCGGGCCGGAGAACCCCCCCAGCACACAGATGAACACGTGCAAACTCTCTTCCTGCTCCAGGTATTTCTCCACCCCCAGCCAAACAGCGAGGGAGGCCAGGGTTGAGGGGAGCAAGATAGGCAAAGCCCAGCAGATCCTGGAGGACAGAACCCCCCAGGAAAGGGCACAAGGGTGTGAGACATGAGAGAATCGACAGGGGCCGGGTTCCTGCCCTTGAGAGCTGCATGCCACAGAGGTGGGGTGGGAAGGTGCTCACCAGGGTGCGGTGACCCCCGCTGTCCCTGTCCCCTGCTGCGCCACTGCCTCAGGGACCTGCCGTCTCAGTGCCTGGCCCCGCTGCGAGCCCAGCAGCGGCAGCAGCTGGGACGGTTTTGGCATGCTGAAGCTCTCTGGATCAATGTGCCGGCGACCTTGGGGAGGTCAGGGCTTCCCCAGCTCTCCCGCAGTGCGCCGCGCCAGCGGTGTGCCGGAGCCAGCCGGCTTCCCCGCGGTGCCCAGTGGCAGGAGGCAGCCCCAGCCCCACATCACCAGTGAAGCAAGTTGCCCCGTGCTCAGCCCTGCAGCCTCAGCCAGGGTGAGCGGTGCCTGCTGGGGACGGCATAGGGGGGCAAGGGGCCAGAGCCATTCCCCACACCGTTCAGCACCCGATGAATAAAAGATGAGCGAGCTCTGTCTCATGAGCACCTGCCATCCCCCACCTTTGCCACCCACCACCGTCCCCCTGTGCTGGCAGGCACCAGGCCCTTCCCGGGGCCGCAGTTGCCATCCTGGCCAGGCACCTGGCTCCATGCCACACTGGCAGGGGACAGCTGGGGTGGCAGATGCCCACAGCGCTCCCTCCTGTGGGTGGCCGCAGCCACGGAGCAGGTGAGCAGACACCACCAAGCCCCTCCAGCGTGCTGCTGTGCTTCCAAGCCAGGCTGGCACCAATGGCTGAGGCCTGAGGTCCCCTGCCATGCCGGCCCCCACACTGGGGTCTCAGCCAGCCCTGGGGAGGGCTGGAACCTGCCCACCCTGAGCCCAGTGAGGCCTCAGACCTCAGCCGTGGGACGGGAGGTTCCCCCAGTGCACTGGGAGCAATGCTGCAGTCAGCGTGGGGGTGAGCTGGGGGTTGTGGGGCTCAGGGGACCATGGCGGGAGGCCATGGGACTCTGCGGTGGGGCTGGCCATGCCGTGGGGCTGGGGATGGTGGGGCAGTTAGATGCTGGCAGCCCCCAGCAGCTGCCCAGGGCCAGCCAGGGCAGATGGGCCGGCCAGACCCAGGACCCTCTGGCTGCACCTGCGGAGCTGGGGTGTCCATCCCACCCGCCCGATCTCCCTTCTGTCCTTCTCCTGCCTTTCCTCTGTCTTCCTCTTGCCCGCTTTCTGCTTTCCCTTCCCTCCCTCCCTCCTCCCTGTCAGCTCTTTCCCTCTTTCCTTACTTTTCTTTTGTTCTTTCTCTTTTTCCATTTCCTTTTCCTTTTAATTTTCATTTTCCTTCCCTTTCCCTTTCCATTTCCCTTTCCATTTCCCTCCACTTCGATTTCTTCCATCCTTTCTCTCCTTTCTCTCTGCCATACCTCTCTCCCCTTGCCCGTCCCCTCCCAGCAGCTACACGCCCAGGTGCCCCCAGCCCCTCCAGCCCAGGGGGACGGGGCTGGGTGCCAGCAGCCGCGGGGGCGCTCCCAGGGCAGACGGGGGGCTGAGCTGTATCTTTGTCCGTCCCTTTGTCCGCTGCCATCTGTCACTGCTCGCCTCCACGGGCGCCGGCAGCCCTGGATGTGGCCCAGGCCTGGCAGGGCTGAGCGAGGGGGCGGCCGCACCTCCCGCCTTGGGGGGGGTTCCCCCCAGTCACTGCTGTCTCCCCGCGCCGACTGGGGTCAGCCGAGGACAAACCCGCTCACTCCCAGCGCGCCAACGCTCGCTCGCAGGCGCCGGCCAATGTGCTCGCACCTCCCCAGCCTCCCGCCCGGGCCAGCTGGCTGCAGCTGGCGAACGTGGCAGCGGGGTGCATCCGTTCCCCCCACCGCCTCGGGGAATGCCTCCGGCCAGGAACTCCCTGGGGCTTTGCTCAGCTTAGGAGGAGAAGCTGGCCCCGTCCACAGCATTGGCGGGCTGGGAGAGAGGGGCCTGAGACCCAGCAAACTCATCTCACCCCCTCAGAGCACCCCAGCCCTCCAGGTGTGGCAGGGGGTGCTGAAGGAGGTGCCGGGCATTAAAAAGGGCATGGTGGAGGGATCCAGTGCCCCGGCACACTGGCCAGCCTGGCTGAGCTGGGATTTACAAGGAACACACGGCATTTCTCGGGTTATTATATAAAGGAGGTTACACAAGCGGGTCTGTTCCGGGTTTTATGTAAGGGCCACCCCAGCCCGCCCGGCACTGGGACGGGCTGAGCTCTCAGACCAGTGCGGCCGTTGTGGGGTGGGGGGTGCTGGGGCTCTGGCAGGGAGGGGCCCCCAAGTCACGCTCCCCCCACAGCCTCGCCCACCCCTAGCCCTTGCAGTGGGGCCACTGTCCCACAGCACTCAGGCCCCGTCCAGTCTCCAGGTTTCCCCCATCCTGATCAGGCTGTTCACTCTGGGCCCTGGTGATGCACACTGCGGGGGAGGGCCAGGCAGAGGCACCGGGGGAGCTGTGCACTGCTCCTGGGTAGGTGCTGTGCCACCAGCAAGGGAGAGGCAGGGGGGCAGTTCTCTGGGGGACCTAGCCCCAAGCCAGCCCCAGGGGAAACTGAGGCACAGGGCAGGACTCTGCAGACAGTGGTGTGCTGTGCCCCCTCCCATCACCTGCGCTGTCACTAGCAGAGCTGGAGGGGGAGCAGGACAGCTGCTGCCCTTGCCAGGGGGCCTAGGCCAAGCATGCCAGTGCCAGCAGCTCCACCAGCCCTGAGCATCCTCCAGCCTCTGCGCCTGCGCCCCGCAATGCTGCCGGTAACACCGTGCCCTGTTACCATCAGTGCTCAGGCACAGAGCCAGGGCTCTCCTGCAGCTGCACCAGCCCCAGGGGGGCACGCAGCCCTCAGGGACCCCCCCACTCCAGGGCTGGCCCGGCCGCCCGGGGGTCGTTCCCACGCGCCGAGGCCACGGGCAGGGTGTCACCAGGGGGCCAGCGGTGCCTCGCCAGCCAGTGGGGCCGGAGTGCTGGGGATCCATAATTCAATGGGTGGCATCTGTCCAGGCTGCCAGCGTGGCCAGGAGCCCAGGCAGCCCCCGCCCCCCAGGCACACACTTTGATGTTTTTAAAAGCGATTTGGTCAACCTGTTTGGGCACCGAGTACTTTTCCCCCTCCACACCAGGGGGGACGCCAGCACTGAACCCCTGCCCCCTGGGCTCCCTGCAATGTGGCAGCAGGGCCCCACCACCACCTCCATCCCTCATCCCAGCCCCAGGGGTGTGGAGGGTGCACGATGCCCCCCATCAGCAAGGCCGAGGGGATGTGGTGGGTTCCCCAGGCTTCTTTCACCTTCCTGGTATGGCCGAGCCACTGGTCATGTGCTGGATGTGGTCCCCCTGGGGGGAGTGAGGCTGCAGCAGGAGCCCAGTGATCCCTTCGCCATTTTAGCACGCGCCGGCCCGCTGCAGGCAGCCGTCACATGGCGGTGAGAGCAGAGTTTGGCCCGGCCGTGGTGCACTGGAGGAGGCAGGCAGAAATCTGCTGGCGAGCTCACCCAGCCCAGCCGTGAGGATCTCCAGCAGCTGGGGGGTACTGAGCCCACAGCCCCCATCTTCACGTCCACATGCCTCCATCAGCGGGGACACGAGGGTGCTGGAAGGGGACAATCCTGTGGCCAAACCTTGGAGCTCGGGAAAGTCTGCGGTGCTCCTTGGGGTGCTGTGGCTGGGAGTGGGGTGCTCAAGCTTGGGGGAAGGTCCCTGGGGTGCTCCCTGGGAACAGGGGTGCATGGGGTGGCTTCAGCAGTGCTGGGTCAGGGTGATGCTGGTGGGAGGGTGTGGGGGCATGGGGACACAGGGGCTACCCGGGGGGTGAGGGGGCTACCCAGAGTGAGCAAGTGGCCCTGCCACGTGCCCTGGGGGCAAACAGCAGCCAGGCTGGGGTGGCTTTGGGGGAACCAAAGGGCTTTGCCAGATGTCCTGGGGAGCAAAGATCCATGTCGGGCATCCTGAGGTGAGCAGGGTCTGTGCTTGGTATCTCAGGGCAAGCAATTGTGGGAGGCCCTGTGGGCCAAACCAAGGGCCATGTAGGGTACCTCGGAAGCAGCCGGGTGAGGGCACAGCCCAGGGGGCTTCCCAGTGGCCAAGCACCCCCTGGAGCCGGGTGCTGTCCCAGAGGCGAGCGAGGGGCTGTGGAGCCCCAAGGTGATGGCGGGGGGGGGGTGCGCGGGGAGCTGGGCTGGCCTCGAGGCTGTAACCGCGAGACACCGCCCCGTGCCTTGGCCGAGCTCCACCGCTAACCACTTCCAGAGCCGCTGCGAGATTTGTTGTTTTAAGAGGCGAGGAGGGGCTGTGTCCGGCCACACAGTGCCCGTGGGTGCGCCGGGGGTCCCTGCCACCTCTTGTCCCCTTCCCCAGCTTGCTTGTGCCCCACTCACTCCCGCTGCCTGCTCCTGCATGATTACGCATGCAGCAGCTTTCAAAATGGGAAAAAAAAAAAGGGGGAAAAAAAAGTGAGAGAAGGGGGGAAAAAATCCTGCGCCTGTCACTGGGGAAATTTCTGCTCCCTAAAATGGCTGCCTGGAGGAAGCCAAGTGTGCAGGCAAGCGCACAGGCAAGCGCGGGGGCGCGGGGCTGGCTGGCGGTGGGATGCGGTGTTGGGGCGGGATGCCATGGGGCCGCTGGCATGGAAGGGCTGCCAGGCCGGTGCGGGGAAAGGGTGGGGAGGAATGCCAGCAACTGGGGAGGGAGACAAAATGGCTGCGCTCGGCATCGACGTCAAGCAGCCCCGGGGGTGGCGCGGGCATTGCACAGGGGTGTCAGGGTGTCAGGCGGCGTGGTCCCACTGCCCGCATGGCTCTGCCTGGCTGGCCAAAAATAACTGCTCCCGGAGCCACCCGTGCACAAGGGACTGGGGGGGGGGGGGGGGGGGGGAGGGGGAGCAGGGCAGAGGGGGAGAAAAAGGGGGAGAAAAAAAGGAAAGAAAGGGAAAAAGCCCCAAAGCCCAAGCCACAGCAGGCAGGCTGGCAGCGGCGGCCGCTCTGTTTCGATAGTGTTGTTTGGATTGTCACAGCCCTTTCCCGGCATCAGCCAAAGCTGTGAAGGAGAAATGCCGAAGGCCAAATGGTGGGAGGAGGTGGAGGACGGAGGAGCGGGAGGAGAGACATGGTGAAAGTTTTGGAAGGGCTTGGGGCACAGCCAGGTGAGGGGTGCATGGCCCAGCCTGCACCGGGGAGGAAGGATGCTCCCGAGTGAGGCTCAGGCCCCAGCGGGGGCAGGGAGCCAGAGGGTGTGCCAGCCACGCTGTGCCGTGCCACGCTGTGCCGGGATGCAACGGTGCTGCTGAGCTCAGTGCGGAGCCAGGTTATTTTTAGCCAGTATGGAGGAGAGACGGCGGGGGCTGTGCAGGTCAGAGCGGGTGCTGCCCCAGGGCCTTGCTGTCCTCAGCAGGGCTTGGGGGAGGCGGGATGAGGTGCCATGGGGTGGCAAGGGCAATGTCTGGCCACAGTGACGCTGCCACTGGGGCAGCGATGGGTCACGGTAGCAGCTGGATGGAGGAGAGGAGGCAGGATCAGGGCCAGGCAGCCATCACCCTGCCTCGGTGTGGGTCAAGCACCATGGGTTTCCCTCCTGCTGGGAGCAGTGCCTGCATCCCTCACACCAGCGCAGGGTGTCCCCGTTCCTGTCACCGAAGGGACGGACACTCAGTGGCTGGGGACATGCCGGCTCGGTCATGTTTCTCCTGCAGGGTGGGAGCCACTGGCCAGACTGGCCTCAGTGTCCCCCTGGTCCAGCAGAGCAGTGAGGACGGCTGCGGGGATGGTTGGCTGGCTGGTATCCCCAGCTGGTACCGGCATGCAGTGGCTCACCCCAGTGGTTTTCCCCTCTTGCAGATGCAGAGCAGAGCAGCAGCCCCCGGACAGGCATCAGCTCAGACCAGGAGGACAGCAAACCCATCACGCTGGGTGAGTGGGACAGGCAGGGCTCAGGCAAGGGGTCAAGGGACACCCGAGCCCATCCCCAGGGTCCCTGCAGCTGGTGCAGCCCCCTCAACAGGCAGTCATGGCCTCCACACCAGCGGCTCCCACCAGCTGCCCCCAGTGCCCCCCCAGCCCCAGCCAGCCACTGCCTGGTACCTGGCAATGAGCTGGGCGTGGCCTCAGACTCATCCCATGGCCAATAGAGCCCTGCCAGGGCCATGTGTCTTGGGGACAGCAGTTGCCATGGCAGTCCCACAGTGGGGGTCCCAGCTCTGCTGGTCCTCTCAGCCACAGAGAAACTGAGGCACAGAACAGCACGGGCATCCTCGGCAGAGTGGACTGGTCAGGGTGGTCTCTCGCTGGGGGAGAGAAGCGGAGCGAAGTCAGCTGAGGAGGAGGGGGTAGGTGGTGTTACAGGGGATTTGAGCATGTTGGGGTGCCCTTGAGCATCGCCACAAGACAGTGCAGGGCAGGAGGCGTAGTCCTGCCCCCACCCCCCAAAAGCTCTCCCTCCTCTCTCCTGCGCAGATTCGACAGACTTCCAGGAAAAGCTTCATCACCTCGGGGGTGTTCAGCGTCACTGAGCTCATCCAGGTGTCCCGAAGTGAGTGCCACAATGATTCCACCACCAACCCCATCCCAGCTGTGGGCTGGAGCTCCCCTCCCTGCCGGGCAGGGGCAATGCCAGGCCCCCCCTGATCCCCCTCTCTCCCCACAGCGCCAGTGGGTGACGGGCACAGGGCCAAACTTCTCCCTGGGGGAGCTGCAGGGCCATCTGGCCTATGACCTGAATCCCCTCCAGCACCGGCATGAGGAGGACACTGCCCAGCACCTCCTCCAGCGGGTAGGTGCTGCCAGGGCTGTGCCGGGGTGATGCCGGGGCCAGCCCAAACACGGCCTTGGGCCACGGGCTGTCTCGCCGCGGGGGAGGCAGGGGGCAGGCTGGATCCTGCTGCAGGCTGGCTCTGATCCCTTCCTGCCCCCAGGAGCAAACGGCACAAGTCAGGGTCCATGGAGGACGACATCTCGACACCAGCCCGGGGGGCGAGTACTACACCTCCTCCAACTCCCCCACCAGCAGCAGCCGCAACTGGACAGAAGACATGGAAGGGGGTAAGTGCTTCCCCTATAGGGCCTCCCTATAGGTGCCCTCCTGCTCCTATAGGGCCCCCCAGCCAGCTCACCCACTTCTCTACAGGCACTGGCTTACAGACCCCCTGTGAAAGCCCTAGGCACTCTGTGTGTGTGGTGGTGTGCTATAGGGGCCTCAGGTCAAAGCACGAGCTGGCTGTAGGTGCTATAGTGTTGCTATAAGGTCCCCACAAAAGCCACTCCTTCTCTATGGGAGCCCCTGATGTATGGGGCCCCCTGATGTAGGCACAGGGCTATCTCCATAGGTGTCCGGGTCTGTTGCTATACCCCCCCCCATTTAGGCACAGGCTCTCTGTAGGTGCTGAGGTGTTGCTGCAGGATCCCCCCATTTGGGCACTGGCTGTCTCCATAGGTGCTCCCTATAGGGCCAGCCCGGTGCCCCAGCCCCATGCCACCCTCTTCCAGCCCCACGACAGCCATTGGCGTTACGGACAGCTTGCTTTCTTGCCTGGCGGTTTTTCCCTTTTCCTGTCTAGACAGCCCCAATTAGCTGTTCATTAAGAAAAGAGGGGGGCTGGGCTAATTAAAGTGATGCTGCAGGTTGGCACAGCGGCTCCCACGCCCCGGGGTCCCTTCATTTGGCTCTTATCCTGCCGCCCCACACACCCGACAGCAGGGCAGGATCAGTCCTGGCCCCAAGCCCTGCCAGAGCCTGAGGGTGTGCCCAGCTGGTGGGCTGGAGACACCAATCCTGTTGGAAGGAGTCTGGGGGGAAGCAAGTCCTGCCCCAGGACAATGCCCCACATGTGCCAGTGACTTTGCCCATCCTGCCCCACATCAGGCCCCACGGGGCCAGTGCCATGGGGGACACAGGGGAGGGCAGGAGGTGCTGGGGGAGATGTAACCCCCTCCCTGAAGCATTGCACACGGCGTGTGTGGCGGAGGGAGCCGTGCAGCGGTGTCCCTGTCCCCTGTTGGTGGCCTGATCCGTGGCAGGGGCGAGGGGGGTGGTGGGGGGCTCAGACATGGCAGGGGAGTGGTTACGGCAATCCCCTACAGGATGTTCTGGGAAATCCTCCTAACCCCGGCTGAGAAGGGGCTAAACCCATTACCAGGCCTGGGCCAAATGGCCAGAGCTAAAGCCACAGCAGCAGGGGATTAACTCGCCTGCTGCCCCCTCCACTCATCCCTGCACCCCGGGGTGGCCCATGGGGAGCCAGGCATCCAGTGCTGCGTGGGGGTCCTCGGGGCAGGGGCTGCAAGTCCCTGGAGTGGTTACAGCCCGGGCTGTGCTGGCAGGATGTGGCCCCCAGCCCCGGGGTGCCAGGGGAGGTGGGTGCCCAGGGGGGCTGCAGGGTCATGGGCATCTGTGATGGCAGCCACTTCTGCACCCAGAGCAGGTGCATGCACCCACACAGAGCTGTGTGCAGCTGCATGCACACATGTGTGCGCTTGGTGTGCACAGCTGTGCACACAGGCATTCACGCATGCTCTGGCTGATGCCCTTGCATGAACATACACATGCAGGTGTGTGCACACACGTATGATGGTGCACACTCGCGTACAACGTGCACACCTGCAGTGCACCCCTAGAGACACCCACACACATGCACACCCTCCTGCACACGCACAGACGTACACATACGTGCTCAGACACCACGCACCCTCCCATGCCCAGCCTGTCCCCGGGGTGCCCCTCACACCAGGAACAAGCGCCCTGATCCCAGGCCAGGCTGGCAGCAGCCGTGGGACTTCGGGGGCCCATGGCAGGTGCCAGGGTTTGACGCTGCACTCTGCTTTTCCCAGGCATCTCCCCCACTGTGAAAAAGACGGAGATGGACAAGTCCCCCTTCCACAGCCCGTCGCCCCAGGACTCCTCGCCCCGGCTGAGCAGCTTCACACAGCACCACCGTCCCGTCATCGCGGTGCACAGCGGTGAGTGTCCCGGCAGGGAAACCAAGGCACAGAGCGAGCAGGCAAGCAGGTGGGGGGGCTGAGGCAGCGGCTAGCTCACAGTGACACCGGTGGGTCCGCCCTTCCGCTCTCGCCCACAGGTATCGCTCGAAGCCCACACCCGTCGTCTGCGCTGCATTTCCCCACCACCTCCATCCTCCCCCAGACGGCCTCCACCTACTTCCCCCACACGGCCATTCGGTACCCGCCTCATCTCAACCCGCAGGACCCGCTGAAAGATCTCGTCTCACTGGCCTGCGACCCGTCCAACCAGCAGCCCGGACCGGTAAGGATCTGGCCCTACCCTGCATCCCATCACCAACCTTGCCGTGGGGGGCCAGGGGCTGCTGTCGGCCGGACTGCCGGAGGGGTGTCCCCTGGATCGTCTGCCATCACTGCCACGACCGCCGACACACGGGGGATCAGGGTGCTCCAGCGGCACCTGGGTGCCAGCACCCAGCCTGGTAGGGTGTTCCTGCCACTGCGGTTGGGGCTGAGCAGCTCTGGCTGGTGCCTTGCGTTGGTTCGGGAGCGCCGCTGCGCCTGGTCGGTGTTGGCACCTCGTTTCTCAAGTGATGGAGTTGCTGTCCGCTGGCTCAGCATGGGGTGCTGCCTCGCAGGGAGACAGGGCAATAGGTGTCAGGGCTGAGCTGTCAGCCGGATCTGGGGGTGAGTGGAACATCCGGCAGGGGATGTGTGACTGTTGCCAAAAAGCCACCGTCTGCCAGCGTGCCTGGGAGAGCCATGGGCTCTACATGCCCCGTCCACCCGTGCAGCCAGCTGGTGGCCTGTCAGCCCCACCACTGCGCCGTTGTACCCCTAGCGTCCCCATGGGGGTGGCAGGATCACACCATGCTGCTGTGCACTTTCCCTCGCTCCCTGCACACCCAGCTCACCCAGCACACCGCACACCCAGCACCCCACACACCAGCACCCCGCACACTAGCACCCCGCGCACCAGCACCCCATGCACCAGCACCCTATGCACACACCCCACACACACCAGCACCCCACACACCAGCACCCCATGCACACACCAGCACCCTGCGCACCCCGTGCACGCCGCACCCCACACACCCAGCACCCTGCACATGCAGCACCCCGTGCGCACAGCACCCATTACGCTGTACACCCAGGACCCCATGTGTCCACCTCCCAGGGCTCCTTTCATGCCTGAAGCTGGGGGCTAGGGGTGGCCACACTCCCACTCCCATGTTCCACACCCCCACTCTGCCCCCCGGATGCACAGGGTCTCAGGGAGCCCCTCTGAACTCTGCCCAGCACCCGCCTGCTGCCCCTCACCGACGAGGCCTGATGCCAGGGTGAGGGGCACGGCCGCTCTTGCCCTGTGCAGCGACTCAGTGCCAGGCCGGCGTAAGCCGGATTCGGAGCAGCCCCGCACCAGGTCTGGCATGGGGAGCTGGCACAGGAGCCTTTGAATGTTGGCACTGTGCCATTGCCACGGGGTGCCTTATCCCTGCAGGTGAGTGCTTCAACGGCCTCCCGCCACTGCGGGGAGAGGGGCACAGCGCCCCGGCTCTGGTATGCGCCGCCACAGGTCATGGCCCCCTCCAGCCCACCCTGAACCCCCTGTACCGCCGTGATTTCCCCCGTCGCCATCACCAACCTTTCAGGGCTGCTCTGAGACCCAACAAACTTGTGTCAGTGGTGAGGGATGCTCTGCACCCGTGCCAGGCAGCGCTGGGGGCTCCCTGGGCCGGCTTTGCCGGTGCTGCGTGTGCTTCCTAATGGCTTGTGCTGTTTGTTTTTCTGTCTGTGTTGTGTCCCCAGTTAAATGGAAGTGGTCAAGTGAAAGTGCCCAGCCACTACCTGCCCACGCAGATGCTGGCGCCGCCACCTCCCCCCGGCATGCCCCGCTTGGCCGTCTCTCCTGACACCAAATCCACCACGACAACTACCGAGGGAGGGACGACCTCACCGACATCACCCAGTAAGCACCCTGCGGCGCCCACCCCTCTCCCCGGCCCGGCTGGCCCCCTCCTCTCGCAGCCCCCCTAAGGTCTCCCCCATCTCAGTGCTGCTGAGGGGATGTTGGCGGAGGTGGCCTCCCCGCAGCCGGGGAGAGGGCGGCAGCCGGCACGCAATGAGTTTGCTGGGTCTCAGGCAGGTCAGAGCAGGCAGGGTTTGGGCAGGCAGCTGTTGTGTCCCCCAAGCCGGGAGGTCCCGCGCTGGTCCCAGGGACCGGGCTGAGACCCACATCCGTCTGAGACAGCTGGGGGAATGGGAGCAGAGCCGCAGTGGGGCTCCCCTAAGCCAATGTCCTGCCCAAACCCCACCGGCGGGGGCAGAGCTCGTGGGGGAGGCTGTTGCCTCTCCATGCCTCAATTTCCCAACCAGCTCACAGCGGCTTTGCTGCCAGTGATGCAGGGACCAGCCAGCATAGGTGTGGTGCTGGGGCTGGGAGCAGTGTGCCGTCCTCTTGCTGCTGTGGGGGTCCCCGGTGCTGGGGACCCCAATCTGATCGGGGGCTGTGAAGCGATGCGGGTGCAAGGACTGCGTGCAAGCCCTCTGGAGCCCTTGGCAGGAGGCGCCTGGGGGGCCTTTGTTAGCAGTGGTGGCTGACAAGCTCATCCATCTCCGCTCTACCGTGGGAGACTTTAGCGCCTTGCCAGGAGGATTTTGGGGTGCTGGGCCGAGGGCCGCAGAGGGGAGATCCTGGTGTTGCCCCTGGGCTGGCATCAGTGCACATGCTGCAGCGGTGGGACGCTGCGCCATCGCCACACTCTGTGGGGGGTTGGCCCTGTCCCCATCCTGCTGTACCCACAGGGCACCTCCTGGTGCCCTGAGAGGCTGCCACGTCCCCACAGGGTCAAGCCCTGCCCAGGGGCACTGTCCCTGGCACAGGCCACTGCTGGGTGCCGGCAGCTGGGCAGCGGGTGTTGAGGTTATGTGGCATGAAGAAATCAAAGCCTGGCTGATCTGGAGGGCAGAGCTCAGGGTGGTGTAGCCTGGCCGGTGATGGGGCCACAGCCACGGGGGGTGACCGGGCAGTGCCGTTTCCCCCCTAGGCTTGGGAAGGATGCACGTGGGGGACACTGGTTGTCCCCAAAGGGTGCAGAGGTCAGCTGGGTCTGAGCCCCTGTGTCCCCCAGCAGCACCCTGCCTCCAACAGGGCTGAGCCCAGGAGCTCAGTGGGGCTGTGGGTCCCACTGCTGGACCCCCAGCCGGGTAGTGGAGATGGCTGCAGGGGGACGTGTCTGAGTGGAGCTGGTGGCTCCCATTGCACTCGCCCCACGGCAGCTCTGCTCAGGAGCCACAGTGCTGGCACAGCAAGGGAGTACCTGTATGCACCTGCACCCCAGGGGCATCTCACCCTGCCCGCAGCCTGCTGTCACCCTGAAACTGCCTTTCCAGCGGGGCGCAGGCACAGGCAGCACTGCCCTGGGCACAGCATCCCTGGCCTCGCTTGCCCACTGCTGGGGTGCAGCCGGGGACGTTGCCCAGCCGCAGCTCTGTGTGCCTGGGACGCCCGTCCCAGCAGCACCAGGGAGTGGGCCGGGTTTGGCCCCGGGGGGGACAATGGCGGTGCCACCGGCAGCCCCGTTAATGAGCTCTCGTTTGTTCCCCAGCCTACTCTGCACCAGGCACGCCCCCTGCGAACCGTTCCTTCGTGGGATTAGGACCAAGGGATCCTGGGAGTATCTATCAGGCACAGGTGAGAGCGGGGATGCTGCTGGGGGGACCCTCCTGCCCTCACCCCAGGTACCACCACTGTGGCATCGCCGTGGGCATCACCGCCATGGGCATGGCTGTTGCGGGCATCACCGTGGTGGGAATTGCTGCCACGGTGTTGCTGACGTGGGCATCCCCTCTATGGCATCATTGCCAAGGGCATCGCCACCATGGTCATGACTGTTGCAGGCATCGCTGTCATGGGCGTCGCTGCTGTGGCATTGCTAACATGGGCATCCCCGCCAAAGCATCGCTGCCATGGCATTGCTGCAGTGTTATTGCATTGCCCTGGGCATCACTACCGTAGGCATCGCCACTGCGGGCACTGCCACTGTAGCATCAGTGCCGTGGGCATCGCCGCCATGGGCATCACCCCCGTGGCATCACCACCCGGTGCCCCGTGCCAGGGCTCGGGCACTGCCGGTGGCCGGGGGCCACCCAAGGACAACGAGGGCAGAGGGAGTCACTGCCATGCCCATGCCTGGCACTATCCCCTCCCCTTGCCAGGCTCTGGTCATGCCCTGCCTGGCACCGTGGCACAGCCAGGCTGCTGCAGTGCCCGCAGCATCCCTGAATGATGTGCGCTGAGGCCATGTGCCCCCCCTCTAGGTGGGCCTCGGCACCCTGCTCTCACCGGATTGCGCCCGCCGCCTGCTCCAGACGCAGCAGGATGTTGTGTGCGCCTTTCCAGGGGCTTTTCATAAGTTCTGGGTATTTTTTGACAGGTAGTTGGGGAGCTGGCACTAGTGACGTGGGCAGTGCCGTGGGGCCAGTGCAGGAATGCCAGCGACTGGCCTCACTTGTGATATGAGTTGGCCAGCCTTAGTAGTCCCAGTGGGGGCAGCTTTGGGAAGCTGCAGCCCTGCCTGGTGGGTGATGCTGGCAGCAGGATGGGTGTGTGGATGGTGCCATGCCAGGGGCACCCCAGGGTGCTACACCCGCTGGGGGTGAGTACTCAGGGCACTGAGCCGTGCCATGGGGTGCCCAGAGGCGTTGTGCTGTGCCAGGGTGCAAGCACTTCGCGACTGTGAGCTGCGCTGCGGGGCACCCAAGGGTGCTGTGCTGTGCCAGGGTGCAAGCGCTCAGGGACCATGAGCTGGGACACGCAAGGGTGCTGTGCTGTAGGAGGGGGTGAACGCTGGGGGCCCAGCTCTGACCACAGCCCCCCGCCCTGCCTCAGTTTCCCCGGACCTACTCGTGGGCAGAGCGCAGTGGGTTGCGCACCCAAGGCCTTTGGGTCCCTAAAGAGGGACCCCGGGGGTCACGGCCACTCCCAGTACCCCATAGTTCCCGCGTACTTGTGTCCAGTCATGCTCTGGGAGCCTCCCCAGGGCTCAGGGATGGTCTGCGTAGGGAAACTGTGGCATGGGGAAACAAAACGGTGTCGCACGTCCCTGGGAGGAGTAGCTGAGACCTGCTGCTCTCGGGTCATGTGTGGCAGGGTGGGGAAGGGTTAAGGGAAGTGGCGGCCCCGAGCTGTCTCGTTGCCAACGGAAACCAGACATGAGGTAATCAGGGACGAACTTGAACTTGGGTCTGGGGGGGGGGAGACAAAGGGAGGGTCGGTGGGGGCCACCCCGTGGGGTCCCCAGCTGTGCCCACCCCCCCACCCATCCTCAAGGGGAACCATTCCCTGGGGAGTGTCGCCTTGGCTGTGGAAGTGCGGAGGGACACAGGGGGCCCTGGCGCAGAGGACTGACAAACTCCGTGCAGGAATGGAGACACCAGCCCCGTGCGGACGGCAAGGCAAGCCAAGCAGGGGGACAGCACGGGGACAGCTCAGGGTGGGAGGGGACATGCCAGGGGGGATGCAGCGGCTCCACAATGCAGGGCACTAAAGCCAGCCTCTCTCTTCTCTCCCGGCAGTCCTGGTACCTGGGATAACCACCGCCGTGCCGCCCCTTCGCCTCCCTTCTCCTCTGCTTTAGGCACCCCCAGAGGAACATCCCCGTCCCCGAGCACCAGGCCCAGCCTTGCGGTGACGACGGAGAGCGCGGACTCACGACGACGACAATGACGATGACAAGCAAAACCCACACCTGAAGGAAAGAGCGAGGGAAAGGAAGAAAGAAAAGGGTCAAACTCTTTTAAAAAGTTTAAAAAAAAAAAAACAAAACCAAAACAACAACCCATCCCAGGAGGACCTTCCCCCCCGCCCCGGCAATGCGCCAGAAAACAAAGAAACAGAAAAAAAGAAAAAAAACACTATTATTTGCCCTGTTGGCCAGCGCCGCAATGAGACCTGACACAACTCGTGGCAGCGATGCCTCCTGGAGTGGCAGCGGGACTGCGGCCTTCGCCAGAGGGTCGGATATGCAAACGGCTCTTGACTCTCTCATTCTTGCCTCTATGTGAGTAGAAAAGATCAAACACCCCCGCCCCCCCCGCCGCCCTCCCCCACCCCACACAGACTCTCCGGGGGAGCCCTGGGGCCGGGGAGGGGCACGGTGGGGGGTGATGGGGGGTTGGGGCTGCTTTGTGCTGCCAGTTCCTGAGGGATGTGGCCGCGCTCGCTGTCGGGGCAAGGTGATGCTCCACGCCGTTAAAGCGCCTCGGGGATAGGCGACGCCGTGCTGTGGTGACACGGTGACGCAGTGATGTGGTGACACGGTGATGTGGTGACGCGGTGGCATGGTGGCACGGTGGCCGGCTCAGGTTGGCATGAGCGGGTGTCACAGGAGGAGGGGGCTTCGGGCCCACAGAAGGTGCAGGAGCTGGTCGTGGCAGCAGTGGCACCCCAAGTCCCAGTGGGACACGGCGTGGGGGCGCTCCCACTGTGGCCCTGGTGGGACCCGGGCTGCTGCTGTCGGGCCGGGACACCAGTTGCCGTCTCTGCCATGCCTTCATCGCCCCCGCAGCGTGCACCAGCCCTGGCCCCACGCGTCTCCCTGTGTCCCCCTTGCGTGTCCCCGCGCCGGGGGTCCGCAGGGCCGTGGTGGGGCGCGTGTCTATGTGTCTGAGCTATGCATTCCTGTGGACAGGTAGTGGGTGGATGGCGAGGAGAGGGTGCGCTCGTGTTGCACATTTTGTAGGAAATGCACTTTTAAGGGGGAATCGTCAAAAAAAAAAAAAAGAAAAAGAAGAAAAGAAAAAAAAATCACAAAAAAGGAGAAGGAGAAAGAGGAGGAGGAGGAGGAGGAGTTGGAGCCCCCAGCACTGGCTTGCTGGGATGGCTGGTTTGGGGTTTTTTGGGTTTTTTTTTTTTTTTTTTTTAATACAAAAGGATGGAGAAAAGGAGCCCGAGTGAGGGCGAGGGCAGAGCCAACCCCACGGAGCCCCTGGCCCCGCGTCAAGTGCCTGAACTGCGGCGGGGAGGGGTCCTGGGACCCCTGGAGGAGCCCCCGGCTGGGGGCAGCGCTGGAGGAAGCGCGCGGCCGTCCCCATTCCGCGCGATGGCGGCGTGGCTGGACGGGGACGCAGGGACATGGCAGTGCCTTAGAGCAGAGGGACCCACGCGGCGGCTGAGGTGAGGAGGAGAAGGACGACGAAGGCACCCGGCATCTCCAGCAAGATGGTGGCAGCCACAGAGGAGACCCCAGGAGCGTCCCCAGCAGGACCCCAGGGACCCCATGACACCGTACGGGTGATGATGGAGAGGAGCCGCCGCAGGACATCGGGGAGCAGGGGATGTCACCAGTGCCACCGCTGCTACTTGCCTGCCCCCTCCCCTGGCACTCAGAGCTGCCCCACGGACCACCGGCATCGCATCCCCCAGTCCGCTGGCCCCCCGCTTTACCCCGCTTCCTACACCCCTGGGACGGCACAGCAAGGCCGGATCCTGCCCACCCGCGGCGCAGCACCGGGGAAAGGGCTGACGCAGGAAATCCCGGGAGAGAGAAAAATAATCAGAAAGGACAAGAAAAGGAGAAAACCCACCAAAAAAAAAAGAGGGGGAAAAAAAAAAGCGCTTGGCGGAGAGGGAAACCTGGTTTTTTTTTAAAAGATCTGAGAAAAGAAACACATTAAAAAAAAAGAAAAAGACAAAAAAAAAAAAAAGACAAACTGCATGGTGCTTTAACAGGATCTGGTGACCTGGCTCAACCCAGCCGCGGATGGCTGATGCTGTGCATGGCAGACTGTATTAACCGGCTCTACCTTCCCCCTTCAGCAAAAGAGAAAAAAAAAAAAAAGCAGAGAAAAAAAAAATTCTGTATAAAAGAAAAAAAAAGCCGTAAAAAAAAAAAAAACACACAAGAAAAAAAAATTCCATGTTTTCCTAATTTGCACGAAATTTTATACCACATGATGTGCCTTGCCTTCGAAGACTAAGTATTACCGGACCTGATATCAGTGCGAGGGAGTCGCTGCATGCCTGGGGCTCCCGGGGGGCCGGGGATGCCGGGGGTGGCCACCCCCACCTCGCCTCCTGCATGGCTTCTTCTCGGCCGGAAAAGTCCCTTTTCTCTCTATTATTGTTATTTTTTTAACCAATTTTCCCCCCTCGGAAATGTCTTCCAGTTGGTAATACCGATGCATCCTCTGCGCCAACACACCGGAATATGCAATAGCCGCTCGGCTGCGCCGGCAAAGGGGGTCTGGCGGGGGGCCCGGCCGGGGGGCCCTTGGGGGTGCCCGGCCACCCCTTTGCTTTGCCTCTTCTCTTTTTTTTTTTTTTCCTTCCCTTTCGGGGGTTTTTATTTTGTTTTTCTGCTTACAGCAACCAAAGGCAGCGAGGCGGGAGGCAGCAGGGACCCCCCGACCCCCACCCTGGCTCAAAGCCTCCCCGTAATGCCTGGGGGAGCCCAGGGGTCCGGGCGTGGCAGGATGGACAAGGGTCTGGTCTGGGGGTCCCTGTGGGGAGGACCAGGGATGGGGACCCCCATGACTGAGCCCTTTTGTGGGGGCTACAGCATCCCACACACACCCCTTGGGACCCCACCCCTTTTTTAATTAGTTTTCAGTGGGGCGCAGGGCCGGGAGTGCTGAGCCCAGCTGCTCTCGTGACAGGAATGGAACCGTGTGAATGTAGCTGTGCCCCCCCCGCAACCCCACCAAGGGCTGGCATCGGGGGGGGCCGCAGCCCCCTCCCCACCTCCATCAACATCAGCTGCAGCTCCGGGGCTCCAGCTGGCGCAGCTGGGAACAGGCAAAGACCTGGCAGGGGGTTCCCTCTCGCCTGTTCCCTGCTGCCGAGCAGGATCCTGACACTCCCAAAAAATCCAGAATTTGCCTTAAAACCCAAGCGTCCCACCGGCCGGAGAGAGAGACACCCCCCCACCCCAAGCCCCCACCTGAGGCTGAGGACTGACGCAGGTCGTGACACCAATGGGCAGGTGGCACCACGCGTCGCTGCTGCTTTGTAATGAAGAAACGTCGTCGTCAACAGTTTTTTTTTAATTTTTTTTTTTTTCTGTGTGTGTCCAAAAGTATTAGTGGGGGATGGGGGGGGTGTGTCAGGTCCCGCCGGGGTCGCGCCCTCCGGTGTGGGGTGTTGGGGGTCCCACAGGGCAAGGGAACATTCTTGGGAGACTCTTCTTTATGCAAGGTGCAGTATTGATTTCTGCAAGGACAATGCAACACAGGGAGCGGGAGGCTAGTGTCCAGTTGGGGGAAAATAAATTTTAAAAATAGGATATTAAAAAAAGAGAGGAAATTTAAAAAAAAAAAAAAAAAGAAAGAAAAAGGGTTTTAAGACTAGAAAAGGATCAGCTCAAAGCAAAAAAAAAAAATCATTAATGAAAGCATTTCTCAGTGGTGACCAGACGCCAGCCAGTGGAGGGAGTGAGTGGGGGGCCCCTGGGGCAGCCCCCCACGGCAAGCACGGGGTCTGGGGGGAGGCGAGGGGCGCTGGCGCCCCTCAGGCCTGGGTCCCCCTGCCCCGAGGAAGCCCCCAGACCCACAGGGACACCATCCGGGGTCCTCCCCGCACCCCTCCTTTTGCTGCCTTTCCCCCACCCCCCGCCGGGGCCTGCAGCACATCTGGCCAGGCTGAGGCCACAGCCCCCCCAAAACCCGCCCTTGGCAAGAAAAGCACCTTAAAACATGTTAAAAAAAAAAAGGCAAAAAAATAATCAACTCGATGCCCCCCCACCCTGGAGGGCGGCAGCGGGGGCTTGGGCTGGGGGCTTTCCCTTGGGGGTCTGGGAAGCCCCCACCACCCCTGGGGTCTTTGCACTGCTCGCCCCAACACCCACCACCCCAGGGCCTAACCCTCACCCCACGGCTCTGCCCGAAGGGGATATGCAAACCCCCCCCCACTCCTCGCTGGGGGGCACTGGCCACATGGGGACGGGGGGACGACCACTAATTTTTTTTTATTATTATTATTTTTAATTGTTCGCCCTTATTTTTTAATCCCCCCCCACGGCCTCTGGGCTCAGTGGCCGCAGCTGGGGTGGGCGCGAAGCGGGAGGGCCCCCGTCACTGGGGATGTTCCGAGGGGGCCCTCCCCGGCAGGTAGGGGACATGGTGGGGGGTCCGCTCGACAATCACTGCGCCCGGGGCTCCTGTGGGGATTTCATGCACTACAGTCTCTCCTAGAGGGTTTTTAGTCGGGCTCGTCGGCTTAAAAAATGAATGAAAAAAATAGTCCTTGTGACTTATAAATAAAAAAAAAAAATAACTTGTACATATATATATCTCTCTCTCTCTCCACATACATATATATGGGGCTGCAGGGGCCAGAGGTGGGCGCAGGTCCCTGCGGGCCGACACACAGTTAAGGTACTTTAAAGCGCAAAGGAATATATATATATATATATATATATATATATATATATAAAAACCCCTATATATATATATATGTCTTGTTTGTTGTTGTTTTGTTTCTTTTTTTTCTTTTTTTTTTTGTACTATGGGTTTGGAATTGCTGCTTTCTGTCCCTCCCTGGGCTCCCACCGCCGGCTGGGGCGGCCAGCACCCATGGGTGCCCTGCATGATGCCCACGGGCAGGCGGGAGCAGAGGGAGAGACGGGGGGGGGGAGGAACCAACCCCCCCAAGCTCCCCTCCCAGGGCAAAGAGCGGCAAAAGGAGAGAAACCACCCCAAAAAGGCGTCGAGGTGGCAGCCGGCAGGACCATGACTCACACCCATACCAAAAATCCCGCCGCAGTGCCTCCACGCCACCGGCTGCCCTCGCCCGCCTTTTCGGGGGGTCCCCCCTCCCCGCCCTGCGGGGCGCTGGGTGGGTGCCCCCTCCCTTGCAGTTATATTTTATTAGTTAGCCGGATTCTCGCTTCTCGCTTGCCACAGCCGTTACACACCCGCCGAGCGCACCAGGGCTGCGAGCCGGGGCTGGGACCCCCCCAGCTGTGTCCCCCCCCCCTCCGGCCCCTGCATGACCCCCCCCGAGCCCCCCGCTCGCGTCCCTGGTGCTTCACAATATTTGATTATACCATTGTACGCAGCCATTACCAATAGCCGCCGCTCCTGCCTACATACCATTTACTGACCGTGACTATGGATTTGGGGTTTTTTTGTTTTCTTTTCTTTTTTGTTTTTTTTTTAATTTTGTTTTTTTTGTTGGGTTTTTTTTTGTTCCTTGTTCCCCCCCTTCCCCTATGCAAAAAAGAGAAAAAGAGACAAAAAAGAAGAAAAAAACAAAAAACAAGAAACTGACACACAAAAAAAAGATTAAAAACAGAAAAGAAAAAAAAAAAGACAAAAAAAAAATGTATAAAAATTAAACAAGCTATGCTTCAACTCCAGCTTGCCTCCGCCCTTCCTTCACTGCCCCAGGGGAAACTGAGGCACAGCGCCTGGCCCAGGGGAGGAACCAGGTGTCCCAGCTGGCGGGGGGCACTCAGGTGTACTGGAGCAGAGCCGTGCTGTGCTATAGGCGCCCATCACCCTGGAGGGGGGACCCCCACCCGTGGGTACCCTTGGCCTGGATGGGGAGTGGGGCTGAGCCAGGGGGCCAGGGCAAGCGTGGAGGGGACCTGCAGGGACGGGGACACAGGTGGGTGCAGCTGTGGGCTCGCGTGGGGGTGCGGCGCTGCCGCCACCTCCTCTGCATCCCGACCTTCTCCATGTGACATCACCGTCTTGTGCATATGACATCATCGCCCTCACCCGTATGATGTTGCTGTCCAAAGCTGCTCATCACCCCTTCAGTCCCCGTCCCGAAGAGCTGCTCAGGCCAGCTGGGGGTGCTGTGGGCAGACACCCCCAGGACACCCGTGGGTCCCAGCACCCCAGGACGTGGGGCAGGATGGCCGGCTCGGGGGCGTTGGGGCAGCAGCGTGGCCCAACACTAGCTCTCAGCCGTGCTGAGGTGGCTGAGGCCTGGCAGCTCATCGCATGCCATGAACCCTTCACTGTCCCTTGCCCCGGTGACACCCAGGGGTGCCCCCGCACCCAGCACCCTCGGGGCAGCGCCGCAGACCCCATCCTGGGGGTGCAGAGCCCCACGGCGGCCACAGGACAGCCCCATCCCCAGCACGGTGACACCAGACGCTTGCGCCGGAGCAAGCTGGGGACCTTTACTGGGGTACAGCCGAGGGCACCCCCCGCCCCCCCACGGCGGGACCGCCCGCCTGCTCCTGACCCCGGCCGCCACCCTTCCCGATCCACTCCGGCGGGCGGCGGATCCGCGCCGGGTCCTGGCGGTAGCCGGGGCCGCCGCGGCACCTCCCGCCCCGCGGCCGCCCTGCAAAACCCGGCGCGGATCCGCGCCCCGCGGATGGGGCTGAGGGCGCGGTGCCCGGCGGGGGGGTCCCCAGGGCCGGCCACCGGCGGGGCAGGGGACGACCACCGCCTCAGAATGACGTGGCCTTGCTCTGCTCCTCGCCGTCGTTCTCCTCGTTGCCGTCCTCGGCCGCCGGGTTGGCGCAGCCGACGTGCTCCATCCTGCCGGGAACGAGGCGTCAGGGAGGCATGGCCCCCCGCGATGGGGCACCCCCGGCCCGCTCCCCTGGGGTGCCACCGCCGCCTTCGGCCACGCCCAGGGCACGTCGGGCCACGCACGGCACCGCCAGCACGTGGCCGTCCCCAGAGCCGGGCGAGCCCCGGCCAGGGCGGGCTCGCTGCCAGCCCCGCAGCCCCCCCGCCCTGGTACCTGTCAGTCCCCTGGGGCTCCTGGAGGCCGCCCTGCTTCCTGCGAGGGGAGAGAGGGGCTGAGCAGTGCCCGGGGATCGCCCCGTCCCGAGCCCGCACCCTGCTCCCAGCCTCGGGCATGGCCGGACCCTGCGGCCCCACCCGCGCCAGCACCCCGCGCCGAGGCGGGTGCAGGATGCGTCCCTGCCACACGGGCCCACCTGTGCATCCTCATCTGCCAGAGCCGGCTGACGAGCAGGAGCACGAAGACGATGAAGAGGAAGACGACGACAGCTGTAAGGCTGACAAGCCAGGGCTGCAGCTCCTTGGGGCCAGTGCCTGCTTGGCAGGGGGACAGGGACAGGGAGAGGGATGGGGATGGCCTCAGGGGGACCCCATCCTGCTGGGAACGGGACCCTCATCCCACAGCACAGGGACTTGGCCATGCTGAGCCTGGCACCGGTGGATGCTGGGGACACCAGGAGACATTGGCAGGCGCCGCCGCCACCCCACCATCCCTTGGGTGCCAAGGAAGCCACCCCGGCACAGCCAGCCTGTCCCCAGGAGAGTGCAGGGTGGCTGGCATGGTGGGGAGCACTGGGACAGCAGATGGGTGACCCCAAAATGGTTGCTGCCAGGGCACTGGGATGGACTGGTCCTACTGGGAAGGTCTCCCAGGAGCTGATCCGATGGCTCAGGGCAGGCACAGCCACCCCCCTCAGGGCACCCTGGGGCACAGGAGTACCGGGGGACCATGGGGGCACCTACCAGCCTGTCCCTGGGCGGTGGTGGTGAGGACAAGGAAGACAAGGAGCAAGAGGGGCTGCGAGGCCCTCGGCATCTCGGGCAGAGGCTGGGGCACCGTCGGATCCTGCTCCCGTGCTGCTGCTGGGGCCAAGCGCAGGTGCCACCCTCTGCACCCAGGGCCACTGGCCAAAGGGCAGCTTTTATTGGGCTCAAGAGGACAAGTGCCACCAAGTGCCATGGCCACGTGGCTTTTGTAATCCTTGGGAGGTGGCACCTCTCCCCCAGCTCAGCCACCGACACCTGTGGCCCCCAGTGGCCACCACCGCAAGGGGTCCCCCTCCCTGGGGTAGGTGAGTGAAGGGAGGGAGGGAGAGATGGATGGGTGTATGGGTGTGTGTTTGGAGGGACAGACAGATGGGTGGGTGAGCAGGTAGGTGGATGGATGCACCAACAGCTGGGCAGATGTGCAGAGGAGTGCCCACCCTGCCTGCTGCCCATGGGGCAGATCCGGGCCAGTGCCCCAACTCCACAGCCCCATCCCCTGCCACACTGTGGGGACAGGGCAGTGGGGGGGGGGGGGGGGCAGTGCCACGCCCCCACCAGCTGGGCCCCAGAGCAACGGCTGCTGCTGGTGGGACCCTATCGTGTGCCCAGGGAGCGCCCGGCTACCACGAAGAGCTAAATATTAACAGTGTTACCAGCAAGACCGCAGCAGGGTGAGCTGTTCTGCTCCGCCTCACAGCCCCCACACCCACCGAGGCACGGGGGAAACTGAGACACAGGGTGGCTGGCAGCAGCCCAGGGACAGACCGTGGGCTTCGGCAGGGCCGCCCTGCTCCTGGCAATTCCCCAAGGGGGAAGGAGGAGCCTGGGGACATGGGGATACTGTCACCCCCAGAGGGATGTGATGGGTGGGCAGCCCCAGCCTGGGTTTAAGGCAGGGGATGGGGGGTCCGGATGATGCAGCCACTATCCCCAGTACCCATCCCCCAAAGCCCAAGTGGGGCTTGTGGGTGCTTTGCCCTCCCAAGACTGGCTTTGGGGGCTCATGTGGGCGCCACCGCGCTCTGCCCCCGCGCTCTGCCCCATTGGGACGGGGCACAGCCTGGCAGTGTCAGGGCACCAAGGGGGCCAGCGGGGGCAAATCCAGCCTCAGTGTACAGCTGTCTGTCTGTCCCTCTCTGCGCATCTGCGCAGGATTGTGCCTACGCACGCCTGCCTGTGTGCACACGTGCCCGTGTGCACGTGTGTGCACATCCATGTCTGCGCTTACACATGTCTGCACCCATGCCCAGGGTGTGCCCTTGCGCCAGGGGCTTGCACCCCTCAGCACCCACCTTTACATCCCCACCCGTGTCCACACGCATCTCTCCCCACACACCCGTGCCCAGGGGTGGCACCTCCGCCGAGGGACACGGCTGCACCCAGGTGAAGGTTGGGGTGTCCCAGCCCCACCACCTCCCATGCCCATGGCTGGCTGAGGGGTGAGCGGACAGGCCTGCAGCAGGCTGCTTTATTGGGGGGGGCAGTGACAGCAGCCCCGAGATAAGTGCAGCCACGTGCCAGCACCAGGCAGTGTCACCCCTGCGCCCCAGCCTGGGGCCAGGGCCATGCTGTGACCCAACAGCTGGGGGTGCATGGCTGCGGGGTACCAGGGGTGGGGTGGGGGGGCAGTCCCTGGCTCTAAAAAAACCTCTTCTTATGGGAGTCGGCGAAGGAGATGGAGCTGTGCCGGGTGGCAGCGAGCAGCCCCAGCGGGATGTCCATGCCAGGGAGGACACCAGCGCCTTCACTCTCCAGCTCCCCCTGTGCTGGTGCCCCGTCCTCCTCCAGCCACTCCACCTCTGGCATGGTCCCTTCAGCCATCACGGCCTTCTCCTCCTCCAGCTTGGGCCCGAATGCCCAGTCTGTGGGAGAGACGGAGTCATCAATGGCACATCCCTGCCACAGCAAAGGCTCTGGGTTTGGGGGTCCCCCTTGCCCCCCACCGAGCCCCATAAGAAGCCCCAAAGCTCAGTCCTGCTCTGGGCAGCACTCACCGGCAAAGTCGTGCACCAGGTCCTTGATGAGGTGCCCCACGATGGCATATGCCACCACCAGCACCAGGGTGGCAGCCATCACCAGGTAAAGGACGTAGCGGGGCAGGCGGATGCTGTCCAGGGCCGGGGGCTTGTAGTCCACATACAGCACCCCATCCTCCTCGGGGGGAGACTGCAGCAAGTGCCGCGGCCCCCATGCCCCCTCGGTGCTGGGGGGTGAGGTGCCCCCTGCCAAGGCCATTGCCAGCTCCCCCTGCGCCCCAGCCCCGAGCTACCAAAGCCTCTGCCACCCGGGGGGCCACAGGGGAGAAGTGGCATCAGGGTCCAGGAGGTTCCTTGGTGCCGGTGGCTCACAGGGAAAGCAGGGTCCCCATGCTCGCTCAGTGGCCCTGTGTGAGGGGGAACCACTTGCCCGCTGCCGCAAAGGACACCGCATCCATGGGAAGGAGCTTAGTGCCTGCTAATCCGGCACAGCCCCAGTGGGCTCAGCCTGGGGGGCAACCAGCAGGCTCCGACATGGCTCAGGCTCCCCAGAATCTGCCCCTCCAGCAGCACTGCCGGTACCTCAGTCCCTCTGGGAGAGGGGAATTGTCTGCAGCTGGAGAACCCCCAAAGGCAGGGATGGGGAAGGATGCCTCAAGGCCTCCCCCCGCCTCCCCTGAGCTTGGTTAAATCCCTCCCTGTATCCCCCGAGCAGATGGTGTGAAATCCTGGCAGCAACACCCTGCCCCAGAGTACACGGCACCCTCCAAGCCAGGAGGTGACAGATGGAGGGGACAGGTGTCACAGCCCCACGCTGGGGGGATGTCCACAGAGACCCCTTTGCTGCACGGAGTCCAGCCACAGCAAAGCAGCCCACGGCGAGGGGCCATCACGTTGGCCACCACATGTGGCACGCCAGTGCCCAGCACCGCTCCTCCAGCGAGGAGCAGCCTGCAGCAGGGTGCAGAGGCCGGGCACCACCTCAAACCACTGCTCTCTGCACCAGGAGGGTGCAGGCTTTGGCCCGGACCAGCAGCAGCCTTGAAAGAGTAAACCCAAACCCTTCCCCAGGTGGGTTGGCCAGGGAGGGATGAAGGTGCCTGTGGGATTCGGTGCCAAGTCAGGGCTCAACGCCCAGGCCCTCCTCCACCCCGGCACACATCCCAGCTCTGCTGCACCCAGGTCGCCCCTGGCCAGATCCTGGCCGCAAAAATGCCAGTTTCGTTCCAATTTGGGCTTAAAAGGTGTTGGGGGAGTGAAGGAAAACACTGGCACAGAGAAATTTTGAAACAGCCTTGTATGGCCTGAGCAAGTCACCTGTGGGAACAGTGGAGAGCAAGGATTGAGCAGCCGGAGTGGAGACAAACACACAGGCAGCGTGCCACATCCCCCGTGCCGGTAATGTCCCGGTGTGGAGCTGGCAGCCACCTTACACCAGTAACGAGGCAAGGGGGAAACAGCACATGCCACTGCCCTGCCCTGGCACCCACAGGGATGGAGATGAGCACAAAGACCACCAGAGCTTGGCGGTGCCAGCTGGGTCCTGCCCATTACTCAGAGGCTACAGAGGATGAGGGAAGGGGGGGCAAGAAGCCACACGGCATCTGCTGACTCCAAACTGTGAAAACATCAGGTCACCTCCAATGCGAAGTTATAGAGGTTTGGGGCCCTCATCCTCCACATCACATGCGAGTGACCCCATCCAGAGCACTCGGGCATGCAGGTCTGACTTCCAGTAAGCATGTATGGGTGACCAAAAGTGGTCATGCTCCAGTAAAAGCCTCTCCCATGGGGTCCTGAACTGGGCCAGACTAGGCTGTGGCTGGGGCTCCCTGCTCCAGCTGTCCCCAAGCACCAGAGCCCCAGGGATGCTGGGCTGATCACAGCAGTGGCTTTAGGGACTAAGACAATCGAGGCTGGGATCAACTCAGAGGCAGACTTTGAAGGGGAAAATCCCTGTCAGCAGGACACCAGTCCCCATGGCACAGCAGGACTCCACCAGCCCCTCCACTGGGCAGCACCACCGTGGGGGCTCCTGGGGCACCCCATAGACATCTGCCTTCCTACCTGGGCCTGCTTGGGGGGGGGACACGACAGTTTTACCCCGTACCATCAGGGACTCCACCCATTATGGTTGCATTCAATGGTCTTAAAGGTCTTTTCCAACCTAAATGATTCTCTTATATGATTCTATCATAGCAGCTCCAGGGCTACCCATCAGGGCCTGACCCTTCAGCACTGGGTGCACCCCACATCCAGACAAGGGCTAAATCACAGCTCAAATCACATGGGAGTTCCCCCCACCAGTGCTTTATTCCCTGCCAGCCCCTCCTGTGCCCACGCAGGCCTGCCCAAGGGGTTTGAGTGCTGGCAGCAGACACCAGCCCCAGCCCTCCCAGGTCTGGTTAAACACAGAGGGAAGTCTGGGCAGGCTCTGCCTCACCCTGTAAGCCCTAATGGCAGTGCCATTCCCTGCAGAAAGAAAAAGTGCAGCCAAATCTTCCAAACTTTGCCATGAAACAACCCCCATCCCAGGGCAAAGGCTGCCGCAAGCACAGTCCCAGCCTGCCCTGACAGGAGAGGCCAAACCCACAACAGCTCCTCCACCACAGAGGCAAGGAGGGACCCAGCTCGGCACCAGCACCTTCGAGGCATCGCATCTCAACAACCTGAGAGCAAGTGCCCAAAGCCAGCCCTGGCGCCCCAGCAAAGCTCAGGCAGGGAAAGTGGAGCTGTTTCACACCAAGCTGCCATGGCAGCACAAGCCCAGAGCAGCCCTGGGCCCCGCACAGCCGTGACAGGCTCTGACCTGCAGAGCAGAGCCCGCTCGGTCCAAGCCCTGTGCCAGGCTGTGGGCAGGCAGTGCTGATCCTGGCAGGTAAAGAGGGGCAGATCCAGGAAATGGGGAGTGGTGGGGCAGGGGGAGGGCAAGTAACAGCTTAGCCTGGATTTGAAGGGAGAAGGCGGCTGTAATTGTGCCAGAGCGCAAATCCAGTTCCTCCTCCACCTCTGCTGCGGCAAGGCATGGATCCATGTTGATGGAGGCACCCATGAAAGCACAGCCGAAGGAGGGTGAGAGGCAGCATGCCCAGCCCGCGCCCCTCCAGCTGGCGCTCAGGCAGAGGCCTGCAGCTTGCAGAGCCCGTCGGCGTACTGGAACTGGGTGCCATTCTCGTACTCGTACATGTCCAGTGCCACCTCACAGCTCTCCCGCACGACCCGCTCCTCATCGTGGGCGAAGGCACGCAGGGTCTCCAGGCAGGAGGGGCGGGCGATGGAGCCCAGGGCCTCAGCACACTCGTGGCGTACCATGGGGCTCTCGGTGCGGCTGCGCAGTGCAGCTGTCAGCTGTGGGACGCAGGCCTCATCCTGCATCTGGCCCAGCACATAGCCGATCTCATGGCGGAAGAGGGCGCTGCCAGAGTGCAGTCCTGCAAGGAGGTGGTGAGGGTGAGCCGCCACTGCCCCCAAAGCACACTGGGATGCTTGGCCGAAGCCCCCAACCCAGAAGCCAGGGGAAGCCATGGGGCAGGCTGGCCTGAGGGTTAGACCTGGCAGTCGCCATCCCCAGACCTTTGGGGGCTTTTGGGGAAAGGGAAAAAATACCAATGGGAAGGGCTGTCCCACCCTGCTCCCTGACCCCAACTCAGCTGTGGCAGCGCTGGCACCACACAACTGCAGCCATGCCCTGGTGGTGTAGGGACGCCCTCTCGTGACAACAGCAGCCACCCTCCCGGCAGAGGCGCCGGCACCCTCGCCTGCCCTGGAGAGCCTGCACTGCCCACAGGCCCTGCCCCACCAGCACGATGTGCCTGGGGTGGACTGGCAGCACAGCCACAGCCTCAAGCCCTCCCATGCTGTGGGACTGAACAGCCGCAGCAGGAGATCACAGATCCCTGCATGGCTCATCTCACAGTGCAGAAACGCCCTCAGCTCATCCCAGATGGGTTAAGAGCCTCGTCTGCTTCCCCTGGGCTGGGGGGTGGGTCCAAACAGTTCCTGGGCTGTGGTCTGCCCCTTCCCACTCAGGAGACACTTGCTCCCCTCTCCAGAGCTATTCCCAAACTCCAGGATGAGGTTGGCAGCCCCTGACTTTCCAACGGGTCCCACCACGTCAGACTGGTTGGTCCCAAGCCAACATTACAGGCTGTGCCCTCTCCCCGCTGGACCCATAGAGAAAGGGGGCCTGGAATAGAGCAAGGGGGCTGTGAAACACCAGAGAGCACCAAGTACTTTGCGATGCAGCTCTTGCAAGCAAGTGGGGGGGACAGCAGCTGTGGAAATAAACATGTGAAGAGCTTAAGAAGAGGCCCACAGCTCTGGCAGCCCTGGATTTGGGAAGGGCTAATCCCAGATTAACCTGTATAGACTTAAGAGGAGACTGCAGGTAGCCTTGCACTGGCCCTTACCATCCGCCAGCGCCAACACGGCAGCCTGGCCTCCCAGGTTTCGCAGGGCGAACATGGCCCTGTAGCGGTCAAACAGTGTGCGTGACTCATCCAGGAGGGTTTCGCGGAGTTTGGCAACATCCGTCTCCTCAGCAGGGGGAGCTGGATCCACAGAGAGGTAGGGACCGGCGCCTGGCTCCTGCTTGTGCTCCTGCAGCCACTCCAGCCTTCTCACCGCCAGCTGACACGTCTCCGCCACCTGCGGGGATGGTGACACAGCTCTGGTTGCAGGATGGCACTGTATGGTGGTGGGAGGGCACCCAGGACTTCCCAATGGCAGCCAGGCACCAGCACACGGCAGGACGCCACTTGTGGTGTCCCTGTCCCAGACCAGGAGCTGCCCCAGGGAGACCCGCCTCACCCTCCTGTACCAGCAGTGCTGCACACCAGGGGAAATAACAACCCCCAAGAGCCTCACCTCAATCACGGGATCCTCTGAATAGCGTTTCAGGATATCCAGCACATCCGGATTCCCAATGGCACCCAGGGCTTCACCTGAAGGAAGGACACATCAGGACGTTATCAAGGCATCAACAGGAGAAGGGGCCTGCTGTGTTCTCTGGCAAAGCTTCAGCCAGCTCCAAAGTGGGGACACAGGTCTGACTCTGACCAATCTTAAAGGAGACAGCCAGGCAAATAAACACGGCAGGAGCCAGCCTCACCAGCAGGAAGGGGCACGCTTGGCCAACCAGTCCAGCCAGGGCATGTGGTGAGGCAGTTACAAGCATCAGGGTTTTCCGAGCCAAAACACCCAAGCTGGATCAGGCCATCATGAGCTGTTCGGTACGGGTGGAGGCAACCACAAGTCCCCTGCCCCCACAGCTGCAGGAACTGCCATCGTACCTGCCTCGTGCCTGACCATGGGCTCCTGGGCAGTGTCCTCCAGTACCCGGATGAGCACAGGGATGGCTGCCTCGTCCTGCATCTGGCCCAGGCAGTAGGCCAACTCATGCTTCAGCAGCGCAGAGCCATCGCCGAAGGCCCGGCTGATCCAGTCCACAGCCGCGCGCCCGCCGAGGTTGCGCAGGGT
The DNA here is from genome assembly GCF_949628215.1 of Phalacrocorax aristotelis. Classification (NCBI taxonomy): domain Eukaryota; kingdom Metazoa; phylum Chordata; class Aves; order Suliformes; family Phalacrocoracidae; genus Phalacrocorax; species Phalacrocorax aristotelis. The sequence goes on from NC_134310.1 coordinate 26,097,281, forward strand.
GAAAAGGGCCCGGAACCGGGCGGGCAGGGGCTGGGCCGCGTCCACCAGCGTCCGGCCGATGGCCTCCACCTCCTCCTCTGTCACCATGGCGCCGAGGCGGGCAGGCCGCAGTCGCACGCAGGCCGCCGTCGGGGCTGCCTCCGGTCACACTCCTGTGCACGGGGAAGGGGGTCAGGGGGACCCTGGGGCAAGGGCACCCTCAGCCGCCAGCCGGTTCCTCGCCCCGGGCCGGGGCCCGGCGGGGGCGGAGGGGCTGTACCGGCGGCGGAAGCCGAGACCCGGCCCTGCACCGGGGAACCGAGCGGAAACGGACCCGGGACCCCACGGCAAGAACCCGGACCCGGCTTGACCGGACGCCCGGGACCGACAGGGACCGCGCGCCGCGCCAGCCCGGCCGGGCCCCACCCAGCCCAGCCGCGCTCAGCGGAAGCCGCCGGACCGGGGAGCGCTGGGGGACGGCCCGGCCCCGGCCCCGGTCCCGCACTCACCCCGCGCCGCCATGCTGCGCCCTCATGTGACCGCGCCGGTAGCTCCTACCACCGCACTTCCGGGTGGGGGAGGGCGGGGCCACCCTGAGCCCGTCCACGCGTGTGTGGGGAGGTGGGTGTGTGCTGCCTTCCCCCCCGCGCCCGCCGAGTGGGAGCGGCCGGGGAAACTGGGTTAGCGGCAGACGCATGCCCGATGGCGGCGGAGCGCGGGGCGGGGCTGCCCCGCAACCGTCACGCGGTCCGGCCAAATGGCCTCCCGTGGTCCCCCACGGCCTCCTCCGTAGCCCCCCAAGGGTCCCCCATCCCTCCTCCACAGTACCCCCATGGCAGCCCTCTATGGCCTCCCCCATGCTCACCCCCGGTGCCCTCCTCAAATAGCACCCAAGGCCTGCCCACATGGCCCCTCCAAATGGCCTCCCATGGCCCCACCATGGCATCCCCCATGGCCCCCAGTGCTGCCCCTTGCCCCAGGGCCACCCAAGCCAGTGTGGGAGGGGCACGGGCCCCACTCTGCCATGAGGAGCCCCTTCCCTGCGCAGCTTTGCTACCCCTGTGCCCACAGAACGGTCCCTGTGGTTGCCCCAGTGGCCGGCCACCTTCATGGGTGCTGTCGCGGCAGGTGGAGCCAACAGCTGCCCTCCCAGCACTCAGGGCCTCGTTCATCCCCACCAGGGCTCTGCCAGCTGCTGCCAGTGCTCCAGCTGGGACAGCCTGGCCCCATTGAGCCCCACAGGCACCAGATCCCAGCCCTGTGGGAAGGGTGGCACGACAGGACATGCCTGTGCCGCTCCCCCCACCTACCACCTTCCAGCAAAGGGCTGATGAAGGTGCCTTTGCACTCCGGCAGCCGGCCCTGCCCTGGCACAGCGGAGGCAGTGTGCCACCAGGCTCCAGCCTGAGGCAGGAGGACGGTGGGGGAATAAACCACAGCCGCTGTATTTCCCAGATGATACGGGGGCAGACCTGCATGTGGCTGCTCACGCTGTAGCCAGGCCAGGAACAGAGATCAGATGCACCGGCAGGAAGAGCTGGCCAGTGGGACACGGAGGGACCCCAGGGGCTGAGCCACAGCCCCTCACAGCAAACCCCTCTGGAGAGGGGCAAGGAGTGACACCAGGCTGCGATGGCTCAGCCTGCTCCCCGCGAGGGTGGCATGTGCTGCCTGCGCAGCAGCAGAGCAGGAGTTAGTGGATGCAATTTCATTCCGGGCTGGTGCCAGCCCCCAGCAAGTCACTGCTCTGCCTCTTCCTTCTCTTTCCCTCCCAAGTGTGTTTATGCAGCAAGTTTCATGCCTTCAAAGGGGTTTTGCCTTCTTATTTCAAGCCTCCTGCCGGTTTCAGGCTGACATGCTCCCAGGAAAGGGAGACCCAGGTAGCCCTCTCCCTCACCCAGCCCCAAACACCGCTTTACTCGCGCAGCACACAACACAGCACCAGACCATTCAAATCCTGGGAGAGAGCAAGAGCTCAAAATACATTCCACTGCCTGAAACCACTGCTGCAAAACCAGCATGAGTGTGATGCAGCCACCCCCCTCCTTGTCCCAGGAACAGCCGGTACAGCCGGCAGCCTTCCTCACTCTGTGGGCAGCTTTCGGCACAGGCAAGAGGGCGCAGTCCTTTGCCAAACAGCCCGGTACTGCTGGGCCAACGTTTGCCAGAGCCTGTGGGAAGTCCGCGAGCAAGGATGCGCAGGGCTGCTTCTCCCCCCAGCCCCATCAGCCCTCCCCGCAGCTCTCGAAGTACTGGCACATCAGCTCGCGCACTTGCTCGGCCCGGCCATCCTCCATGGCAGCGGGCGGGGGCTGGCAGGGCTTGGGTAGCTCAGTCGGCTCAGCACCCTCCAGCCACTCCTCATTGAAGGGGTTGTCGTGGGCTTCACAGACATTGTGCAGGATGCAGCAGGCGAGGACAAGGGTGGGCAGCAGCTCGAGGCTGCAGTCGTCGCACTTCAGGAGGATCTGCCAGCGCGCCTTCAGGCGCAGGAAGGCGTTCTCAATCACACTGTGTGCCCGCTTCAGGCGGTAGTTGAACTGCAGCTGCCGCTGGGTGAGGTTCTCGTCCTCCTGGTAGGGCTTGAGGATCCAGTCTTGCAAGGGGTAGGTGGCATCGCCCAGCAGCACATACTTCTGCGCCTTCCCCATGAAATGCTTTGGAGGGTTGGGGCACAGCCGGCCCTCCTTGGCTAGCACCCACAAGCTGGAGCTCTCCAGGACCGCACTGTTCTCCATGCTGCCAGGGAAGGCGGTGGAGACGTCCCAGAACTGGCCCAGCCCATCCACAGTGGCCTGCGTCAGGATGGAGTGCCAGCCCTGGCCATTGCAGTAGTCAGCACTGAGGCGCAGGGGTGGGTGGATGGGGATGTGAAGGCTGTCCAGGGCGCCGATGCAGTGTGGGAAGCCCCAGCGGGTGCGGAAGATGCGCACCATGTTCTCCAGCTCCTTCTCATTGGGCAGCCGGAGGTAGAGGGGTTTCAGCAGCAAGACAACGGCGTAGCTCACCTCCCGGACACACGTCTGCACCGTGGAGGGCCCCACGCCAAAGAGCGGGCTGAGAGTCTGGTACTCTACATTGGTGGCCAAGTGCCACAAGGCCACAGCCACCCTCTTCTCCAGGGGCAGAGGGGGGTGGAAGTGGGCACTGTGCGGAGCCAGCCCGGGCCGCAGCTGGTTGCAGACATAGAAGAAGGTCTCCTTGGACATCCGAAACTTCTCCAGCCAGTCCTGGGGCCCAAACTCCTTCAGGACCACCCGTTCCCACCAGTCTGCGCTCCTGATGCTGGGCCAGGCACGGGGGTAGAAGTAGCAGCTGGTTCTCCTCCGGCGAGCAATCAGGAGCTGCAGCATGGCGGGGAGACAAGAGGAGTGTGAGACAGCATTTCCCCACTGGCAGCCCCCACCAGCGCTTTGCTGGGACCTCCCCTCTGAAGACCACCCAGCTGAAGCAACCTGCTCACAGCATGGAGGATGCCCAGTGCCACCTGGCCAGGGGTCCGGACTGGCATGACCACTGGGCCAAATTCTGCTATTCCTAGGAAGCCCCATCGGAAACCCACCATGCAATAGCTGTGACCCTGGACAAGATGCCCAGGTGCCACAGACAAGGAGCCTTCTGGAAAAGTCCCCTTTCAGGGAGGCCAGCCACTCTGTGGTTTTATTTTTTAACGTCTATTACTTGCTTTCCTGCAACCGAGCGAAGTACGGGCTCGGTCATGACTTGGAAGGGGGAGCAAGCACCCACGGTCCTGGCCCATCGATGGAAATTTTTTTTCTGTTATTGAATCACAAAAGAGATATTTAAGCTAAAAAGAGGATTTTTTTCACCTTCCTCGGCAGCTGCCCAGGGAAGTGGGTTGCCCATGTTTCCCCCAATGGCTTGTCCTCGCTGCCATGTGTGCCCAGGCCCTTCCTATCCCCACCCTTTGTGACCCCCACCCTTGGTGTCACCCCCTCCTTCATGCCCCCCCGTCCTTCGTGCCTAGGTTCACATCCCACGTCCTTCAAGCCCCTCCTCCTTCGTGTCCCCCCATCCGTCACGTCCCACCTATCCCCCACGTTCTCCATCCTTTGTGACCTCTGCGTTCCCCTCGTGTCCTTTGTGTCCCGCATCCTTCCTGTCCGCACGTCCCCCGTGTCCCCCATCCGTGGCGTCCCCGTGAGCCCGCCGCGCCCCTCCCGCCCCCCACCCTCCCCGTCCCCGCGACCCTCCCCGTCCCCGCGTCCCTCCCGTCCAGCACCGATCGCGCGCCCCCCGCGGCGCCCCCCCCGGTCACCGTCATGAGGCGCTTCTGCCGCTGGCTGTAGTAGTGCCGGAGCCAGGCGCGCCGCTGCGGCCCGTCCCAGCCGCCGGCACCGGCGCCGCCGCCGGCCCCGGCCATGGCCCGCCGCCCGCCCGCCCGCCGCCGCGCCAGCGCGCACAGCAGCACCAGCAGCCGCTCCTGCATTTTCAAATCGGGAGCCGGGGCCGCCCTGGAAGTGATCGGCCGCGGGGTCACGGCGGCACCGGGGGGCGGGACGGGAGGGGACGGCACGGGGAGGCACCGCCGCCTCCACCCGCGCCCGCCCCGCCTGGCCCCGCTCTCCCGCCCGGCGCGGGGGGCGCCGGCACCGGCCCGGCCCGCGGGCGGAGGCCGCCGGTCTCCCGTGGGCCGGGCGGCCTGGGGGCTTTCGGGTTCGGGACGGAGCCCGGCGCCGTCCATCCGCGCAGCACACGCGTGTCGTCTGCGGGAAGGCGGAACAAGGCAGGCCGGGCTGCGCTGCAGAGAGAAACGGCCCCAGAAAAACAAACCACCCCCCCAACAATAACAAGCCAGCAGCACCAATCTCGTGGTTGCACCCCGAGAGCAGTGCCCGAGTTCCCCAAAGCCTGTTGGATTTTGGGGATGTGCCATGGTGGGGGATATTCCACATCCTGAGGTCCCACCTGACAACAGCGGATGGAGCGTTGCTCCAGGAGGCTGCCAGGGTGCCTCGTGTCAGGACTCCAGGAGTGATTCACGTCCTTCTTAGCCTGCCAGTTACTGGCTGCTTCTTGTTGGTGTTGTAAATGACATACAAGGGAGCTTGAAAGAGATACTCAGTTAATCACAGGTGGCCAAGCAGCGCTAATAACAGGGGATCGCATGCCTGCAGCTTGTTGCATCACCACAGTACAGGCATCGGTGCAGGACAGGCTGTCAGTGGGACACTGGCATGGGCTTATGGCGGCACTGTGGTGCTACAGGTAGACATGATCTGTGGAAATGGAGTCTTCCGCCTCCTTCGAACCACAATAAAGGCTCCGAGCCCCACCAGAGCCAGCCTGGCGGGAGGGAAGGTCATGCACAGCAGGAAGGGTTCGCTGCTCAGGCTGGCTCTCGTGCAGGTGCCGGTGTTGGGGATGGCCCGGGTGAAGCAAGTCCTCCTGGCCAGCATCAGCCTGGGGCTGGGAGCAGCCTCTCAGGCCACAGCGCTTGCTCCCCTCTCCAAGCCATGCCCATCGACCAAGCTCCGGCACCAGCTCTCGCCAGGGGCGGGAGGCAGCGAGGCATCATGACCCCGCACCTCGCTGGAGCCACTCTCTGGATCACCGCCTGCACTAGACCCAGCCCTGTCTGTCCGTTGGTCTGCCCTGGCCGCTCGTGAAACGGTGGCCCAGGTTGCCCTGAGAGGCTGTGGAGGCCCTGTCCCTGGTGACACACGGGACGGGGTGGACGGGGCTGGACTGAGGCATGGAAACAAACTCTGCAACTCACAGGGAGTTATAAAGCAGGTATGTTTATTGCAGTGCTGGGTGCAAGGGGGATCGCTCCTCCTAACTTGCACACTGCAAGTCATGATGGACAAAGCTTATATTGCTCAGTTATATACATAGGCATTAGATATCCTGGAACTAATTATAATACGTTCATCTTAACTACCCATGCATTTTAAGTCCCTTCTTCCACATATGGTCATGAGTTGGCCCATCCAGTAATCTTGTCAGTGTATTGCAAGGTGTGTTGGTTTCAACTGGTGTCCTGACTCTTATCTAGGTGGAGACGTCCTTAGTTGCTTTTGTTGTGGTTTCAGCTGGTGACTGGCGCCTGCTGCTAGGCTGTTTGCACCCCCCCCAGGACACTCCCCATCAGGCTTGGGAAGATGATGTCCTTGAGTGCATTCTTGCCCGAGGCCCCTTACAGCAGTGTTGCCTGTTTGTCCTGGGTGCTTCTGAGTGGAACCTCAGGGATCATAGGGTGGTTTCCAGACAGGAGTTTGGTAGTTCTGCAGTGTAACTTTGTTTAGGCACTTGGTGTCCTGAAGCCTTTCTGATTCCCCCAAAGCAACAAGTTTTAGTCATTCCGCAGGCTGTTCCTGTTATCTTACAGCCCAAGGCTACCTCATTATCCTGGCTAACTTTTGGCTCAGGCCCCAGCATTTGTTGAGCTACACTAGATTGCATTAGTGACGTTTAACTATTTATTCCCTGAATCAGGATGGGGCTTGGAGCAGCCTGGTCTGGATGTCCCTGCTCATGGCAGGGGGCTGGAGATGACCTCTAAAGGTCCCTTCCGACCCATTCTATGATCCCATGACGTCAGTGCGGTGAGAGGTGACGTCATGCCCCGCCCCCTCAGGCCCCCCCGCGCTGGGGGGCGGGGCCGGGCGCTCTGCGGCCGTTGCCATGGCACCGCGCGCCGCTGCTTCCTGTATTGATTCGAAAGGGAGGGCGGGGCGCGCTCCCGTCGTGCCGCGCGCGGGGGCGGGGCCAGCGGGCGGGGGCAGTGCCGCGGGGGCGGCCGCCATATTGGGGAGCGCTGCGGCCGGCGAAGGCTGACAGGGGGAGGCGGAGCGGGGCCGGACTGCGCCGTGCCGGGCAGGTGAGGCCGGGCCGGACAGGGCAGGGCGGCGGAGCCGCGGCCGGTGTCGCGGCGGGGCGGGCTGCAGCCGGCACCTGCCCCTTCCCTCGGGCGCCCGCTGGGCCGGGCCGGGCGGCGGGGCTGGGTACCTGGAGGGGCCGGGCGGGGCGGGCTGGGCTCGGCGCGGCTCCGAGCCGGGCTGCGGGGCGCCCCCCCGCCGCGGGCACTGCCGGTTGGCTGGGCCGGGCCCCGGGGGGCGGCGGCCTTGGGGTCTTCCCCGCGCCCGGGGCTGAGAGAGCGGTGCCGGCGCGCGCCGCCCGGGTGGCTGCGCTCTCGGGGCCGCCCTTCCCCCCGCTTCGCTGGGGAGCTTTGCCAGAGCCGCCGAATGGGGCCTGGTCCTGGAGCCGGAGCCGCGCTGCGGCTGCCCGGAGGAGCCGCCGTGCCCTCGGGCTCTCCCGCGGCAGACGCGTTCGTTAACGGGCGGTCCGCATCCGCGCTCCCGGGGGCTCAGCCCGTGCGTGCCCAGAGCTCCTTCCGTAGAGTCTTTATTTGGTCGGGGAACTGTGTCCCGCTTTGTGAAGGCGCGGCAGGAGCCGGGGGCTAGTTCAGGTGCTTCGCCTCCGCCAGTTCTTGGTCTCCTGATCAAATTGATAACGTGAACAGTAGCTGAGATTTCTGTGGTGTGGACTCGAGTACGGAAGATAACTACTAAGTCCTCCCAAAAACTTTTATAAGTCCCTCGTTTATGCACAATGTGAGTTGGTGATGTGCCGTTGTCTATCTAATGGATTTTGGGGGTTTGAGGGAGCTAAATATCGCTGTACCTATTGTTAGGGGTTTTTAAATGCATTGTTGACGCTTGGCAAATGGAAGTAGTGTGCATTTTCAGCAAGTTACAGGCTTGAGGTCTTAAGTCTGAACCAAGCATCCTCCACATGTGGTGAGCGGGCAGACATTCTGCTGGAGCAGTCATTAAAGCACAGTGAGGTCCTTGAGGTCATGCTGGAGTCATCTGTCAAAGGTGTTGTAGGCTTTATTGTGTGGATGACTCTTTTTCCTTGATTTGTAACTGTTGAAGGTGTTGTATTCATTTTCTTGTGAAGTGCTTATTCTTACTGAGTTCGTGTGTTTAACGATGCTAGCCTAGTATTTTCTGCCAAAGGCTCTTCACAGAGCAGCTCCCCTGCTGGCAACAGCATCTCACATTAAAAGCTGATTTCTGTTTTGTTATTATTTTTAATACAGAAGTGGAATTTCCTGTGTCTGTTGACTGAAGCTGCTGCGTTCTCTAAATTCTATAACTTTCTTTTGTGGGTTGACCAGGGGCATCATTGCACCTTCAGTAGCTTAAACGTGATGATGAAGCAGACTTCTGTGTTGCCTGGCCTGTTCAGGGAAGCTCTGCGGACAAGGCTGATAGTGAATTTTTAGTAGAATCATAGAATTGTTAAGGTTGGAAAAGACCCTTAAGATCATCAAGTCCAAGCACTAACCTATCACTGCCAAGTCCAACACTAAACCATATCCTCAAGCACCACATGCATCCTTCCTTTAAATACCTCCAGGGATGGAGACTCAACCACCTCCCTGGGCAGCCTGTGCCAATGTTTGACAACCCTTTTGGTGAATAAGTTTTTCCTAATATCCAGCCTAAACGTCCCCTGGTGCAGCTTGAGGCCATTTCCTCTTGTCCTATCGCTTGTTACGAGGGAGAAGAGACCAACCCCCACCTCGCTACAACCTCCTTTCAGGTAGTTGTAGAGAGCGATAAGGTCTCCCCTCAGCCTCTTCTTCTCCAGGCTAAACACCCCCAGCTCCCTCAGCCGTTCCTCATAAGACCCTTCACCAACTTCACTGCCCTTCTCTGGACATGCTCCAGCACTTCAATGTCCTTCTTGTTCTGAGGGGCCCAAAACTGCACACGGTACTTGAGGTGTGGCCTCCCCAGTGCCCGGTACAGGGGCACTATCACCTCCCTGCTCCTGCTGGCCACACTATTCCTGATACAAGCCAGGATGCTGTTGGCCTTCCTGGCCACCTGAGCACACTGCTGGCTCATGTACAGCTGGCTGTCAACCAACACCCCCAGGTCCTTTTCCTTCAGGCATCTCTCCAGCCACTCCTCCCCAAGCCTGTAGTGTTGCATGGGGTTGTTGTGACCCAGGTGTAGGACCAGGCCCTTAGTCTTGTTGAATCTCATACCACTGGCTCTGGCGCAACGATCCAGCCTGTCCAGGTCCCTCTGTAGGGGCTTCCTGCCCTCCAGCAGATCAACACTTCCACCCAGCTTGGTGTTACCTGCACACTTACTGAGGGTGCACTCAATCCCCTCATCCAGATCATCAATGAAGATATTGAACAGGTCCAGCCCCAACACTGAGCCCTGGGGAACACCACTCGTGGCCAGCCGCCAACTGTCCAGCCAGTTTTTAACCCAGTGCAGGGTGTGCTTGTCCAAGCTGTGAGCAGCCAGCCTCTCCAGGAGAATGCTATGGGAGACAGTGTCAAAGGCCTTACTGAAGTCCAAGTAGACAACATCCACAGCCTTCCCCTCATCCACTAAGCGGGTCGCCTTATCACAGAAGGAGACCAGGTTAGTGAGGCAGGACCTCCCATTCATAAACCTGTGCTGGCTGAGCCCAGTCCCCTGGGTGTCCCGCATGTGCTGCATAATGGCATTCAGGATGATCTGCTCCATGACCTTTCCTGGCACCGAGGTCTGTAGTGACAGGCCTGTAGTTCCCTGGATCCTCCTTCTGAACCTTCTTGTAGAAGGGCGTCACATTTGCTAGCATCCAGTCATCTGGGACCTCCCTGGCTGACCAGCGCCTGCTGATAAATGATGGAGAGTGGCTTGGTGAGCTCCTCTGCCAGCTCTCTCAGTATCCTTGGGTGGATCCCATCCGGCCCCATGGACTTGTGAACATCCAGGTGAAGGAGCAGGTCTGTGACTGCCACCTCATCAACGACTGGGACTTCATTCTGCATTCCATCTCCCAGCGCAGGGGCCCAACAGCCCTGAGGATGACCACTGTGACTATTAAAGACTGAGGCAAAGAAAGCATTAAATACCTCAGCCTTCTCATCTTTCGTGGCAAGGTTACCTTCTGCATCCATCAAAGGAGGGAGGTTCTCCCTGGCCCTCCTTTTGTCACTGGTGTATTTCTAAAGACATTTTTTGTTATCTTTAATGGTGGCGGCCAGTTTAAGTTCCAGGTGGGCCTTCACCTTCCTAATCTTTTCCCTGCATAACCTCACAACATCCTTGTAGTCCTCCTGAGTCACCTGCCCCTTCTTCCAAAGGCAGTAAGCTCTCCTTTTTCTCTTGAGTTCCAGCCAAATCTCAGCTTTTAGTGCACCGACTTCTGATAAGGCTTCCAATAAAGCAGACCTTTTAGCTAGAGCTGGTGCTCTTGGCTGTGTGTACTCTGGTCTGAGATGTAAGATAATTGGACAACCATATTCTGTGAATTTTTGAGTTTTTTTTGAAGGGAAACTGTATGTTATGGGAGTTAGCGCTTTATGGAGAATTGCCATGCTCACACAGAGCATATAAACTACCAAAAAAAAAAACCCACAACCAAAAAAAAAGCCCTGAAGGTTCTATAAGTGTTACAAAGTGCATGCAGTAGCCTTTCTCTTGTGCTTCCCTCTACTCCTGAGCCCTCTTTGAGTCTAGAATGCCTAACATGGAAAAACTCCAACCTTATAAAGACTCTGTATCCCTAAGGCCCAAGTACTTAACTTCCTCCATCCCCAGTTACTTCTTATTAAACACTTTGCGGTGTGCAGAATAAGCAAATGAGTATATATCTTCTAGGTAATCACCAAAATGAGCGCCATCGTATGCTGGTCGATGAGCAGCCGAAAGCAGAGCCTCCATTTCTCCTGTCTGTCCAGTGACTTGTCCAAAATGTGTGTTTACGTGGGGGAGAACTGTCGTCAGTGGTAATGGCCTCCTCGGCCAGCTGCCTCTGCAGGGGCCAGCCAAAGCCATTAGCTCAGCCCTCATGTCCGAGGGGAGATTCAGTGGTGAGGTGTGCTTTATCGATCGCTCCCTCTCCCTCGTGAGCTGCGAAGGGTAGCAGCATCCAGGCCTGTCAGCTTGGCACGGGTTATGTCATGGACTGAGGTGAAACATCGGAGCAGAATGTGGTGAGGGTAACATGTATCCCCTCGTTGTCAAGTAGTAACTTGAGGAATTGTGCCCATCTCCTTCCTCAGTGTATGCCTTGCCCTCTGCTACCTGCAGAAAGGGATGGTGTTTCATGCATGCTCTGCCTGAGTGCAAAGGCTCAGGCAGCAGAAACCTGTTTCGTTACACCTGCAGGAGCAGTGGAGCAAATGGGAGTAGCAGAGCTTGTTCAGCACTTGGTATTTTTCAAGCGTGATCTGCCAGAGCTGAACCTGATCTTTAACTCGGTCTTCAGAGCTTCAGCCAAGCCTTTGCAACAGCCAGAAAGGAAGAGGTGTTCCAACGCTGTTTAACCCAGGTACCTTTGCTAATTATTGCATCTCTAAAACTGGAGAGTGTTTTTTCTGCTGAGTCTTACTTGTTTTGCTTTCATAATAGATGAACCTCTTCTGAGACTTGCTGCTAATTAGATGCAAAGATTGCCTTTTGACCCACGGGCAAGAGATGAGAGGTGACCCCTCACTGACCATGCGTTATGTGTTCATGCTGTCTGTATTTCCCAGCATATTGTTTCCTGCACTGCTGAAGACTGCACTTTATTTCAGATTCCCTGGGAGGAGGCGTGGCCCTCTCATTTGCGGAGCAGCACGGTGAAAAGATGAAATAATCACCACCTGCAGGCAATAAAGAGGGTTTTGATGGTGGTGATTTTCTGAGAAATCCCCTGCTGAGTACATGATTGTCATGTCTGCTTAGGTAAACCCTGTGCTCCTGACAGACTACTGCCCGCTGCAGTGAGATGTGTATTGAATGAAAACATCTATGAAGGTAAAGTAACAAAACTACAATTCTCTGAACTTATTAAAAGCTGGCTGAAGCCAACTTGGAAGCCCCTCAGCTGGGGGACTGGCTGCTGTGTGGGTGCGATGGTGGAGGGAGGGGACTGCTGACTCCGACAGTCTGATCTTGGTGATTGACTGTCGCGCTTGTGTTTGGGGCTTGAGTTGGACACTTGAAAATATACTTGTCTTTTGAGTGCAGTGTGGCAGACTTGACTCTGTCAGCTGTCTGTTTTTTCTTCCAGTTGTGGAGAGAAGTAGGATGTAGGAAAGACGTCTATGCTGAAGGCAATGGTAATATCTGAGCATTATCCACATAAAAGAGGCAGCAATAGCGAAGTTCTTGGTAGACTTCCTGGAGTGTTCCCTTCAGATGAGGGCTTGCATCTAAGAACAGCTATTTTATGTGTGAAAATCTTGGTGAAAAACTTCTGGGTTTGTAATGGTGTATTGAAATTTATTAGTGGAGGGGGGTGTTTGTTTTTAGTAAATGCTCTTCCGAAGACAGAGGTTTTGCTGTTTCCTGAAGGTGTTACAACCCTGAGCTTCCACTAGTGTGTGAAAGTCCATGCCACGTAGAGAGCTTTGTTGTGAATACTTTGTCCTCTGCTTATGCTGACTCCCTGCTGCAGTCTGCAACCTGAGCATCCTAAATCTGCACCGATGCCCTGCAGTTTGCTGGTCGGGTTCCTGTGTCATCTTGGTGGGACTGTACATTGCTTTGGAAAGGTAGACACGAGGCCTGAAACAGGCTTCAGAGGTTGACTTTGGAGGGTTGCATGGAGTCTTGGAGTATGTCTGTGAGTGTGGGTGCAGGTCGCCTCTGAGTCAACCATTAGTCACCTCCATTGGAATTAGAGGTCAGGCCCTTGCCTGTGCGGGAAGCAGGGATGCTTCTGACACTGGAGGTGAAAGGAGGCACAGACAAGTGTGTACATACTGTCTTCTGAGCCTGGGATGGAATTGCAGCATGCTGAGCTTCTGTACTGCTGTTACAAACTGGGAGGCCGAGTGCAGACAGGAGACAAAAACGATGCCTTGGCCCTGCCTTTGAGCCACTTTGGGCCTTTCAAACCAAACCTGAGTTCACTTTGCGCCTATTGCTGGTCACCTAAAAGTTGGCATTTTTGGAATAGGGGCATTCTAGAGCTGATGGCAGTGAGTGTGTAAAGAGGCTTGCAAGCTCCCTGCACAGGAGGTGCTTTTTTGGAAAGGCAGGAATAACATGGATTTGCTGCAGAACCTTCAGTGAAGAGTAGTTACCTGCATATTATGGTCTGAAGTACATTGACGCAATGTGATGGTCCTTGCAGTAATACAGTGTCTTGGTTTATGGTTGGAGTATTGAATCCCTCTACGGCCTTCAAGAGTGAGGCTTAAGGGTAGAGATCTTGTCTGGCACCATAAGCCTGAAGTAATTTTGTCGTTGCTGGCAGTGCGGTCTCTGTGCAATACCTAGTTATGAATAATCCTCTTCGAGTGCAAGGCAACAAAGTTTATATTTAGTTTTGAAATAACGCTTTACCTGTTCCCATTGTGTGTTGGTTACTTCTCTAAATGGTTAGTTTTAGAAAATGTTTTTCACACTGATGCCTTGGGAAGTTACTGGCTAAGAAGGTGCATACTTGTAGCTTTAAAAATGTAAATATTGATAAAACTTACACAAGGCTCTAGCTTTTTGTACTGCTGCTGTTTTTGAAAGGAGGTGAGTTACTTCAGGGTTGGTTGTTTGGCGTAGTGTGTAAACTCTGTTCCTCTGGCTTAAATGTGGATGAGCCCAACTTCAGGCTGGCCAAGTGCAGAGCGTCTTGCTGCTTGTTGAGGTCTGCTTTAATGCTGTGAAGCCAGCCTCAGTATTCAGGATGCATTTGTAATAGGCTTGACTTGTGAACTTGTGAATTATACTTGTAATTTTACTATTACGTAGCAAAAATGCTACGGTTTAGGTTCCCCTCCCCTTACAGCTTCTTCAAAAGTCTGGGAAATAGTATTTCCACTTACGGATTCTTCTCTTATCACACTCCTGAGGTGGAGGTGCCGCTCACTAAACCAGCAGAAAATGTGTGTCCTTTTTGCTATCTCGGTGGGGTAAACCGGCGCACGGCATGGTGGGGCAAGAGCTGGAGCAGCACAAAGGAGCCGCAGGAACAAATGCACCACCCTTTCTGTTGCCAGCTGTTCTTCAGCTCGTTGATTTGCAAGTGTTGCTTAGTAATGGGTCTGAGATAAATCATTGGAAGATGAAAACTTGGGCTTTGACGAAGCAGGGCATCTGCTTCAAACCCTGCTGCTCGTGACCCAGAGGACTAAGTGCTTGTTTACCCCATCCTTTTCCCCTTGGCAAATTATGGGGTTCTTCCTGAGAGCTCGTAAATATTCAGCACCTGAATAATGACACATTTTTACCTCAAAACCCATGCCGTTAAATACAGGCCCAAACAGAAAGTAGCATCTCTGGTTTTGGGTTGGCTCTTGCTGACTCTAAATTTGTCTATGGGAAGTGGGTGGGTTTTCCTTTTCCCCTGAAGCGAGTATGAAGGGCTTTGCCATAAAGACCAGGAGCGTGTGGAATGTGAGTTCTCTTTTAGTTGAAGAAATAAAAGATCTGCAATCAGCAATTGGCTGGATTTTTATCACAGTTCACATTACTTCCAGAACAATACTCCTAGGCAAGGACACAGTGCTAAACAAGTGTGTCTTGTTCTTTTTATTGACCCAACCATAATGGATTCAAATACCTAAATGGCTTTTTCTCAGTATGGATCTGTTTTTAATAAACCAGCCTGCAGAATGCCAGGGTTGGCAGGGAAGTGAATGCGGTTATTTTGCAAAATTGTTTCTCTGCTGTTCAGGAGGCAGCCTGGACCTACTGGGGGTTTTTCAGCGAGTGTTGAAGTTGGGGTAACAGACGTAGGCTGCGTTTGGTTCTGTCAGTTCAAGGCATGGCTGATCTGAGCAGAGCGGGAGCTGGACAATCCCTGACCCTTTTTTGTGCCAGAAATTAATTGTGCCCTTCTTAAAGCTGGAGGGCAGTTGGGTGGGTAAGTGTTAAACATGAGAGGTGTTGATGAGTCTGAATGACTCTGAGAGTAGCAAAGGCAGAACTTTTACTTTTAAAAACTGAATATATTTCCAAATTTAGACAGGGCTGAAGGGGTAGGGGGGATGTCTTGGTAAATCAAATACAGTTAGTGTTATGTTGATTCTTTCTTTTGAAGCATCCGAAGCCTGAAAAAGGTTCTTTGGGACTTATCAGTATCATTGCCATGCTGCCTATGCAGCCTTTTCTGTTCACTCTGTGTACACCGTGTTTCTGATTAGAAGTTGCAGTCAAAATTTGTACAGATGGGAAGACAAGTGAGACGCTCTAAAAGCTAATGTGTTTCGTATCCAGAATTAAAAATGTCACATAGCTATGTAACTGGATCTAGATCTCTCACGAATACTGTGCTGCGACATTTTGGGAGGACACTTCAAATGTGTGGTGTTCCCCAGCTGATCGTGCTCACTGTGTGGGTTCTGCAAGCTGATCTCTTATTCATGGTGTTTAAAAAAAAAAAAAGGGGTGGGGAGGACATTTTCTTGAAATTCTTGGTTTGAGAGGTCCTGTTAACCAGCCTCTAAGGTGGGTTGGAAGATCATGGGTGGGTAAGGAGAGTGGATGAGGGAGAGTGTTTGACATGAGATGTGCTAGGGTTTTTATTTTAAGGTCCTTCATTAATAATATCACAGACTTTTTCTACCTTTTAACTCACCATAATGCTATCTCTGGCTCTTCACTTCACTTGGTGGAAGCTGATTACTGTTAAATTGGGTAGCTTCCTCCAGTTTTGCCTCTGAAAGAACATATGGGAGAAATGTATCAAAAAAAGAAAAATGCTTGGTGGAGGAGGTGGCAGAGGTAAGCAGGTGTGCTCAGAAACAGCTTGTCACTCTTTCAGGGGTGCTCCTGTAAAAGCGTTGGCATGCTTAATGGCAAGGAGGAGAGGCCTCTGCATTTCAGCATTTGTAAGAAGTTGAAGTTTCAGTACTAGCAAATGGATTAGATGAAAGTAGCTCTGCTAGCTGATAGGTGGCTGTAGTCCAGAGTGGGTGTGCTTTATCTTGCCTTCAAGCTAATTTCATAGCATACTGTGACACTTAATCACATCTCGCTGGATTGCAGCACGTGCTGTTGTACCCCTCGTAGCTCGGTAACTTGCCTCTGATTTTTAATGGTAAACCCTGAGTAGGTTTTGTGTTCTTGGAGGTAAACCTTTTCACAGCAAACCTTACCCACTGGCGAAGGAGGCTGAAGGCGCAGTTTGCGGCAGGCCCTGCGCGTGGCAGTGTGTAGCTTGTCCCTGGACAGCTTTCCCCCAGCACAGTTGTTTGGTGCAGTTGCCTACCAGACGTTGCCACAAGTTTGTATCTTGAGGCAACTCCCTTTGTGTAGCCGGGACTTGGGCCAGGTGCTGTACGTGTTTATACAATAGCAGTGAATTAAAATCTCTGTACATTCTGCACAGCTTCCAGATGCCTGTGTGTTGTGGGGATTTTCTTGTGTGGCCTGTGTGTTAGATTCCACCTTTCCCTTTGGAGATGTTTATCTTGGGTTGAAAGCCCAACTTGGCATGTCTCTTCTGGCATTGGCATTTGTGTGCCAATGTGAGCTGTGGACAAAACATGAGGTGCGCAAGTTGGGGAGGTTGGGCACTAACGATGCTGGCCTGTGCCCTTCAGAGCTTGGAGGAGGGCTGTGACTACATACCCTTGCAGAAGTGTTAGCTAATTTTTTAAATTGATATATGTTATAATTTAGCTATCCAAACCTAGGCTATGAAGCAGGCCTATCCTAAAACATATGCTTGAAAGATGCTTAACATTGCTTATAGACTGTGTAGCCATGAGGTAGCTTTACGTTAGCCAAGAGGAATATCTGGGACAGTGTGGGCATCGGACATTGAACCGGTGCGGCTACCTAGTTCATAGCTGCTTGTGTGTTGCAGTGCTTGTAACATGACTGAAAGTACCCGACTAGCTTCAGTGTAGCGGCACGTGCTGCTGTTGTGCCTCTGGCCTGAGGTGTGGATCTGGCTGTAGTGGGGTGGGCTGTAGGTGTCTGGTTTTTCCTTGCCTAAGTACTGAAGGCTTGCTAAGCTGTGCTGCTGCAGTTCACGTGGACAGGCTGCTGTCGAGTACCGCAGTCCCTGCTCCTGTTGGGGTGGTTGCCTGCAGAGGTCCTGTCAAACACAAAATACTGGTTGTCTGCTCATGTGAATCAGCAACTGACGGCAATGATACAGATTATGTACATACATATTGCATGCAGAAAGATGTTTTCATTGGCAGCCCTGTGCTGTGGTGTATCACACAAGTTTGGTACCAATGCTCTGGATACGAAAAGTGGTCCCAAGTTTAAAGATCAGGCTTAGGGGATTCTGAAGAGGCTGCTTCTATATTAAGGGGTATAATCTTTTGGTGTTTTCTTCCCATCTGTTGCAGCACCATAACTGCTGACTCGACTTCATGAACACAAATTCCTGAGCCTGCCGAACTCCACAGCCCCTCTGCTTTCCACCATGGACCAGGATTATGAGAGACGTCTCCTACGCCAAATCAACATACAGAATGAAAACACGATGCCTTGCGTAAGTAGGAGTGGGCTGTGCTAAAAGTCTTAGTCTGACTATGAAGTTGTTGTCTGTCTTGCTTGTTACTGTTTTCACTTGAGCTTTTAAAAGATATGGGACCTCTCTGAAGCAAACAGTCTTCTGTTGGACTGTGAGCAGGTGTGAGTACCTGAGCTGTTCTAAGAAAAACCAAATAACTTCAACAAAGCTTTTGAATATATAAACTCAGTCCAGGTTGGAAGAAGGAGTTAAGATATTTTTCTGTAGCTCAGTAATGCCTTTTTACTAAATAGTCTCTGTAAGCACATGTGGAACATAAAAAGTTGGGGGCTAACAAACAAACAAACCAACTGTAGGACTTGACAAGATAGAGCAAGTCCAGTGGAGATCACCAGGGTGGTTGGGGGGCTGGATGGGTGGTTGCTGAGACCTGTGTTGCTCAGCCTGGAGAAGATGAGGCTCAGGAGGGGTGAAATCCTTGCTTTCAACTACCTGGTGGGTGGTTATGGAGAAAATGGAGTCAGACTCTTTTCAGAGGCACACAGTGGAAGGATGTAGAGGCAATGAACACAAGCTGTGACAGGGGGAATTCCAGTTAGATGTTAGGAAAATATGTTCACATGTATTTGGACATCACATCCAAACACTGCAACAGGGAGCTTGTGGGGTGGTTGTCCTTGGAGATACTAAAAACTCAACTGAATGAGTCTGTGACCTTCAATATAACTTTGAAATTAGCCCTGTTCTGAGCTGGGGTACTTCCCAGCATAGATTGTTCAATGAAAAAGAATGTGACTGCAATTGAGGAACCTGCTGCTCGCTCTGCAAGCAGTCTGCACCACTCCAGCCTTCCATGTGTTTGCCATGACAGTGTCAGCTTGAGAAGGAGCAGTGAGAAAGAGGCTGTTTAATTGCTGCTCTTGACAGAAGTTCCTATGACAGTTGGACCCTGATGTGCTTACTGGTTCTGTTGAGGGGACCAGCTAATGCTTGGCTCTTCTCTACTTAGGCATATTCAGCTTCGACAAGATCTTGCTGATGTTTTTCAGACCCCTGCTGTGATCAGCTTGTTCCGTGTTTTTATTCTTTAATTCAGGTAGCAGAGATGAGAAGAACCCTGACGCCTTCCAATTCTCCAATGTCTTCTCCTAGTAAGCATGGTGACAGATTCATTCCCTCCAGAGCTGGGGCCAACTGGAGCATCAACTTCCACAGAATAAATGTAAGTTTTGCTTTGCTTTTCTACAGCTCAGTCTTGGAACTGAGGAAATGGTGCATTTTGTTTTGACTGGCATAATTGCTCTGCTTATGTCCTGCACCATGGTCCTCTTGTGCATTCAGAGGGACTCTTTTGGGGTAGGTCTTCGTAGAGGCTGCCCCTGTAGTCCAGGAGACTTCTTTGTTTGCTATTTCACCATATATCATGAGGTTTCTGTATGGTGATAGCATATTTCTCTCTTTCAGGAAAATGAAAAATCACCAAGTCAAAACAGAAAAGCAAAGGATGCTACATCGGACAATGGCAAAGGTGAGACCACCTCTCTACCACTTGTGCCATGCCTGCAGTTTTTATTTCAAACTGTTGGTGAGTTTGGAAATCAAGGGAACACTGGCACTTTTGTGCTTATGCAAAAACTGCTGGTGTTTTAAGAAATGCCCACATCTTGAGAGTGAATAGCAGGTCACCTCAATAGACTTCTGACAAGTATCTGGGAAGCAAGAGGCTATCTGTATCCCGTGATTTATTGTGCTGTGGAAGCACTTTCCTGATGGAGTGGAAGGAGGGGCAGTTTGCTGCTAATCTTGATTCCAAACCGGGGCCCCAGGCTTGCTAAGAGGCCCTGTGAATGTACAAGTCAGGCAGATGTGATCCTGCCACTCCCTGCAGAGCTGTTTGCTGCTTGCAAGTTCTCTGCCTAAGCAGAGACCTTGTTTGGGTTCACAGATGGCCTTGCTTACTCTGCCTTGCTGAAGAATGAACTCTTAGGAGCAGGGATTGAGAAAGTGCAAGACCCACAGACGGAAGACAGGAGGCTGCAGCCATCCACCCCAGAGAAGAAGTCTCTCTTCACTGTAAGTTGGTTACTTTGCGTTAAAACCAGTGGAGGTTGCATATGTGCATCACAGGAGCAAAGCACACGGTTCTGCCAAGCTGCTAGTGCGAGTGAGTTAGTGTTGTGGCTTGACCAAGACAGTCTGTTGGTAACAAAATCTGGTGACCTGTAAAGAGAATGTAAGTATCTGCAGCAAGCTACATGCTTCCTATTTCTGTGCTGGCAGGGAAGCTGAGATGGAACCCAGCTTTTTTGAGCAGTGTGGTAAACGACCAAACCAAGCTGTTGGACTCTGGTGGAGATGAGGTGTTTTGTATGGTTCTGGAGCGCCTGGGGAAGGGAGGAACTGAAAAGCCTGGAAAATCTGACTCTGGGTGTTAGTGTTAGCTAGGCATTGGGCACCAGCACCTGTTGTGAGTGATCCCCTGGGTCTTGGGTGTGCTGGGGTTCTTAACAGATGCGTATTCTTTATGCAGTATTCGCTCAGCACAAAACGCTCCAGTCCAGATGATGGCAATGAGGTCTCACCATATTCCCTGTCTCCTGTCAGCAACAAAAGGTAATACTGATTCTCCCCAGGCTGCAAGAAGGGAAGGGTTGGGACAGAGGATTCAGTGAGGTTCTCTAAGGCTTCTTTCTAAGGCACCCAAAATTGCACTGTGAATTGGTTTTGGAAATCTGGGGAGCTAATAAGTAGGGGCAGTCAAGTTCTAAGAATGTTTGCAGGTGCCGAACCTGCCTAGATACCTAATATGTCTTGGCCGACTTTCAGCAGTCAGTTTACCTTTTTGCTCCCTAGCTTCTTTATAGATGTTGAACCTAGTTCCTTCCAGTCTTACCCGCTGGAAAGAATTTTGCGGCTTCTTTGTCTGCATTTTTGTAGAAACCCAGGTGCGCTTTAAAGAGCAGCTTCATCTATGTCTACCATCTGCTGCAATGTGTAAGATCCTGTAGTTGGTTTTACATCTGTTTTTGTAAACAGTCAGAAGCTGCTAAGATCACCTCGCAAACCAACTCGGAAAATCTCAAAGATTCCTTTCAAAGTGCTGGATGCCCCAGAGCTGCAGGATGACTTCTACCTGAACCTGGTGGACTGGTCCTCTCTCAACGTCCTCAGCGTTGGCCTTGGCACTTGTGTTTACCTATGGAGTGCTTGCACTAGCCAGGTAAACTATTACCAGTGTCCAGAGAGTGAAGTACCTGTTGTTGTAGGTCACTTCCAGCCGTAGCATCTTTCAGAGCTATGGGACACACTCTGCGAGGGAGTCAGTGCTTGTAATGTTCGGTCCCAAACCAGGTACTAGTTTGTGAGACAGCTGATAGTGTAGTATGACAATAATAAGTGTTCTTATTCTGTTCTATCCCACTTTCAAGGTAACCAGACTGTGTGATCTCTCTGTGGAAGGAGATTCTGTAACATCCGTGGGCTGGTCAGAACGGGTCAGTATAACGTTGTCAACAAAGACAGCTGAAACACTTGTAACTTAGACACTACCATTGTAGCTGTGTAGCTCTTCCTCACAGGTTCTAACTCTTGGGTTATTTTCCTGTATTTCTCCAAACTCCCTGTACATGTTTTCCTGTCTGCATTGTTTCTTCTCTACTAAATGAGGGGAGATAGAGAGCAACCTCTGTATCTTGAGGTTCTCAAGGCATTTGCTAAGAGGTGTGGGAGGGAGAAAGAGCTGGTTCACTTCTCCAGCTCTTGACAATAAAATGTTACAATACAATAAATATATTCCAACCAGGCTGCTTGGCCCTTGTGGTAGTAAAAGATGTAAGATGGAAGAACTCTGGAAGCTTTGCATCTTGTGGGATTTATTGCAAGTCTTTTCCTCAGCTCCTCAGATTTTGTTTTATGTCTGTCTTTATTTACTGGCTTCACTGATCATGGCTTTCTGTTTGTCTAGGGGAACCTGGTAGCTGTTGGCACTCACAAGGGCTTTGTACAGATCTGGGATGCAGCTGCAGGAAAAAAGCTCTCCATGCTAGAGGGGCACACAGCCAGAGTCGGTAAGGAGGTGGGAGGCATGTGTTTCATGTGTCTTGTTTCTTCGTGGTTGAACTTTTTCCTTGTGAGTGATCCGCCTGAAATAGTGGAACTCCGAAAGTACCAGAATTTATATTTATTCCCTGCTATGTTTTAAGCAGTCTTCAAAATATTATCATCCAGTAATTGTGGTGTTCTAGTCTTGGGCGTGGTGGTGTTTGAGTATTGCAGCAGGTGTTTCCTCCATGTCTGAGGCATTTTAAGTTTGGTTACAACATCTTTTTTCACTGCCACTGGCTTCCGGTTTCAGCCCTGCAGGCAGGCTGGCTTACACTGAGATTTCCAGTTCCCTTATTCTGCAGGGACTGTGCTGGGGTTTTTTTTGGTGTTTTCCTTTTTCTTTTTTTTCTCAGAGGTGTTTTGAATCTGAACGCTGGAGTGTGATTTGGGAAGTCAAGGCACTCTCTGAGTTCTATTTGTGTGCTTTAGTGCACTGTGAAATTGAATTAGTGGTACCTTCAGTATGGTTTTGCAGGTCAACCTTTCTTTGTACACTATTCCAGGACTTCAGACAGTGGATATAAGGGAGGTCCATAAGCACTGGGGTTTTGGGGTTGGTTTGGGTTTTTTTAAGTCTTGGCCACTGTGGTGGCTGTGTCCTGCCTACCCACTCCTGCAGCACTCCCCCACCATGCTTTTGTGCTGTGTTACAGGTGCCTTGGCTTGGAACGCGGACCAGCTGTCTTCTGGGAGCCGAGACAGGATGATCCTTCAGAGGGACATCCGCACCCCACCCCTACAGTCTGAGCGGCGGCTCCAGGGCCACAGGCAGGAGGTCTGTGGGCTCAAATGGTCTACAGACCACCAGCTCCTGGCCTCTGGAGGGAATGATAACAAGGTATAGTACATCCAAGGAGTCACGTGGGGCTCAGTGTCTCTAGATCTTCACCAAGAAATGTCAGGCCCCCTTTTTTTAAGGATATTCAGCCTCTCTGAAAGGGGCTTTTGTTTCAGTTGTTGGACTGTGTCCAAACTAAATCATGGTAAGCTTCTACTCAGTCTCCTCTCCTTAATAAAATTAAAAGGGCAAATTTAATTTTGCTTCTGTATTTGGCTAATTACATCTATAGCTTCACTCAGGCGTTTGAGTTCAGCAGAGCCACTGCTAAGCTGTACTTCCTGGCTTCATTCAGGCAGTGTATAGTCAAGTCAGTTGCAATAATGCTTGTGTGCAGGAGAAAACTGAGTTTAGGGCTATTTGAGTTCTAATACCTGTAATGCAGGCTTGTAGTTCGCTGAGCACCATATGGAAGAATCATCTGTTACGGAGAAGTGGTGTTCAGAGCCCTTTGGAGTGGGTTGCTGCATAGTGAGTCTGCCCAGTATCTGCGCGACAGCGTGGTTGCACCAAGTTCCACCTGCTCAGAATAACTTCTAATAAACTCAAGCCTATTTCTAGATGAGTTCTGGGATAATCCAGCCATAAAGACAAAAGAAGGGTTTGAGTTCACATTCAGTGATGCTGTGTTTTTGGCTTCATGAGCTTACCTTAAGGACTGCTAGCTTCTTTGAGGCCTGGTGGTAGAAGGGCTCCTCAGTTGAGCGTGGAGGCTGGTGAGGACTGGCCTCAGGGCTGTGAGCACAGAGTGGAGATGCATGTACTTGAGCAGAGCTGTGGGAAATCAGCTTGTTGCCCAACTGCCCTCGTCAGTCGCAGCGCAACTTTGTGGCTTGTGGGTGTTGTGGATGTATGACTGCAGCACAAGTTTGATCACGTCTCTCCTTGCTACCAGCTCCTTGTCTGGAATCACTCCAGCCTGAGTCCCGTCCAACAATACACGGAGCATCTTGCAGCAGTGAAAGCTATTGCCTGGTCCCCACACCAGCATGGCCTCCTTGCCTCCGGCGGTGGGACAGCTGACCGCTGCATACGCTTCTGGAACACACTCACTGGGCAGCCTTTGCAGTGCATCGACACCGGGTCGCAAGTGTGCAACCTCGCCTGGTCGAAACATGCCAACGAGCTAGTAAGTTCTTCCCCATGCAATCCTGCCGCAGAGCTCCCTTGTGTTAGGAAGCATGATGCATATTTCCCTCTCACCTTTCAGGTGAGTACCCACGGATACTCGCAGAACCAGATCCTTGTCTGGAAATACCCCTCGTTAACTCAAGTAGCGAAGCTAACAGGGCACTCGTACCGAGTCTTATATCTGGTAAGCGATGGCTGTGCCTCTGAAAACTTCTGTAGCTGCTTATCTTGGCTTTGCACGTGCTGAGATGAGACCCAAAGCCACAGTGCCAGTGGCACTGTAAGCTGCCTGTAGTCTAGGTGGAGATATGAATGCTGCCCTACAAGCAATGAAAAACGCTCTGTATCTGGTTTCCTTGCCTTCAAGGGATACTTTGATTTGCTGCCGTGGAAATGTGAGGCTGTATTAATGAATAGCAAAGCCTGCCAAGGCTCTTCTGAGGAAGCACAAGCTTCTCTTCTTGTTCCCTTAGGACTTACATGCTTTTTCACTGGTGACTGCCAGCAGGGGAAGAATTTGATGCTTTCAGTCCTCCTAATTTGTCATTAAAATGCTTGGTGCAGTTAATCCACACTGATCTCGTACCTGCTTTGTTACTGTTACATAGGGCTTTCAGCGGATTCATGACAGAGATGAGAAATATGCTGATACTGTTTTGTGGGGTAGATTCCAGTGTAAGTGACTAACAGAGCTGGCAAATACCAGTCATATCACACTTTCTGCCTTAACACATTTATAATCTGGGGAGGAATAGCCTCAATTACAAGTGGCTTGGCTCTCTTAACACAAGGATCCTTTTTATGGTAATTCCACCCATGTGTTCCAGAGCTGTGTAAGAAAGATGCAAGCACTTAATTGGCACCTACAGAGACTGAATAAGGCACATGAAAGCAGAGGTAGTTGTTTGGTTTCTCACTGCTGGCCAAGTAGGAAGGAGAGTTAAATATCTCTCAGGCATTCCAATGAATATTTGTTTTCAACCTCAAAAATGTACCAGATGCTAAAGGTTGCTCTCTCTTGGTGCCAGGCAATGTCCCCTGATGGGGAGGCCATCGTTACAGGAGCTGGAGATGAAACCTTGCGCTTCTGGAACGTCTTCAGTAAAACTCGCTCAACAAAGGTAAGGATGCGTTGCGTGGATGATGCAGCTGTGTCCTGCAGGAGGCTCAGCCTTTGGGGTGAATTCAGTCCAGGTTTGCTCTGTTCTGCCTTGCCCCTGGTCTCTTCACCATATTCTGCAGACCGAGGGCTGGGGCAGTGAAGGGTTAAACTGAGCTATATGGGGATTTGTAGCCGTCCAATGAAATAGAAGGTTGCCCCTGTGTGCCCAAGGCAGTGTGGCAGAACATCCTCTCCGGGCTGTTACAGGGCTGTGGAATGTAACAGCACTTCAGGGAGCTCACCCTGAGCCCACCGTCTGCCCCGCTAGTGCTGTGGGGGCAGGCGGAGGCGATCAGCCCCTAGCTCTTTATGACGCTACTCGAAAGGGTGGCTCGGATGAAGGTGGGACTGTCGCTGCTGCCACTGACAACGCGCCATCACCAAAAATGCGTCATGCCGGGTGCTCAGAGAGCTTTTCTGGGCGTCTGGCAGAGGAGAGTGGCAGAGAGATCGTATGGGGTGAGCTGCGGGGAGCTGGTGTTGCTCACTGCTGGGTTTTGGATGGCTCTGGGGTACAGCTTCCTGCAAAGCTGTGAGAATGGCACACGTTCCTGCCGTGCTTTATGGTATCAGCTGGAAAATCCCATGGGAGTATTTATGGTACTGAACGGTGAGCTCTGATTGTGCCCTGAGCTAAAGATACCTCAGCCACCAGATTAGCAGGTTTTTTACTAAAAGAAGAATGCACATGGAGTAACTCTGCAGCACAACCATGGCAGAGCACTTAACACCTGCTTTGTCTTCTCTTGTCAGGAGTCTGTATCCGTTCTCAACCTCTTCACCAGGATACGATAAACCCCCATACCCTGCAGCCCAGGAGGGACAGCCTGACACACCAGGATACAACCACTACCTTGGTGTGCACGGAACCCCAAAAGATCAGCCAGAAGGGGAGGGAGCGACAGCGGGACTGGAGGAAGGACTTGACAGATACTAATTAAACACATCTTGTGAACCATGCTGGGCAGTATTTGGGATGGGGCTGGGGAGGGGAGGGAACTGCCAAAGGTTTACGGATTCATCCTTCACAAAGGGAAATGGGTACAAGAGAAACATGAAACCAGTATCGTCCAACCTCATGTTGTTTACTGGAGAACACCTGTGTGACCTGGACCATTGGGACCAGACCAAGGCCATCCCAGCTGCTGCATTGTCCCCTCTTGGGAGAGAAGAGTGTCCTTGCCTCTGTGGGAACAGGTTTAACCTGCTGCTCTGGGTCCCTCCGTTCTTGGACGGACATCTTCGGAGGTAGGAGCCAGCCAGCCTGACTTGTTCAATATGACTGGTGCAAGGGGCCTAAACTCCAGGTCGAGCGCTAGCCTCTCCAGTTAATCTAAGGGCATTGTTTATAGCCTGGCATCCCTCTTACATCAAGAAACTGGAGAATTGCTTATTTTCCTTCCCCTGCCAACCCCCCCTCCCCCCACCCCCCCAACCAGGTACCGTAGTACTTGATGCAGTCATTCCCAGAGGACAGCTTGGGTTTTGGCACACTTGACAGCTGCCTTCAAATACATTTTGGGGCTCCAGTCTTCGGAGGAGACTTGAAGAGACTCCACCTTTGAGGGAGCACATGCAGAAAGTTCTGAAATTGCTATTGCATGTTCTGGGCTGATCCTTTTAGTTACCAGAGAGGAAAAAACCAAAACCAAACCAACTGACAACCACGGTGCATGTGGAGCTTCCTCCAGTGCCACTTGTGGCAGGCTGGTTGCTCTGGAGTCTTCCTGAGGACAAAAGCAGTTGAGATGTGTTTGAGGAACAAAACAGCTCCTGTGGATGGATCTGTGTGGAGAAGGCATGGCCTCTTCTGGCTGGAGGGGGGAAACACCATGTCTGGTGAGAAGGGGGTTCTTTTTCTAAAGCAAGGAAGAAGTATTGCTTTTTTATCTCCAAGTCAAAGCCAGGGACTTGTTGTTGGGGGTTTTTAAAATTTTTTTTCTGTGTGGAGGTGTTTTGTTTTAAGTTGCATGGGAAGAGTGCCTGCTTGTGTGTTTGGAGCCTGTGTGACAAGTGCTGTGGGATGCGATGCAAAGCACTTGCGTGTATGTGTTGCCTTTAATTTAAAGAGAAGCTGGTATGCTTGCAGCAGCCTGTTCCTGTCTTACTTTGTACGTGTGCCAACACCCTCCCTGCCGCGCGCTGGCCTCTTGCCAGCCCCGTGCCGTCTCTGGCGTGCTGGGATGTGAGCAGTTTTCTATTCTCATTTGGAGTTTCCTGGCTGTGTATATAGACCTTGACCTGTTCTCTGTAGACTGCATAGGTGATGCTGTTCTCTCTCTTTTCTTCTCCCCCCTAGCCTTCTTTCCCAGAGGCCAGACTGTGGGGGTGGCAGGAGGAATATGGCTGTCTCTGCCTAGTACCGCCAGTACCCTTGGGGTGAGCTTCTGAGGTGTAGGAAGGCTGGTACAGAGAAGGGCAGTGAGGTGCCGTTCTGCTCACCACAGCCTTGGCCGCATGTGCTGTCCCACCAGGACCTGGATTGGGCTCTTGGTTCTACTTCTACGCGTTACGTGTGCCTGGAGAGAACTGTGCAGAGCTTGTGTGCCGGGAGCTGAGTGCTCCTTAGCAGCCTGGCAGTGCTAGGCCTCCAGGCCCAAATCGGCAGCCATATTATCGTCTTAGAGCCTTGCTTGCCTCCAAAATGTAATTTCAAGGTGATTTCTGGAATGTGGTTCCAACACAGCTATTTTATTCTAGCTCTTGCTGCAGGAGCACAGGGCTTGGCTTTAAAAAAAGTCACCTGATGGCCCCCCTGACCCTCTGATTTCTCGTTATAGTCACTGGCACCATTAAATTCATGTGGAAGGACCACCACAAAGCACTAAGAAGTTAAGTCAGATCATTAAGGTGCCAAGCAGATTTGAAGTGAAAGACCATCAGCAAGATGTAGTCTGTCCCAAGGGTCCACCCTGCCCAGAGCAGAGCCTGGGGGCTGGGGGTGTTTGCATCAGCAGTGGAGGTGGCTGGTAGCTGCGGGTTTGCTTGTCTGTTGATTGTCTCCTGCCTGAATCCTGACATACAGACCCCCAGGAGATGCTGCTTTCTCCTCTGGGAAGAAGTATGTAGTGGGGGCACACATGAGGTCTCAGCTGCAGGTGGTTTCATGCTGGTTTGGGCCTGTCCTGGAGCAGGAGGGGGAGCTGGATGGAGCATGGGGCAAGCGCATTGCTTCTGGGGCTCCCCGTGTGGGCGGTGGCTTTGCCCCCCACCCCGCCATGTGGGTGCCTTCCTCAGGGGAGTCCTGTGAGCGGCTGGGGCAGTGTGTGGCATCATCCAGGCGCGCGTGGCCTGGGCTGCATCCACAGCTTTGTGCTCCCCGCTCCACCAGCATCCTGGGGCACTGAGGGCGGCTGCAGCCCTGTGGTTCACGGTCCCTGCGGTGGGCTCCTCTCTTGCCAGGGACCTCCACAAACCATGTGTCTTACTCTTTGCACTTCGGAGCTGCGCTGGGAGCCAGTTGGCTCATCGTGACTTCTCTCGTCACCATGGCAGGGAGGGCTAGTGCTTTCCAAGCCATGGCCTGTGGCTGAGTGTGTTGGCCAATGAGTACAGCGAGAATGAGCTGTTCAGAGTGACTTTGCTGTTAAAGCGTGGCACGGGCTCCTTCCCCCCGCGCTCATGGCCACCAAGGCAGGAGCAGGGTTCTCAGAAGCACACTCTGCTGCTCTTCCACAGTGAGAGTGTGTGTTGGTGGGTGCGTGTCCTGGCCATGCACGGTGTGGCTTTGCCGGCTGGCTGGAGTGTGCTGTGGTGTGCTAAATGGAGGAAAGGATGAAGGTCATGTAAGCTTGTGTGTTTGGGGTGTGATCTGTAAGTACTGAACCATGTGCACGTGTGGAGTGAAGGGTCTTCCCACAGTTGGTGTAATAATGTGTGCAGCCTCGTGGCATTGTTACTTTTGAGGCATCATATGGTGGGGGGGGAAAAAGAGCATTGTAACTTGTCCATGTAAAGCAATCTAATTGGCATTAAACAAGTTGTGAAGTTATGTCTCTTGGGCTCGGTGTGTGCACTTTGCCTTTCCTGGTGAGGTGAGGGGTGCAGCAGGTCCCTGTGCTCTCTGGAGCTGTGCCCCCTGCATTCAGAGGCCCTGGGGTCCCCCCAGCAGCTGCCCTTGGCTCTGCAGGTACCAGCTCCCAGTAAACCTGTGGTTTATTGGTCCTGCCCACCTGCTCATGTTCGCCTTCCTGCTGCTAGATAAGTGGGGAGGTGCAGCCCAGCCCTCCTACCCCTCCTCCCCTTGGGGGGGCAGGAGTCCTGCAGAGCACCCCTGAGGTGGAGATCCATCCTGCTGCACCTGTGGAGGCGGGACCCTCGCCCAGGTGAGGAGAAACCCCTGCCCTGCGAGTCAGAACCCTGGCTGTGACTGTAGCCTTGCCAGGCTGGCTGTGCCTCAGTTTCCCTGGTGTGAAGGATGTGGGGCTGCTGGTGGGCCTCTGGCTGTAGGGGGATGTGGCAGCTCTTCTGCCCTTGCTGCCTCAGTCCCACTAGAGGGAGGGTCACTAGTCCCATCACCTGCTGCTCCCCCCAAGCATATCCCCCCACCCTGCTTGAGCCCTGGGGTGCTGCTTGTGGGGTTGTGAAGCCCTGACCATCCCCTCCTGCCCCCAGCAACTGCTCCATGACGCTGTGAGGGCTGTGCCAGGCCTAGTGCTGGAAGCCCACCCTGTGGGGCAGAGCTGGGCCGTGGGCCCAAGCCACAGAGATGGGAGGCAGAGGAGCCCTGGTATGCCCTTGCCTCTAGCAGCACCCATTGCAGTGGGCCTGCACCTTCTGGGGTGAGTGGGATCCCCTGCCCCACATATGGGGCTGAGCTGGGAGGAGAAAATAGCGGGACAAGGAGCTGTCAGTACCTCAGTTTCCCACTTTGTGGGTGGGAGGGAAGCCCCAGGGCCCCTCTTCCAGACCAGGATGGGGCTGAGCTCAAGGGCTTTGGGCTGGGGGGGGGCCCTGCTGCAGCCCCTCCCAGCTCCACTCCCCAGTGCCTGTGGGAGGTGCCTGGTGGGACCCTGCTGCACACCTGAGACCCCTCCTGGGGAAGAGTACGGCAAGAGCTGGGCTGTTGGGCTGACCTACCCCCACTCCCTCCCCTCTGCGTCCCAGTTCTCACCCACAGCCAGAGCCCCTGGGGGCAGCTCAGGGTGCATCCCCATGCTCTCCTACTGCCACTACCACCCAGGACACCAGCACCCAGAGCCTCCTCCAACCCCTAGCAGAAGCCACTGGCCCTCCTGCTGTCCTGGGGAATGGGGAGGGGAGGGGGGGCAGGGTTGGTGCTTGTCCTGGGGCAGCTGGCTGGGCAGGGTGCTGACCACCACAGGCCCCCACATCCCACCTGGGGTCAGGGAGCTCACAGCCTCCTGATTTCAGCTTTTTACAGCTTCACTCCGCTTGGCCAAAGGAATAAGGCTGCTGTGTGTCCTCAGGAAAGGTTTGAGGCAGGGCCCACCCCGGCCCAGAGCACCTCAAGGGGTCACATTTTTAATAATAAAATAGTCTATCCCCTTGTTCTTGCCTGGCCCAGCACCAGGGCCACCCTCTGCCTGGCCCCATTTGGTGGGGAGGGGTGGATGCCTGACCCCCGCCAGCCCCTCTGCACTTCTCTGGCCCCCTTGGAGCTGCCTGGGCTTCTGCTCAGGGTGGGGAGACTTGGCGGGTGGGAGATGGAGCCCCACAGCCTGTGTGGGCTCCACAGGCATTCTGGGGGGGCTGGAAGGCACATGGTGATGAAGCTCCCTGCTGTTCCCAGGAGGCCGAGGAAGTGCTTGGAGCAGCTCCTGAGCCTGTGCCCCCAGCCGGGGCCAAGGCTGGCGTCCTGGTGATGGCTGGGTCCTTGCTGGTCTCATATCTTCTTGTACCTGTGGGGGGAGGCAGAGTGGGGTAGGGCCCTACTACACTGGGGACAGAGGGGTCCCCAGTCCCTGCCACTCACAGGTGTGACATGTTGAGGTCTGGCCAAGCCCCCGCAGACACCAGCTGCTGCTCCAGCTCCACAATGCGCAGACCAATGTACCCCAAGAACAGCAGCAGGGCTACCATCCTGGAGGACAGGCTGGTGTCAGGTACAGGGGTCACAGCCGGACAGGGGGCCAGAGCAGTGCGGGTGCCCAAGGGGGAGCAGGTGAACCCCGGGCTACCAGTGCCACACTGGAGAGCCTGGCTGTGCTTGGGGTGCAGCAGGGATGGCGACCCAGGGGGTGTCCTAACACCCTGAGGTACGTGAGCAGATCCCAGGGACTCACAGCAGCAGGTAGATGAGGATGATGGTGTCGAGAGGGCTCAGCTGTGTCCAGGCCCACCGCATGGTGGAGGGTCGCCCTGCCAGGATGAGGCAGTGTCAGTGCTCTGAAAGCCTCAGCCTAGTCCCCGTGGTTGGCTCTGCCTGGTGCCAGGGGCCAGCCCTGGGATCAGGTCCCAGTAGCATGGCCGTCGCCAGGGCCCCCCGACCCACCCCAGAGGCTGCATGACTTCGTCAAGGGCACCTACTCACCGCTGCTCAGAGCCAGTGCCGCTGCCTCGTCATCCTCCTCCTCTGTGTGCCTTGGTGCCGGGCCCAGCCCATCTGTGTGCAACCGGGAGCCATTTGGCGAGTGCCCCAGGACCAGGGAGGGGACTGGGGGTTCCTGGGGACCCAGCCGGGGCTCACTGGGCCAGGAGGAGCCGATCCCGCACTCCCCAGTGCTGCAGGAGATGCTGTTGAGGTGGCTGAGGGCTGGCTGGGGTGGGGGAGCAGGGCCAAGAGCTCTCAGTGGAGCAGAAATGTGGGGTGAGGGCACGTGCTTGCACAGGCAGGGCTGCGAGCATGCGAGGGGAGCGAGGGCTGTGTGGCCACTCACCCAGCAGCTCCTGGAGGCTGTCAGGCTCCGGGGTGCTCTGTTCCAGGTCCAGCTGGCTGGAGGTCTGAAAGAGGACACGCCCCAATCGTGGTGCACAGCACCACAGCACCAGCCCCACAGCCATGAGGACACAGGTGGGACCCAATGGGATTCATGCCAGCCCCAAGGAGGGAGCTCTAAGGGTCCTGGGCTCTGCACTGCCCCAGACAGGGGCTTTTCAACTCCACACATTTCCCTGCAAAAGCTTTCCCTGGGGTCGGGGCAGGCACCCACACAGTGTGGGCTGCTGCCACCACATCCAGCCCCGTCCCAGCCCAGGCTGGAGCTGCACCTCCCTCTGCCAAAAGCCTCCTGCCCCATTTCCTGGCCTTACCAAAGGCTTTCTAAAGATCTCCTCATTGCTCAGAGAGGCCAGAGACCTCCAGCCATTGTTCTGGACAAGGAGAGATGCGGGGGGGTGTCAGTGGGGTGCTGGCCACCCCCATGGGCCTGCAATGGCGGGCACGGAGCCTCCACGTGCCTGGCCCCTGTTTTGGGCACAGCACATACCTGCATGTGTTTGCAGACTGACTTTAGGAGCTGGTATGTGGCTTCCCGCCGGCGCAGCAACATGAAGAGGAACTGCCAGGGAGCAGGAAAAGGATTTGCGCCAGAGCCGCTCCCTTGGTCACAGCCCAGAGCCTGCTGGCTGCAGGCACCACGACACCCCACATAGCCCTGCACCCCCCAGCACCGTCCCTTCCCCACTCTCACCTTCTCCCCCTCAGTTGTGTGGATGCTGAGTGCATTGGGCACCAGTAGCGCTGTGTTGGTCTTCTTGAGGGCCGAGATAGAGGTGATGGGGACCACCACCTGCACCGGGGGGGCAGGCAGTGTCACCGCATCGCTGGCTGCTGCCCGTGCCCCCGCCCGAGCTGCTGGCCCCGTGCCCCTCCCCAGCCCACCTTGATGTCCTTGAGCAGGAGGCTGGAGTGGAAGCAGACATGGTGGGAGGAGATGTAGAGGCGGCCGTGGTAGGGCATCTCTCTCTGCCAGGTGCAGGAGAAGCAGGCCAGCAGCGCTTCCCGCTCAGCAAGCTCCCCAAAGGCTTTGCGGTAGCTGGCAGCATGCTTGCTCAGCTGTGGGGGAGGCCAGGGCATGGTGTGGTGCGTGGGGCAGAGCCCTGGCACCATGGACCACCCGCAGCCCCCCACTCCATTGCTACCTTTGCCACAAAACCAGGATGGGCCCCCCCTTGGCCCCTGCCCTGCAGAGAACATCCTGCTGGGACCGCAGTGCTGGGGTTCCCCCCTCCCAGGCCCCAGTGCCCCAAGACTCACCGACGGTGACTGGTGTCCCTGCCTGCCCGTGGGCACTGGAGACTGCTCTGTCTCCTTGCCGAAGGAGGGGTCACAGGTTTTGGATCTGGCAGAAGGCAGCAGGCAGGGGTGAGGTGCAGGGCTGCCTGCAGACCCAGCTGTGCACATGCACGGGCATCACGCCCTCTCGCTCAGGCGAGAGCACCCAGGGCGCATGGCCATGCCAGCCTGGCGGGCGGTGAGGGCTGGCAGGGGGACATGGCCCTGGGAAGGCGTAGCACCCACCTGGCGAGTGTGGGGTGCCCCAGCCGAGTGCCCACGCTGCCCCTCTCCTCCAAGCTCTGCCACTGCTTCTCCAGCACCCCCTTTCCACTCCTCCTCAGCCTCCCCCGCATGAAGGACGAGTGCGATATGCATCTGGGGGAGAGGGGGCAGGTAAGGGCGGACTGTCCTCGTGCTGCCTGTCGCTGCAGCACAGCAGCGCCAACGGCGCTGTCACCAGCCAGTCCGTCCCCCTGAGAGGGGACACGGGGACAGGGCTCAGTCCCTGCCCGACGCAGGAGAGCAAAGCCAACGCAGTCGCACAAGCACTTCTCCCACCCCATGGCGGTGCGCTGCCAGCT
This sequence comes from Phalacrocorax aristotelis, assembly GCF_949628215.1. Lineage (NCBI taxonomy): Eukaryota > Metazoa > Chordata > Aves > Suliformes > Phalacrocoracidae > Phalacrocorax > Phalacrocorax aristotelis. The sequence continues at coordinate 26,130,664 of NC_134310.1, forward strand.
GCTGGCCCCCACAGCTGCGGGTGCAGGGGGCTCTCCTTGTCTGGCTGCTCAGCAGCGCCCCCGGTGCCCCCCATCAGCTGTCGGGGCTCATGTGAGGTGCAAGACCGCCCCACCACAGCACCTCCACAGGGAGAGGCAGCGGGCTGGAGGCACCGCGGCTCTGGCAGACACCCGCCTGCCCCCGTGACTCAGTTTCCCCAGCAGCACAGCCCTGCCTGGCTGCGGGGCGACCCCAGCAGCCCACGGGCAGCAGCTCTGGCAGCGGGGCAGCGGTTAGTCCCTGCCTGCAGCCCAGAGGGAGCGGCACAATTGCTATCACACCCGCCAGCTCCGGGAAAAGCCACACCTCTGTCCTCACAACCTCCCCGGCACACGAGCCCCAAACCCAGCGCCAGGGGGCACCTGGACCCTGTCCCGCCAGCCCTCGCCCTGCCCGCCGGGAGGGACGATGGGTGCCGAGGGGGGTCACCTGGTCCCCCAGGAGCGTCCGGGCCACCTCCGCGCACCGCTTGCCTGCGGAGGCCGGTTGCCCCTGGGTCCCTCCTGCGCTAAGAGCAAGGCGGACTCTGGAGGGGATGGGAAGACGGCTTCGCTGCTAGATCCACCTGCAGGCAGCAGAGCACCCTCGCCGGGGCAGCTCCTACCCACCCCACGCGGTACCTGGTGGTGGGCACAGCCGAGCTCTCCTGTCCCGTCCCGTCCAGCCTGCGCCGCAGCCCCACACATGTCCTGCTCCCGCTCCCGCTCCTTCCAGAGCTGTCCCCAGACGGCAGCTGCCTCCTCCTCTGCCTCCAGCGTCAGAGCAAATACCAGCGCGGGGCTGGCTGGGTGGGACCCCACGCCGCCGGGGGGACTGCGAAGGAGTGAAGGGGCATCGCTGCCACCACCCCAGCATGGCCAGTCAGGGCTGCGCTCCCCGGCTCCCGAGGGGATGCGAGAAGCCGTCCCACCACCGTGCCCCCCTGCCCATCTTGCTGGGCCTGCAGGCCCCAGGGGGCTCCACACAGGGGGGTCCCTCAGAAGTGCTGCAGGGCACCCCCGGTGGTGGAAGCCCCATGGGGCAGCCTGAGAGGTGGAAAGGGGCAATAAACATCCTCTCCCCAAAGCTGGGGCAGCTCGGTGCAGGACCCTGACCGGGGAGGGCATTAGAAAACACCCCCAGGTGTGGCTGCAGCAAGCAGAACTGCCTGTCCAGGGTCTCCTGCCTGCGCTGCACTGAGCTGGGGCTGTGCTGCACACCAACCAATACCCAGTGGGTGAAAGTGAGCTGCTCTGCAGGCAACTCTGCGGCCACAGCCCTCGGGGGGTGTGGGGTGGTTCAGGTGCCCCCCAAACAATCTGCAAATGCATCCCCTCCCAGGCAGAGCTGACAGCTGGAGCAGCACTCCCTGCAATCCGATGTGCACCCCACAGCAGCACCCGCCCGGTGCCCGCTCCCCACCTCCAGCCCCGTGAGCAGGGGCTCCTCCGCGCCCAGTCCCCTCCCAAGGCAGGGCTGCTGGGCAGGCTTGGCTGCCAGTCGCCCTGGGGATCTCTGCTGTGGGGTAGAAGGTGGCCCCCAGAGGCTGAGTCCTGGGCACAGGCAGAATGCTGAGAATAATGGGGAGAGGGTGAGACCAGGCTGGGGGGGCTGAGAAGAGCCGAGGGTCCAAGTGGCCAATTGAGGAGGGGTCCCCACCCTCCCCATGGAGTGCGGGGGCATGTGCCAAGGCCACCTGGTCCCGGCCCCAGCCCCCACCCTGACTCCGGCCTTGCGCTCTGGGCTCAGGTTGCTAAGGCTTCTCCCACAGGCCCCCGGCTGGCTGTCGGGAACTGCCATAAGCCCTATGTACAGCCCGGCACGGGCTGACAGCGCAGCATGCGGCTCTGCACCCCCGCACCCCAGCTCCATCCCCCCAGGACCCAGTTCTGTTTCCCCAGGACCCAGTGGGGGCTCCAGCCCCTCACAGCCCCATGCCTGTGCTCCCCCTGCCCACCTGCCCGGCATGTGGACGCCCACCCCAGGCGCACACATGATGCACAGGTGTGTGCAAGCACACAGGACATACACGCACCCCTGCACCTGCCCACCCCCCACACACATGCAGGCCTGTGCTCACACACCTGCCGCAGCTCTTGCCCGCCTGCAGCACATGACTGTGCCTGAGCAGACACGCCATGCGTGGGCACACAGGCACACAGCCCACCTCCCTTGGTCCCCTCAGCCTGACCCCAGCTCGCTGCTGGGTGGGCAGGCAGGGCAGGGGGCTCAGGGGGGCGCAGAGTGGCACTGGTATCCCTCGGCGAGCAAGAGGGGATGTATGCTGCTCCATGGGGCTGGCTGCACCCTGGGGTGCCAGCACCGTCCCCAGCCCGGCCCAGGAGGCACCAGCCAGGGCCGCGAGGCGGGCAGAGTGCTCCCAGGGGCGGCACCGGGCCCCCCACAGCCTCCATCACCCCCCAGCCTGCCGGGTTGGGGTGGCCTCGTTTCTCAGCTCCGGCCCACCCAAGGGGCTAAGGAAGGTGCTGCCACATAGTGGCACCTCCCTGGCTCCGGTGTCCTGGCCAACGGCCCCTTTGTCCCCGGGTTACACTCAGGGTCTCCCAGCCGTCACCCGGGTGCAGACCCCTCCTGCTCCGGAGGGGCAGCGGGAAAGCGCCTCGCTCCTCATTTCCCCCTAGCCAAAGGCTTATGGCAGACGGGGTCGCACCCGCAGCTGCCGCAGCCTGGCCTTTGCCCAGGCCTCTCGGTTTCACTTCAGCGGGGGCAGGGGGGTGGGGGTGGGGGACGGCCGCAGCCTCCGCGGCCGGGAGCAGCCTGGCCCCACAGCCCCGGTCTAGCTTGGCCCTCCCGGCCGCAGCACCGAGCTAGCCCCGACGCCGGGGAGCCCACGGGTTCCGCGGCACAGGCCCCGCTGAGGCAAGGAGAGCCCCCATTGGTTGCCCTGCCCCAGGAGGCGGGACACCCGCACAAGAACCAATAATTAGTCTCCAGCGCTGCTGCATGGCAGCCATTTTGTTTGCGGGCGCACCCGCCATCGTTGTTGAGGGTGGCCATCTTGCGGGCCTCCCTGCCGTTTGTGCCGTGCTGGAGAGGAGCGTTCCCTCCTCCCCCTGGAGGAGTAAAGGAGAAAGGCGGAGCACTGTTGGGTCAAAACCCCAAAAGCCCTGTGCACACCCAAACCACCTACCCTGCTCCTGCCCCCCAGCCGTGGGGGTCCCCCACCGCCAGGAGCAGAGCCCAGGCCCTGAGGGCCCTGCCCGAGCAGGGAAGGGCCCCGGGAAGACACCAAGGGCGTTTATCCACGGTTAGAGGTGCTTTGGTTTTTTGTTTTGGTTTGGTTTTCTCTCCTTTTTCGCCTCCCTTAAAAAGTGCTGGTTGTACATACTGACCTTATAAAAGAAGATTAAAACCCAGGGGCAGGTGTCCATCCCCTGTGCTGGGGCCGACCCCCGCAGCCCCGCCAAGGGCCTTCTAGTGTTACACTTGTGCAAGCACAGGGCGACATCCTTCACGAGTGCCCGGGCAGGGCACGGGGGTGTGCGGGGGGAACACGAGTCCGGTGCAAGGTGACAGTGAGACAGGGCAGGGGCCAACAGGCCCCCGAGCCCAGCGCCCCTGTCCCAGTGCCATCCCCTGCCGTGGGGGTCCCTCTGGGCAGAGCTCAGCAGCGTGGACGCCACAGAGGCCAAGGACACAGGCCCTGCTCAGTTCACGGTGCCACTCTGGATCCTTCCCTCCGTGTTCTCCGTCCCTCCGTAGGGGGTCCCTGCTCCGCTCAGTCCCTGCAGGCAGACAGCATCTGTGGGGATGGGAGGGAAAGGGACAGGTTAGGAGCCATTGCAGCTGCGGGGGTGACCCACCATGTGCTGGCCTGGACCTTCTGGACTCTCCTGCCACTGGCATGAGGGGCCCTAGTACGTCCCCAAGGCAGCGTGGGGAGGTCTGTCCTCTCCCCAGAGCAAGGCGCAAGCACCCAGCTGGGCAGAGAGGCAGCTGCTGAGCTGGCACCGAGCACAGGTGCCTGTGTCCCCAGCCAGGCAAGGGGCATCCCATCCCCAACCCCTGCCCCCATATTTGGCTACCAGAAGGTGAAGCAGCCTCTGCCACCCCTCAGTGACCCACGGGGTGCCAGGGTCAGCACGGCCACTGCAGGGCCAGGCAGGCGTGGATCCTGCCCTCCAGGAAGGCACAGCAAGCAGACACGGCCCCCCGTTCCAGGGCCAGGAGCAGCAGAAGTGGGACAGTGGCCCTGCCCCGTGTTCCTACCATGAGGGTCTCCCCGCGGGCAGAGCCGCGAGTGTCCCCGCAGTCTGCCCTGCCACAGCACCTCCCGCTGGGACAGGGCTCCCGCCGCCTCCCCACAGCCAGGGCCATCTGGAAAGACACTTTTGCTTTAGCCCAGGCTGGCACAGGACATGGGGCTCCCAGTGCCCCCAGCCACATGCCTGCCCCTCCCCGGTGCTCCCAGCCCCACTCACGGTAGCGGACACGGATGGGCCAGACCATGATGCAGCACAGAGAGCCGATAGCAGCAATGGCAATGCCTCCGGTGACCAACACCATCACCCAGTGATAGAAGCTGATGCAGGCAGGGCAGCAGAGCTCAGTCCTGCAGGGAAAGGCCAGGGATGTGACTTAGTGTGGCCAGGACTGGAGCCTGGCCCATTGCTGCCCAAGCGTCTCGGGGCTGGTGACAGTGGTCCCATGTCCTTGGTGTCAGGACCAGTTCACACTGGGATGTGAGGGAAAGGTGCAGGGCAAGGACAGAGGGCAGCACCCTGGACACTGAGATCCCCAGCCCCATCATGCATCCCAGTGATGCGGCCCTTGTCTAGGGCCAGAAGAGAAGTCGAGGAAGGATTTAAGACAAATCAGAGCTGGTTTTCACCCGTCTCTCACTACAAACCAGGGACATTTGCTGCCTGGCCCCCAGGTGATGTGGTAGGAGCTAGCACTGGGAGGGTTCCTACCCCGCAGGGATGCTTACGGGCATGGGTGCAGGTTCTGGATCACCATCACAGCCAGGCCGTTGGCCATCTTGTCCGTGAAGCTCATTGCCCCATATACAAACGCCCCGCTGTGCTGCAAGGGGAGAGGAAACCTCATTGGCCGCTGTGCTGAGGCCAGCCCAGCGGGTGCCAGCAGCGAGAGCCTTGTGCCCTCTCATGGGCAGAGCCCATATTACAGCAGAGCCTGGGCACAGGGGACAGGGCTCCCCGCACCCTCACAGCGGAGCCCCTCACAGGGGTCTCCATCCCCCCAATCCAATCGTCCCCCCGATCGTGCACCAGTGACCACCCCACCCTGTGGGCTCCAGCCCCGCTGCGACACCCCTGTCCATCCTGGCCAGGAGGAGCAGATGTACCGTGTTGGTGCCGATGAGGTCTGCTGTCATGGAGAGGGAGGTGACCAGGATAGTGGCAGAGCCAGCCCCAAGCAGCACGGCCGCCCCATAGATCTCTGCTCCCATATGCCTAGCCAGGGTCACCCAGGAGGCAAAGGCCAAGATCATCAGGATGCCCACGAAGTAGGTCAGCTGCTCCAGGCCAGCGTGAGGACAGAGGGAGAAGGGAGAGCTCAGACCTGGCTCGTCTGACACCCAGCAAGGCAGGGGTGAGTGGGGAGGGCATGGGGGACAGCCCTGGCTCTCTCCCAGCTGATTTTACACAAGGATCCCCCCCAAACAGCAAGAGTCTTGCAGTGGTTCAGGCTGTTCTACAGCATTGGCTGCAGCCTAAGAGCTAAGCCCCCAGCAGAGCTGTAGACAGGGTGCCTGCGTAGGGCACGGGGACACCCAGCTGGTAGGAGAGGTGGGGGCTTTCTGAGGAATGGTGCTTACTGCAGTGTGGAGGATGAGGCACCGGAGGGGCAGCGCCCTCCTGCTGGCACTGCAGACCCCCACACCCACACCTGCCCAGGCTGGCTCAGCCAAACCCTCCTTCTGCCTCTCGTGGGCACCATGGGGCTCTCCCAGCCCAGTCAGGGCTGGACAGGACAGGCTGACTCTGGACTCACGTCACTTTCCCCAACCTCAGAGATGTGCAGGATAGGCCCATGCCCCCTCACCCTGACCATCACCCACACCGTCCCAGCACGACCCACACTGCAGCAGGGGGTCATCTGTAGAGGATAAAAGAGGGGTCCATGCTTTCTGGCCAGGCTCAGGTGTGTTGACTGCTCTGCTCACTTGTGCAGTCAAGATCTGGCCCCTAGGCCTCTCCTTGGGTCTAACTCAAACCTCAGCAGGCCCCCAGGACTCACATTTCGACCTATCCACTTATTCACAGGCTTCATAAGGAAGGAGGAGAGGAATCCACTGATGTACATTACCAGGGGGATGGTAGCGATGTATTTCTGCAAGAGGCGAGGACAGGAAGATGAGCTCTGGATCAAGAGCACAGGACCCCTGCCCACACAACCTTGACATGTGGGCTGCGACCTGCCCTGCGCTCACCTTGGAAAGCCCCAGTGAGTTTGTCAGGTACATGGCGATGTAGGTCTGGGACAGGTTGACGATGAGCCGGGTGGCCATGTAGAGCACCGCAACCTGTGAGGGGACAGAGACAGGGCAGCACTGCTCCGCCTGTGCAAACTGGAGGTAGGGAAGGCTGGCACCTTCCATGCTCAACCCAGTCATGGCACAGATGCCCACTGAGAAGGGGACAGCCCCCTGATGTGGTAGGTGGGTGCCCAGTTCAGCCCATCTCTCCACCCACACCAGGGGCATGTCCCATGGCCAGAGGATGCCCACAGCACCCAGGCAGGTCAGCAGCCCAGGACAGGCACTGCAAGCCCTGACCACAGCCATACCTGGTAGAAGGCAGGCTCCAGCAGCCAGTCTTTCCAGATCAGCAGTGGGTGCGGGGGGCTCATAGGCTCCTTCTGCAGCAGGGGTGTGCTCTCCTCCAGCTGGGGCAGTGAGCCCGGCAGGTACGGCTTCTCTTTGGTGCCCAGGTGGAAGATGAGGGAGAACACGGCCCCCAGCCCCACCACAATGAGAGACAGGTTCTGGGTGAGGCAGAGGGGGTGAGCATAGCATGGGGTGCCCTTTGCCTGCCCACCATCCATCCCACAGCAGCCTGGTGGGTAGAGAGGAGCTCCCAAAAACCCAGGGAGAGCTCAGTGGCACCACTGCCCAGTGCCTCTGATGAAATTTTAGGGCACTGCTATTTTGCTCCCTCCAGTACCTCCCCCGTTCAGCCATGTCCCACCCAGAGAAGAGAGGACCCCAGACTGAGCCCTGCCACATACCCGAAATATTGGGACATCCTGGATGCCTAGGTGCTCTGTGTGGTCAGGCTGGTCCACCTGGAAGTTCAGCAGGAGCCAGGCCAGGCCATACACAGTGATATTGGCCATGACAGTAAAGGCATACCTGGGGGGAAACAGCACTGCAGGGTGATGCAGAGAGACAAGCACAGCTCCAGGCTTGGTGAGGACACCTCAACCCAAGGCTGCCCTCCAAGCCAGGCATGCTACAGCCAGCTTTTCACCCGAGGGTCATTGCTGAGGTGACACCTCCAAGAGGCCAGGCACCAGCCTTACTCGTGTACCTCCCAGCATGCTCAGTCCAAGCCTCGGGGCACAACTGGGAGGAAACCAAGATCCCTCTGGGTCAGCCTGTCCACCCTCCAGTCACAGCTCACCTCTGCCCCAAGGATGCCCCAAGCTGCCCAACCTGGTGCTTCCAGACCCGGACCCCTTGGCCCCAAGGTTACCCCAGCACTGCCCCACACCCTCCCTGCCTGGCTGTGCTGCAGTCCCCGCTTGCCTGCCGGAAGGGGAACTTCCTCCCACCGGGGCACATAACCAAGCCCTGCTCCATCTGATAAACGCTCCTTCCCACAGCCTGATCCTGCCAGATAAGTGGCACTGAGCCGGACTCTGCACACAGAGCTGCACGCGCTGCCCAGCCGGGCCCTGGGGCCATCACTACCTATGGGACTGCCGCAAGGGCCGTGCCCCGCTCTCCTGGGGGCATTGGGCAGGGGGGTCTGCTCCTCCCCTGTGTCACCATCCGGTCCCGAAGGCGAAGTGCCCCACGGGCTGTGTCAGCAACATCCCTGGCAACAGGACATTCCCTCCTGGCACCAAAGAGTTTGGGCCACCAACCCAGAGGACCAGTGTCACTTGGACACATCCTGCAGGACACCCACACAGCCCAGGTCCTGCTGTACCGAGGGTTCAAGAGTGCCATGGCACACGGGACATCAGGCCCATGGCACCCAGGGGACCTCTTGTCTCACAGGTGATGGGACCAGCACAGGCAGGGCTGTGCCCCTGTGTTCTGTGCCCCTAGGTCTGGGTGTGCTCACCTGAAAGCTGTGAGCTCCACCTTCTCATGGTCACTGGTCACCAGCTCAGGGATGAGGGACAGGTGCGAGATCTGTGTGGCTGCCCAGCCGAACTGGAAGATGATGATGAAGGGGAGGTAGTAGATGAAGGCTGCCCACTGCGGTGTGTTCTCCTTGCAACCCAGGCAGGGGTTGAAGATGAAGGGAAAGGACACAAGGACGCAGGTGGTGCCTGGGAAGAGAGTGGAGTGGTGAGAGGCTGCAAGCCCTGTTTCCCTGGGACTCCAACAGTCCCAGCCAGCTCAGACACAGACAGACAGACAAAACCAGCCCTCTGCTAGGACAGGTCCTACCCCACAGGGCTGGGGAGGGAGGTGGGCCCCCTTGCCCAGCCAGGTGAGACACATGAAGCCCCAGACCACTCCCTCATGCCGTCCTGCACAGGGTTACATCCTTCCCTCTTGTACCCAGCGGTGAGACAGACAGACAGACACTGGTCAGGAGACTTTTCCCCAGTTAAGTTCCCCCTACAAAGTACAGCACCAGTCACACCCACTATGTCCCCCTCAAAACGCCAGAGGACAGACCCTCATGCTGTCAGGACATGCAGCCACCAAGGGCTTCTCTCCCCATCTCCAGCCTGCAGATATCCAGCCCCAAGGACACACGCTGCCCTGACGCCTGCCCAAGCACGATAAGGCACCCTGAGGCCCAGGAGGGCTCCGGGCTGTCCCGCAGGCACAGGGCCAGCCAGTCTGTCCCCTTGTCCCTTCTCCTGTGGGGTTGGCTAAGGGAGCCCCACTCCCTCCATGCTTCCAGAAGTCACCTGCAGAGTGATGGCCAGGGACACCTCCAGTGTGATGGGGGAGGACAAGAGCAGATCTGCCCCCCACTCTGGGCTCTCAGCCATGGGAAGGTCCTGGCTAAGTCAGGGACAGCAGAGCCAGGCTCCTCCCTCTGCCGCAGCGTGACCGCGTGGGGACGCCTGCATGGAGCAGGCAGGGACAGGCTGGCTTCTTCCTCCCCCTCTCACAAGGTTATGGAGCAAATGTCCTGAGATGCTCTGCTGCTCCCGAGGCCCAGGTGCTGACATGGACACAGCCACGTCTCCTGTCCTGTCCTGCATGTCCTCAGCTTCACTGGGTGAGCCATGGGAACCTGTCCCTATAGCTGAGGGGGACCCCGCAGCTGCTTTGCCAGGTCCCCAGGGTCCTCTCTCCTGAGAACTTTGCAAGATCCTCTTCATGAATGACTTCTCCTCCCCATCGCTTCCGCATGGCACAGCCACCCCCGCTGCTGCAGGGCCAGGGCAAAGTGGTTCTCCCTGCACAGAGGGCAGGTAGCGACAACCTGGCTCAGATCCATCCTGAGCAAGGACCCCGGCAGGGTGCTGCCCTGCACCAGCTCGCAGCCAGCTCTGGAGCTCCAGGAGCTCCCCTGAGGACAGGGGACTTGGACACACCACGGTGTCTCTGCCCCAGACAAGCCACCGGGATGGGAAGAGTCCAAGAAGGTTCAAACCAGACCAGACCTGGTTTGTTCCCTGTTACAGGGGCTGTTGGTTTTAACCAAGCCCCGCCTGGAGGATCAGGGAGGCTATTGCCTCTGCCCAGGCCCAGGGTCCCACAGGGTCAGGCTCTGCAGTCCTCCGAGGGCTGTGAGGGACTTGCCCATGTTCCCAGTGGAGCTGGTGCAGGAGCTGCACCCACCCACGAGCCATCGCTGCCATCACATGCGCAAGACTCCTGTCACTCCCTCCTCCTCATGGCCCCCAGGGACAGGCAGTGCCCATCACCAAGGCCACCCCCATGGAGCCGTGCTCCTCTGGTACAGGGCTGAGAGCTGCAGCCCAACACCCGCATATCCCTGGGTCTGCCCAAGCAAACGTGGCTTCACTGTGAGTCACAGGGGTCCTGGGGACCACCCACTCTCCCAGGCAGGGCCGTGGGAGCCCCCCAAGACCACCCTGCCCATCCGTGCAGCACCCCTGGGCAGGCAGCAGAGGTCCAGGCTCTCACCTGGCCCTGTCGGGTAGGATCATGTGCTGTGCAGCACAGGTGCCCCAGGCAGGGATTTTGGTATAGCGCTGCCAGACTGGCTCAGACAGGCAGCAAACAGCTGCTCATCCTTCCCACACTGTTGCAGAAGCAAGCTGCCCCCCAAAAAAACCCGTTGAGCAGGCAGGCCGGTGTGCGGGCAAGCCACCCAGGACTGCCAGCACTGGCAGCCCAGAGCTGTGGTGGGGAGATGCCACCGATAGCAACTCGTGGTATCTCCCCCCGTGCCGCCTCAGGCTGCGGTTTCACCGCGTTTCCTCTGATCTGAGCACGAGTTGCCACCAGAGGAGCCGTCCTGCTCCCACGCGAAGCATCTCACCACAGCGTGACCGAGTGAGCTGAGAGAGGTACCAGCACAGCCGGTTCCAACAGGTTTGCCTGACTCGGTCGCACCATGGCCAGCCAAGGGAGGCAGTGGGGTAGACCCCACCTTATAGGTCTTACAGGAATAACCCATTCTCCAGCCAGGGAAACACAGCCTCCATCCGTGCCTCCAGCCTCCACCCGTGCTACTGAAGCAGGCAGGGCTGGGCAGGGCGCTCTGCTCCCCACAGCGGGGGTAGCTGCAGCCCCTGTGGCAAGATGTGATTCAGGACTTCCCCTTCGGTGCATGCTACACAGCACCCAGCTGGAGCGGACCTGCCCAGGGAGGGGGTGAAGTACAGCTCCAGCCACTTCCCTAAATCTAGGACGCAGATCTAGCTGACTCCACAGCGGGGGGTGAAGCTGCCCCCGCCAAACTCTCCCCGACTCGCCAAGCAAAACTCCGGGGAGATCAGGCACCTTATCAGGCTGTCGTTTGGTTGCATGAAGTGGTTGGCCGAGATAAATTTAGGATGAAGATAAGAGCACCCACACTACAACCGTCCTCTCTCCCGAGTGGGTCCACTCCAAACAAGCCGGCACTCAGGCGTTACCATGCCGTTATGGGAGGAAGCATTGAGGGTCTTTATCTCTGGCCGTCAATGGATGTTTCTTCATGCTAACTGCCCCATTCCCCATCTCCAGGTCAGCAGGGCCCGGGCAGGCTTCTGCGAAGCTCACAGCACCAAGGACCCTTCTCCAGGTCACGCTGTCCCTCAGAGAAGGACCCCAACAGAGCCTGCACTTCATTGCAGCAGCTCCTGCACTTCATTGCACTTTTTGACCCCAGGGCATGATGCAAGATGAGCGCCTGCTAATAATTCACACTGAGCTGATGCCTCCTCCACATCCCCACAGGGCCCTTACTCACCAGGCGCCGACCACAAATGCAGCACATGGGGTGCCCAGCCTTGGCATGGTCAAAGGCCCCACGCCCCAGGGTGACCCATGGGGACAACCAAGAGCTGCCTGCCACAGGCAAGTCCCAGGTAAACCCCCGGGCTCCTGGGAAAGCCCAGATTTTGCTGTCGGTCTCATTTTTGCTGTAGCATCAACCAGCTAAGCACACAGCTCTCACACCGACTCGATGCCACCCCCACGCAGCAACACCCTGCAGTCCCCTGCCACCCCACAGGGACAGCGGGGAGCCCTGGGCTGTGAGCACCCGGGCAGCCCCCACCGCTGTGGCATGGGACAGTGCCCAGGCAGGATGGGGACGCTGCAGTGCCCTTTCCCCACCTGGGTTCAGCCATCCGTGCCCAGGGCACACCAGAGCACCCTGCTGTCCCCTACACATGTGGCACCCCAGTCGCCACCCCACTGCCTTGGGCAGTGCTGCCCCTCCATATGGGGCGCCCCAGAAAGACACCTCCCAGTCTGCCCTCCATGCAGGGTACCCCAGGCCCAACTCCCTGCACCCAGGGCACTGCCACCCCAGCCCTGATACTGCCTGGTACTGGTCCACCCTCCCCAGGACCCCCACAGAGGCGTGCAGGAAAGCCTTCCTGGGGCAGCCCCCTTCCATAGCACCCAATTCTGTTCACCCCTGGAGCTGCCCCTTTCTAGCTGGGAGGACCCAGTCCCCACCTCACTGCCATGGGGGTTGTTCCCCCCTCCAGGCAGGGGTCTCCAGGAAGGCTTCCCTCGGGCTGATCCCCACCTCAGAAAGGCTCCCCCGGGGCCACCCATTTTCACCGCAGGCACCCTGGAAAGGGACCCTTGGTCCCCCCCACTCAGGGCGCCCCAGAAGGGCTCCCCCGCGGCCATTCCTCTCCACACAGGGCATCCCCCCCAGCGTTCACCCCGACGCAGAGCACCCCAGCCAAGCTCCCCCCCCGTCCCCCCAGCACCCACCGGCGAGGTGCCAGGACTTCCTCCGCCCGTAGCGGCCGCAGCCGGCGGCGCGGTCGGCCTCGAGGCCGACGAGGGGCGTGCAGAGCCCGTCGGCCGCCTGCCCGGCCAGCAGCAGGGCGCCGGCCAGGCGGTGGCCGTAGCCCAGCACGGCGTGCAGGTAGAGCAGCAGGTAGGTGAACCACAGCGAGGCGCACAGGTCGTTCAGGAAGTGCCCGGCCGCGAAGCTGAGCCGCGCCCGCAGCGGCAGCCCCGCCGCTCCCGCTCCCGCCGCCGCCGCCGCCGCCGGGCGCTCCGCCATGCCGCGCCGCCGGGCCGCAGCGCCCGGGACCGGACGGGACGGGACGGGGCGGGGCGGAGCTGCGGCGCTGCCCGGCCCCGCCATCCCGGTGCTCCCCCTCCGCGGCCGGCTCTGTCCCCCGCGGGGCCGCCGCCTCCCGCACCGGGGGGGCGGGGAGGATGCTCCGAGCCGTGCCCGCGTGGGGGCCGCACCCCGCAGCACTGGGGGGCTCCGGGACCCCGGGGCGGGGCTGGGGTGCCTCGGGGTGCGGGGGTCGCCGGGTCTCCTGGTGGTGGGCACTGGAACCGGGGGGGGGGGGGCGGGCGGTGCCGGGGTCACTGGGACGCTGGGGGCTAAGGGGGGCCGGGCCGAGGGACCCCGCGCTGGGGTGACTGCTGGGATCATGGGGACCCCCTGCTGGGGTGGGTGCTTGGGTCACCGGGAGCAGTGTGGGGCTACTGGGGTGACTGGGACCTTAACTTGCATAGGTACCAGCGTGACTAGGACCATTATGGGCAGTACTGGGTCACTGGAAACAGCGTGGGGGTACTGGGATGAGTGAGACCACCCCTTGTGTAGATACTGGGGTGACTAGGACCATTATGGGCAGCACTGGGGTCACTGGGACCATGGGGTGACTACTCCTTGGGTGGATACTGGATTCTCTGGGAGCAGCGTGGGGGCACTGGGGTGACTGGGACCCCCTCTTGAGTAGATACTGAGGTGACTAGGACCATTGTGGGCAGCACTGGGGTCACTGGGAGCAGTGGGAATGAGTACTGGGATCAGTGGGACTCAGGGGTGACCACCCCTTGGGTGATTACTGGGTTCACTGGGAGCAGTGTGGGGGTACTGGTGTGACTGGGACCTCCTCTTGAGTAGGTACTGGGTGACTAGGACTCAGAGGTGACCACTGGCATCATGGGGACCCCCAACTGGATGCATACTGGATTCACTGGAACCAGTACGGGCAGTACCTGGGTTCACTAGGACCAATATGAGCTGTACTGGGGTCAGTGGGAGCAGCGGTGGTGGGGTGTGTCAGGGCTGCTGGGACCCCAAGGATGGGCATTGGGTCCACTGGGAACAGCCGAGGTGTACTGGGGTTGCTGGGAGCAGTGGGAGAGGGTAACTGGAGTCACTGGGGCAGCCCTGAGGTGGGCACTGGGGTTACTGAGAGCAATGGGAGGATGGATCACTGGGACTGGAGGCGCTGGGAGCAGTGAGGGAACACTGGAGCCACCGAAGCGCGGCGGTTCGGTCGCGGTGGGGCGCTCCGCAGAGCCGTTGCCCCTTTAAGGAGCGGCCCTCCCCACAACACGTCCTCGGCCCTGCGCCGATTGCTGATTGGCGGGCAGCCTCAACCCAGCGTACGCGCGCGCGTCGAACCCAACTTAACGTACGCGCGCGCGCCGCGCCGGCCGGCCCCGCCCCTCCCTCGCCCCGCCCCCTACCGCTGACGTAAACCGCTGCAGCCAATTGTGTTAGGGTGCTCGCTGCACGGCTTGGCGCCAGCGGCCAATCGGAAGCGCCGAGACAGGCTCCTAGTTTACATAATAATAGGGGGGCGCGGCCAGGTGAGGAAGAGCGGCTGAGGGACGGCGGGGGCGCCAGGGAGGTGGGGACTGGGGAGGGGGATCCCGCTCTGCTGGGGCCCCGGGGAGGGGGAGGCGATGCCTGAGGGTGAGCCCGGGGGGGGCCCGAGGGGGGGAGGGGCGTCAGTGGGGGAGCGGGGGCTGGAGCTCGTGCTCGGGCGCCGTGGGCGGGGGGCTGGCGGGGGGTGGGGTTTCCCTCGGGCCCGGGCGGGGAGAGACACCGGAGGGGGGCTGGCTGGGCAGGGGGCGCCACTGGAGGGTGGTCCGCGATGTTCCCGCCGGGGGGGAGGGGGAGGAAGCGCCTCTCCGAGGGGGCCGTTGGTGGGGGGGGGTGTCCACTGAGCTACGCCGTGGAGCTCCCGCAGCACCAGCCCCCCCGCCCCCGGCCCCCCCCGGCCGCGCGGGTGCCAGCTCGGCTCTGTCCCGCAGGGTGCTGACCGAGCGGTGCTGGCACGGCCCCCGGCGCCATGGCCCACAGCGCCAAGCAGCTGCCGCCTGGGATGCTGTAAGTGCTGCCCCCCCGCGCGCTGCGACCCCCGGGCCCTCCTGCGGGCCACGAGCTGCTCCGCGGCCCCTTGTCCCCTGCCGGTCCTGGCCCTTTGTCCTTCGCTAAGGGGTGGCCGCTCTTCCCTTGCAAGCCTTGGGGGGGGGGGGGTGTCTTGTCCGTGTTTCGGGGACCCCGCTGCCCTGCGGCGGGCTGCGCCGCCCTCTCCTCGCCCGCCTGCCCTGTTAGCTCGTGCTTCCCCCGAGGCCGATCGGCACCGGGCAACGGAGACCTGGTGTCAAAGAAGCGTCTCATGAGACTAAGACAGGCGAGGTCTCCGCTGACGTGGGGCGAGCCGCGTGCTGTCCCGAGCTGGCGTCGATGGCCGTCCCTCCCGGCAGGGGGGCGCGAGGGCGGGGGCTGCGGCACCTCCGGGACGGGCGGGCGGGGGAAGCGCCTCTGAGGCTCAGAGAGGTGGGTGCCAGAGCGAACCGGCCACGGGAGGCTCAGATAAGAGGAGGAATCTTGCCTGAAATAACTTTTTAAAGCATCCTTAGACGCGCAGGGAATCTGGATTGCAGAGGGGGGAGGCAGCGATCCAGCGTGTGATGGTGGAGGGTGTTGGTGCATTCCCAGCCACGGCGACTGAGCACGGTGATACTGCATGGGCATCACAGGAATGTTTCTGTTAGAGCTGCTAAAGCCCAAGGCTGGCTTGCTTGTGTGGAGCCTCGGGGGGGGGCGTTTTCTCCCAGAAGACAGAAGAAGAGATGGTCTCGTACCTTCCCATACGCTTTCATGTGAGCAGGTGCAGGGCAGCTGGTCAGGCTCAGATCCCAATGGGAAGAGCTTGTGCTGGGTGCCCACTCTGTTGTGAGGCCCAGCGCGGTTACAGGCGGCATCCCCAGGGGTGTAAGGATCAGGTCCCGCCAAACTAACTGCAAGGGTGGCTCATCAGGGCAATAACCTGGTAGTGGTGGGTTGGGGTCTCTGAGGGGATCTGGGTTTGCACTGGGTGTGTGACATGACGAACAGATGAGGGAAACTCTGGAGCGCATCCCGAACGGCTCGGTGTTGGTTTGGCTTTTGGTACACAGCGGTGTTTTCTTTCTTTGCTGGGTCTTGTGCTTGGCCTGGTGCTAGCTACTGTGTCTCATGACTTGGATGAAACCCAAGTGAGCGCTTCATGCCACAAAGCTTGAGCCCTTCATGGCTCCCCCGATGCTAGGGGCCGGGCCACGCTCTGCCAGTGGACACGCTCCAATGGAGCAGGAGCTGTGCTGGGGACCAAGGGGTGTGAGCAGGACAGGGGCTCTGCTGTGGGATGGAGCCAGCTGGAGAAGGGGCCGGGGAGGCTTGGGGAGCCCTAGGGGGATGCTGCAGTGGGGCAGGGTGGCTCTGCTGGACCCACGTCCTCAACTGAGGGCAGATGCTGATCTGTGAAGACGAGGGAGCAAGTTGGGGAGTGGGAGTCGGGGCTGCCAGCCCTGTGTTGGAGCCGCTCGGTGTGTCTCGGTGGTGGCTCAGTGGTGGCGCAGGCAGCAGGAACCTGATGGAGTGGTTGTAGCTGGAGCGGGTCGAGCCTGCACCAGTGCCCTGCCCTCGTCCTCTGCCTTGAGAGTTCTCCTTGTCCCCAGCAGTGCTTGTCCAGGGTGTGGGTGATGCTTCCCCGTGGTGCCCCTGGAGCCAGGATCCAAACCCCCGTGGCTCCTCCTCCCTCACAGAGGAGGATCAACTGGTTCGTGCCGCTTGGGACTCCTCACTGAGGTGTGCGCCTGAGCCCTGGTGGCATGCGGGGATGCGAGCGTTGCTGTTACCTGCCCCCAAGAGCAGCACCAGTGGCCCCTGGCCCCCTTCCAAATGTCACTGAAAGGTCTCTGGGTTGTTGTTGGACCTTAGGGCAGCTTTTGTGTACCCAGGACTGCCCTGCTCGCCTGGTGTTGGGCTCTGCTTGAGCCTCATTGCTCAACCGTGGCCTCCCCACACAGGGTAACGGGCTCCAGGGCTGGCAGTGGGTTTGGGGGCTGTTTGGGCAGGCAGGAGCTGGGGGATCTGGTGAGTGCAAGGCTGTGTGCTAGGGGATGTGTTGCTATCAGTCCCGCTGGTTTCCCAGCCCTCTCTGACGGGTACTCTCTGGCTGCAGACATGCTACAGGCAAAACTCAGCATGGAAACTTCCTGGTGACCATCAAGCAGGAGAAGGGAGAGTCTGCACGGACGAGCGGTGAGAAACCACACGGCGAGGAGGAGGTGAGCTCCAGTTCCCACACCCCTCCCCGCACGGCCCAGACCTTCCCTCAAGGGACAGGAGGCCCAGGCAGGTCTGCGGGCTGCTCCTGTGTCCTGCGGGAGTGACGGATCGTGCGCTCTGATCCATGCCGGGTTGTCCCTTTCCCTTTGCTGGGTGCCAGCCGGTGAAGAAGAGGGGCTGGCCCAAGGGCAAGAAGAGGAAGAAGATCCTTCCCAATGGCCCCAAAGCCCCTGTGACAGGCTATGTGCGGTTCCTGAATGAGCGGCGTGAGCAGATCCGCACGCAGCATCCTGACCTGCCCTTCCCGGAAATCACTAAGATGCTGGGGGCTGAGTGGAGCAAGTTGCAGCTTTCAGAGAAGCAGGTACCAGCCCCCAGGAGAGACCCCCAGGGCTGGGCAGCACACTCCAGGGCCTGCACCCCAAACCCTTTTGCTCGCTGCCTGGTTGCAGCTCCACAAAGGGAGCTTGTCCCAATACTGGTGGGCTGGTGAGCAGGAGGTGGGCCTCGAGTAGTGGGGAGGGGTCAGCAGCCCCCTGGGAAGCCCAGGGCTGGACCATGCTGAGGACCCTCTCTGACTCTAGCGGTACCTGGATGAAGCAGAGCGGGAGAAGCAGCAGTACATGAAGGAGCTGCGGGAATACCAGCAGTCAGAGGCCTACAAGATGTGCACAGAGAAGATCCAGGAGAAGAAGATTAAAAAAGGTGAGTTATGGCAGCAGCAGTTGCCAGCATTGCTGCCAGGATCCGGCCGAGTGCTGCCAGAACCTCTTGAGGGATGCTAGGCTGGCTCTGGGGGGTAACCTGCTCCCTCCTTTCCAGAGGATGCTGGCTCTGTGGCAGTGAACACCCTGCTGAATGGGCACCCGCACAAGGTAAGAACCTGGCAGGGCTACCTGTGTGGGGAAACTGAGGCACGTGGCACTGCTGGGTTCAGCTTGTGGGAACGGGGCTGGCTGCAGTTTTGGGCAGAGGGAGACTCGCGTGTTGTGCTTCAAGGCACCAACTTCCCATTGAAGCAGAGCCTGGAGTGGCAGGAGGCAGAGCAGAGCCATCCTCTGCCCATCCTCCATGTGTGCCCAGGCAGGGCCACCCCTTGCCCTGTCCCTGTGCCTCCTTTCTGCCCAGCCCCAAGGAGATGGGGTCCCCTTCGGTGGGCTCAGCCCTGCCCGATCTGTCCCCTCCCATCTCACAGGCTGGCGAGTGCAGTGACACCTTCTCCACCTTTGATGTGCCCATCTTCACGGAGGAGTTCTTGGACCAAAACAAAGGTGAGGGGCTGGGCTGTGGTGGGGTGGGGGCTACTGGTACTGCAGTGTCTTGCTTGGGGGACGGGTGCAGCAAGCAATGCCGCTGCTGGAGCAGCCTGCATCCCGTGAGACAGGTCCACAGCTGGCGCTGGGTGTGAGATCCAGGCTGTGTGAGGATATCCAACCTGGTGAGGCTGGATGGGGGGGACCAGGTCCTGGCTGGAGCCCCAGGGTTGGTGGCGCTGAGCCTCTTGGAAGAGTTGTGGCTGGGGAAGGGATTGAGTTTGGGATGGTGGGGACAGTCAGAGGGGCCGACCCTGCTGATGCCTTGCGGTCTTGGCAGCCCGGGAGGCTGAGCTGCGGCGCCTGCGGAAGATGAACACAGAGTTTGAGGAGCAGAACGCCATCCTGCAGAAGCATACGGAGAGCATGAACTGTGCCAAGGAGAAGCTGGAGCAAGAGCTGGCCCAGGAGGAGAGGCAGACCCTGGCCTTGCAGCAGCAGCTCCAGTCTGTGCGGCAGGCCCTCACTGCCAGCTTTGCCTCCCTCCCCATCCCTGGTGAGTTTGGGCCAGCCATGGGGACCAGCCTGCTGCTGGGACCTGGTGGCCACATGGAGGGGCACTGGGGATCTGCATGTCATACAAGTGGGGGCAATGGGGCCGTGAAAAATGCTTATCTGCTGATGGGCTGGGATCCTGGAGCACTATGTGGGGCTCTTTGGGAAGCCCACAGATGTGACAGGCAGTTCCCCTATAATGGGGTAGGGCAGGCTGGGAACTGTCCTCTTGAGCCATAGTCACAGCTGCACCCACAAGGCAGAGATTAGCCCAAATCCTGTCGTTCCTGGGCTTTTGTCAGTGTGGGCTCTCTCCTGCTGCAGGAGATGGCACCTAGTGCTCAGGGTCCCTTCCCTGTCACCAGCACGATGGGCAGGGCTGGATGGGGTCTTGCTGGCCCTGCTAACTGGGCTGCTGCCTTATAGGCACTGGGGAAACCCCCACACTGAGCACTCTGGACTTCTACATGGCCAAACTGCACAGCGCCATCGAGAGCAATCCGCTGCAGCATGAGAAGCTGGTGGTGCGCATCAAGGAGATCCTGTCCCGGATAGCCAGGTGAGCTGGGCAGGGCCAGGCCAGCGCCCAAGGGCCCTCCTGCCCTGGCGAGTGCTGCCACCACTGGGCCAGCCCGTGTCAGGGTGGGTGATGGGAGCCCAGCAGGGAAGGTGTGGGCAGAGAGGGGCGCATTGCCCCTCCAGGCAATTGTGGGAGAGAGAAGCCAACACCCTGTAATTCAGCCTTGCTTTTCTCTCTCTTCAGTGAACACTTGTGAAGAGGTCTAGTCCGTCCTGGAGCCTGGGGCTGGCCGGACCACAGCCCTGTCCCTTGGAGCTCACGCAAGGAACAGTCTGCTGGTGGTCCGGCTGCTTCCCCCTCCATCCCATGCACCTCACTGGAGAGGTGGGCTGTGACTCTCCCCAGACCCAGTGTGGCTTGGCCCTGTGGCTGCACTATCTTTGAGGACCTTGAGCTTCTGGGGACCAAGTGGTGACAGGGCTGAGAGACCCCAGCTGGTGTGGTGCTGGGTGAGGTGGTCAGTGGTGGGCGTGAGCATCCCCCTCCTCTCCTGTGAGCTCCCCAGCTCCTGTGGCTCTGCCTCACTGAGCCAGAGGCTCCTCAAAGGCTGTCCGGTGGCAGATGAGGCGCCTGCAGGTTACCTGGCCTAGAGTGAATCAGCCTCTTCCAGGGTGACCCAGAGGGTGCCGTTAACTGGCCTGTGATGGAAGGGAGGCAGCCAGGCCCCCGGGGCTTGGCACTGCCTCCTTGCTCATAGATCAGCCCATGGAGCCTCTTGGTCCCCTGTCCTGCAGCGGGTGAGGTGGTAGGCTTCCTTCCCCCTGCCTTTTGCTTTATTTAATCTTCCCCCGTCCCCTTTCTGCTGCTCTATGGGTGCCTTCATCCCCCTGCTGCTGTCACCCTGCCTGTCACCTCTCCTTCCCCCATGCCTCTGGGACCAGGCAGGGCAGCTCCTGCCCTCTGCAGCAGTGAAGGCAAAAAGAAATCTTCATGCTGGAGAAGGAACTGGGACTGACCCCTTCCTCCCTGCGGCAGGGAGCCCATGGGGCAGTCAGTGCACAGCCTTTTGGCTCCTGCCTCCCTGCCTGAGCCTGTCCTGCATCGTGGGACCACTGTGATGGCAGCTGTGTCCTGGCTGCACTGTGCTCAGGTTGGCTGTCCCCAGGGCTGCCTGTCACTAATCTCAGACTGTGTAATTAGAGAGTGTCTTATTTTCTTACTAGCACTATGTTGATCTGGCCCTGGCTTTAACCCAGGGCTGGTGTGCGACTGCTTTTCTCCTGCTTGCGAGGTCCATGCTCTGTAGATGAGTCTCCTGGTTGCCATCTCCTGGTGGCCGCTTGGCTTGGGATGGAGATGGGAGCAAATAAACGTGGGAGAAACAACCAGCCTGGCCTCTGTGTGTTCATGCTCAGAGGGCGCTTCAGCGTTGCGCCTGGCCCTGATCCTGGGGGCTTTGGCGGGTGGAGCAAGGGTGACAACCCTGAGCTTATTGCTGCAGCCCGGCTGGGGTGGGTGCAATGGAGGTGGCTCTGTGCCGTACACTCACCCACCTACTTGTGCCTGCCTGGGGCCCTTCCTGTGTGGCAGAGCTCACCTGATCCCACGTGGGTGACCTGTGCCATCGGATCTGGTTCCCAGGCCCGGGATCGCCTTACGGCCAAGCTGGGAGCCAGCACCCATCCATAATTCAGCAGCATTGGCAGTGGGATGCGGCAGGCGGGCAGGCACGGCTGGCAGGCCCAGGAGGACAGTCCCATGGAGAACAGTGTGGGGCAGGAGCTGGGGACCCCTGAGCCACCCGCTGCTGAGAGCATCCTGGCCCCCCGGCCCCCCCGTGCCCGCCCCCGGCTGGTGTTTCACACGCAGCTGGCCCACGGCAGCCCCACAGGGCGCATCGAGGGCTTCACGAACGTCAAGGAGCTCTACGCCAAAATCGCTGAGGTCTTCAGCATCTCGCCCACTGAGGTGAGGGGACTCTGGCTGCTGGGGTGTGGGGAGGGAGCTTTGCACCCAAAAGGGGGATGCGGACTCTGTGGCACCATCCATGGCCAGCCCTCCTGTAGGTCCCCAGCTGCTTGCAAATGCAGCCCCAAAAATGACCTGGAAAGAGTGTTTTTTATCTCAGGGCTGTCTTATCTCTTCTGGGGAGGGGGTGGGTGGTTTTGTGCCACAGTTTCTGCCCCCCAGCACACAGGCAGGGAGCGGGGGCTGCCTGTTCCCTGGCCTGGAGCTGAGAAAAGGGTGCACAGGGAGGGTGCAGGGCTGGGTCCCTGGCCAGGCTGGGTGTCCCTGGACTCCTCTGCTCTGGCAGTGCCCAGACCTGGCCTGATCCTCCCATAGCCAGCTCCTGTCCCATCACTGCAGATGCCCCGCCACACCCTGCCAGGGCATCCCCAGTGCCTGATGATGGTGTTCCCTGGGGCAGATCCTCTTTTGCACACTCAATACGCACAAAGTGGACATGCAGAAGCTGCTGGGGGGACAGATCGGCCTGGAGGACTTCATCTTCGCCCACGTCCGGGGCGAGACGAAAGAGGTGGAGGTGACTAAGACAGAGGATGCACTTGGCCTCACCATCACAGACAATGGGGCTGGCTACGCTTTCATCAAGGTGAAACACACACACCCCCACACACCCCCACCCCCCCATCCTGGGGCCACACTGGGGCTGGGGGCAGCTCTGGGTGTGTGGCCATGCAGGGTGACATCCCCTGCTGGCACCCCATCCCTGGGACCATGCGCCTTCCCTGACTCCCCCTCCCCCGGGTCCACCGTGGCCTTGGGGGGGGGGTGGGTGGGAGGTGTGTGTTCTCTCTACTGTGCTGCAGCTTGGGGGGAGGCCCCTCCCTGCCTGACCTAGTTGCTGAAGGATGCGAGACCATGGAGGTGCTTTTATCCAGGGTGGGCTGGGGACTATATCTGTCTGTCCTTCCTGTGGTGCCATTTGTTGTTGTGTGTACCCCATCCCCTTCCACGGTCCCCAGAGAATCAAGGAGGGGAGCATCATCAACCGCATCCAGACAGTGTGTGTGGGCGACAGCATCGAGGCCATCAACGACCACACCATCGTGGGCTGCCGGCACTACGAAGTAGCCCGAATGCTGCGGGAGCTGCCCCGGGCTCAGCCCTTCACTCTCCGCCTCGTGCAGCCCAAAAAGGCCTTTGGTGAGTCAAAGGGGGCTTACTGCTCTTGCCCTGGGGACTGGCGGATCCCTGCAGGGAGCATGGGTAGGCCGGTCCCCTGTAATCCTCCTTCCCTACAGGCCCCTCCCTAGACTCCAGGTCCTCCCCAGGGTCTGCCACCCCTGCCTGCACCCCCACCCTGTGTGTACACCAAAGCCCTGGAGCACCCCTGCCTGGGCACCCACATGGGCAGTCCTCGGGGTTGTGTGTGGGGCCCCTACAGCTGTTTGTGCTCCCTGTGGACACCCCCAGTCCGCTGTGTACATCGTCCTGGGCTCCTGTGGGCACCTTTTGCTGTGCACATCCCCACCCTGCACCCATGGGTGCCCCTCACGCCCACACTGCCTGTGAGCAGCTGCTCCCCCTGCAATATGTCCCCCACCCCGGGGTGCTGGGACACACGTGGGCTGGCGTTGGGTGATGGCTGGGGCAGGGGGTGGTAGGCATTGCCTGTGCCCTCACCCTGGTGTGCAGACATGATCGGGCAGAGGATGCGGAGCAGCAAGTCCCTGGGCGAGAGCAGAGTAGCCAGCGGGAAGGAAACGCTGCGGCTGCGGGCACAGGGCCCAGCCACACTGGAGGAGGGGGTAAGAGACCCCCAGAGACCCATGCCCTGATCCCACACCTGATCATGCCATGCCCAGGGTGGGGATGAGCATCCTCATGCACCTCGGTGAACCCTGAACTGTACCTCCCTTGGGTGCATTGCTGGGTGCCTGTGCATACAGCACATGTGCGCATGGCTCCATGGGAGTCAGGGGGTCCCTGGGCTGTGCCCCTACCCCCTGGCACCCACCTGCTGGGCCCCTCACCCCCAGCCCAGCCCCTTCGAGGAAGAAGCTGCCCGCCGGGTAGATGACCTGCTGGAGAGCTACATGGGAATCCGTGACAGCGAGCTGGGTGAGTGGCCAGGGTGGGCAGGGGGTGCCCATCCCAGACCCCCCACCCACTGCTGACCCTGACTCTCCTTCTCCCCAGCCTCAACGATGGTGGAGGCAGCGAAGGAGAGCCTTGGTGTGGCCCAGCTTGCCCGCGGCTTGGACTCAATGCTGGGCGAGTTTGCCTTCCCCCAGGAATTTGTGGCTGAGGTGTGGGCAGCTGTCTGCCAGCCCAAGGGGGGCCAGGAGTAGCTGGGGGGGGCAGCAGGGCCCCTCACCCGCATCCCCACCCCACCTGTGGCTGGCAGTGCTAGTGGGGGTCCCCATCCTGCCCCCTGCACCCTCCTGAGCTGCACCTAGGTGTGTCCCCTGTGCTGGGGGTGCAGCGGGGTACCCAGCCTGCACACCCCCCCAACTCCGAAAACTCCTCTCGCACACTCCCAAAACATAGTGGGAAATGACTGCAACTCATTAAAGCAGAGACTGGAGGAGAAGGGCTGTTGCTCTGGCTGGCAATGGGGCTGGGGCCCCCCAGGATCCCCCGGGTGTTCACCCCCAGCAGGCACGGAGTACTGCATAAACTGTATTTTATTGGGGCGGGGGGGGGTGTGTGTTTGTGTGTGTGTCACTCAGATGGGGCCTGGGGGGGCAGGACAGCCCCGTGCCCCCTGCCACCCCCTTGGGAACTGGGCTTGGGGGAGTGGGGAGAGCCTGTGGATGCATGTGATGGGGACAGTTAATTAACCTGGGGGGGCTGGGATGGGGGGGGGATGTCTTGTCCCATCCTACCCCCCGTGACTGTCCCTGGGGACTACTACTGCAGGACGGAGTCGGTGGTGAGCTTGCGGCGCAGGGAGGGGTTGAGGACTGGGTAGAGGGAGAGGATGGAGGGCCGGGGGCGCAGGCTGGGATAGACACGCTGCAGCACAGCCCGTCGGAAGAGGATGTAGACCCAGGGGTCCAGGATCTGGTTCCAGGTGACCATGCGGATGTAGATGAGCAACATCTTCTGCGTCTCCATGGGCAGCATCTGCATCTGGCCGCTGGCTGGCAGCTGCTGCAGCACTGTCTGGACGATGAAGATCTGTGAGGGGGGAAGGGGGCAAGGCGTCAGCAGGGCCATGCAGAGGACTTGAGCTGCCCCAGAGTGGGGAAGATGATGAGGGTCCAGGCTGGGTATTGAGCCTGTTGGAGAGGGGTACAGGGCTGGTTTGGGGCACCTGCTACTGGGAAGCATTAACTCTGCCTGTGAGCAGTGCTGAGCCCTGGAGCCCGTCACCCAGCTGCCAACCCAGGGTGCAGAGTGGTGGTGGGGGGGACACACCAAGACCCAGGGCCTCACCAGGAGGGGCATCCAGCAGATGGTGGCGATGATCATGATACCCACGAGCTGCACCATCATCTCCACCTCGCTGTCCCGGCGCCGCTGCACAGACTCGCGGTCATGGTAGACACGGCAGAGTGTCACCACGCTGACTGTGTTGAAGATGAAGGAGAGCAGCACGGAGAAGATGCCCAGCAGGGCGAAGAGCAGGCAGAAGATGACGTTGCCTGTGTCGGGCAGGAGAGTGAGGAAACACCAGGAGCCAGGGTACTGCAGTGTGTACCGCCCCAGCCCCAGCACTGGCAGCAGCCCCAGCAGGCAGGAGAAGCCCCACACCAGTCCCACGATGGACCAGGCACGACGCTTGGAGATGCTGGTGGAGCGGGAGAAGGGATGGTTGATGCCAAAGAACCTCTCACCAGCCATGGTGGCGCCCAACAGCAGTGGGCACTGCCCAAAGAAGACCATGGAGAAGCCAAGGAAGTTGCAGAGGTGGCAGCCAGGGTCCACCTCAGCCCAGGCAAACTTGATGAAGTGATAGGGGATGATGACCGAGGCTGTCACCAGCAGCCCCATGAAGTCTGTGACCACAAGCCCACAGAGGAAGACAAGGAAGGAGGAGCGGGCCCGGCTGGACAACTTGTGGGAGGAGCTGAGCAGGACGCAGAGGGCGAAGAGGTTGGAGCACAGGCCAATGAGGCCGAAGGCAGTGGAGAACCAGGGCGAGGTGATGCTGGTCTGCGTATTGTTGTGGCTGCCACTGCTGTTGAACACACCGAAGCATGTGTCTGACTGGCCAGCTGTGCTGCTGTTAGGGGTCTCCATATCCCCCCACCCCATCTCGCTCCTTCTGGTGGCTTCAGGCACCCTCCTGGCTCAGCTCCATAGTGTGTGTCCCCCACTGGTGCTGGCACTAATTCAACCTTGCCCTGTGGGGACAAGGACAGGGATTTAGGGCCAGTCCCCCATGGCCAAGCTCACCCATCACCCCCTGTGAGCCTGGAAACACACGGCATCCCATGGGCTGTGGAGGGGGACCCCACACCAGGACCACAGCATGTGCTGGGCTGGCACCACTCTCGGTGCTGCAGTGGCTGTGGGCGTGGAGGGCCCTGGCGCTGCAGCTGGCTGGGATTAACCATCCCCAGTCGTGACCCGCATGGGGCTGTTGCCAGCAGGCTGTAATCCAGTGTGATGGGTGTTTGGAGAAGCAGGCACTGGCAGCTTGGCTCTGATGGCACTGGCTCCCTCCCGCCCCAGGGAGGACATGGCTAGATACCCCTGGGGCCATCCGCCCTCCTCTGAAGGCTGGTGTGCGGACACAGGGTAGCAGCACAACCCAGCCCCGCTGCACCTTCCCTTCCACACCCCGACTCCATGGGGAGAGGCCCCGTTCCCCCAGTGTGGTGGGAAAACTGAGGCACAGTTTCCCCCCAGGATGGGACACTCATGCCTGGAGCCATGTGCTACACCCCCTCCGGCACAAGTGCTGCAGCCACGCAACAGCTGTGGGCCAGCTGCCGCCTTGCACATGTGCCATCCCTGTTCTCCCCTCCCCACTGCAGCTGGGGGTCAAGGGTGCACGAGGATGCTGCAGTCGTGGGCAGCCCGGCCGATGCTACGCTGGCTTGCTGGGTAGTGACCCAGGGCTGGAAGCACACGGCATCTGGGAAGCACCAGGGCTGCTGCCTCTATCGCTGATTAGTCCAGGCTGCAAATGGGGTGATGCAAGAAGGAACAGCAGAGGCATGGTGAGTGGGGACCAGACCCCTCCTCTCCTCCTGGGACCCATCTCTCCAGGCTGTGGATGGCTTTGCCACCCTGTCTGCCCTGTCCCCACACCAGTGGCTGACACCGTCCCCAGCCCAATGGCCCCTGTGGGATGCCTGGCTGAATCCTGATCTGCTGCCACTGCAAAGACCCTGCTCATGTGCTCCCCAGCTGTGGGGTCTCGGCACCCCTGCTCCCCCTCGTGCAGGGTGGCACTACCACCTGACCTCTGTCCCCATCCCCAAGTCAAACCTCAAGCTGACCCCGATTGGTGCCAAACCCAGTCCTGCACCTGGCCCCGCTCTGCATCCTCATGACCAGGGAGAGCCCTGTGCTGCATGCTGCAGCCTGGCACCCCTGCCACCCCCTTTTCGGCCCCCGGCACGAGGGCAGCCGCAGGGCTAGGAGCCGGCGCACACACCCCAGGCACGCGCCAATCCCACAGCCTGTCCCGGGGCTGGGATGGGGCCAGGCATTGCAACATCCTCCACCAGGGCCGCATCCAGGCAGGCTGTGGGGCTGAGGGTGCCAGCATCCATCCAGCATGGCAGCACCCTCACCCCTCCATCACCAACTGCACTGTTGGCTCCACAGCTGCTGGGGAGTGGGCAAAGGCCCTAGGGGTGGTGGCAGGGACATAACCCCATCCCTGTCCCTGTCCCTGTCCTGGCACAGGCAGCTGGCAGAGCGTGGTGGTGATTCATTGCCGCAGCGCGAGGACGGCCCCGGCTTTTTCCATGAGATAAGAGCAAAAACTTGCCACTGTTTGTTTTCTCTGGTCCCTGAGGGATGGCAACAGCAGCCTCCAAGGTGATAGTCCCCTTGAGACATATGGTCAGCCCTTGGTGTGATGGTTCCAGGTCCCCGGGGAACCACCAGCCTGTCTCGTGTCCCCTGGGAGGTGGCAAATTCCCCCCCTGCCCCACAGTGATGCTGCACAGGTACCATGGCTTGGAGTGCCTGCTCCGGCTGTCCCTTGCCACTTGCTTGTCCCTGCTTTCAGGGTGCTGCCCTCAACATGTGTCCATCCCCCCCATCCTGGGGTGGTCCCTGCACTTGCTCCAGCATGGCTGGGGATCAGGAGCTCATGGGGGCGATGCTGTGAGGACTCACAGCCATGGGATGCTCTTGGCTGCCAAGGGGCTTGGTGCGGCAGGATCCGACTCCTCTCCCAAAGTGTCCAGGGCGGATCTCCCTGTGGTGCCACCATGGCTAGGCAAGGATGCACCAGCCCCAGCAGCTCCACCCTGCACACCTAAAGGCCCACCATCACCCACATCCTCTCCCTTCCTGCCCCAGCACAGCCACGACCCAGACCCTCACCCACTGCTGGCAGGGCTGGGGACACAGGGGGCTCTGCCCCAGGACCAGCTGCAACGCTGGAGCATGCTCGGGGGCCGAGCAGCTGGGTGCCGCCCTGTGCAGAGCTGCCTCTACTGGCCAGCCATGGACTGCGCAGCACTTAGAGGAATCAAATATTAAAGAGGGGCCTTTTAGCTCCAGCATGGCCAGGAGAAGCTGAACCCTGCAAGCAGCAGAGCAAACCAGAGGCACTTACGAGAAGGGGTTTGTGTGGGGGCCAGGGGCTCCTCACTCGCCGTCTCCCTCCATCGCAGGTGGCCACCGCAGGAGGATGCACGTGGGGACAGCAGGTCCTGCAGAGGAGACACCCTAAGCCCAGTGCCTGTCCCCACGTGCATGGGTTTAGGGTTACTGCAGCCAGCAAAACCTTCTCCCAGGGAGATTCTGTGGGAGTGAGGATTTGTCTACAAGTAAAGGCAAAGGGTGCTGGGGCAAAACCCCAGCAGAGAGGAGCTG
This sequence comes from Phalacrocorax aristotelis, assembly GCF_949628215.1. Classification (NCBI taxonomy): domain Eukaryota; kingdom Metazoa; phylum Chordata; class Aves; order Suliformes; family Phalacrocoracidae; genus Phalacrocorax; species Phalacrocorax aristotelis. Next base: position 26,159,125 of record NC_134310.1, read on the forward strand.
TCTCTGAAATGGGCTGCTTGAGGCTGAGAGGGGCTGGCAGCAGTGGCAGGGGCTGGCGCAGGCACTAATGGGGTTCTTGGCACTATGCAAGCCTGTGGGCTGGTGTTACACTGCAGATGTATCACAGGCTGCCCTGCCTCTGCCGGGCAATGCTTCCTGCCCTGGCCACATCCGAGGTTAGTGGGGGAAAAGCGAGAGGCTAATGGGGAGCACAGGCAGCTGCTCCTTATCAGTGCAGCTCCCATCCCAGCCCATTGCTTCCCCAGGCATCCTCGGGCAGGTCTGGGCACAGGGCTGGCAGTATCAGGCTGGGGGAGCTAGGAAGGGAGGTTTTCTGGGTAGCAGGGCACCACATGCCTGCAGAGGAGCCCCAAGCCAGGCAGCAGTGACTCCCCCCACATCCGCATGTCCCCTGGGCACGGACTCTGCCACCTGGGGCCTGGTGCTTGGCCGCAAGAGGGCTGTGCAGAAGATGCTGCAGGGCACTTGTATTTGTCCCTCGTGTGTCCAGTCCCTCCTTTTTGCTTACTGGACTTCTCCAGGGACAGCCCTGTCCCTGGACTTTCTCTGCAGTATCCATTTGGGCTCTCAAGCCTGATGTCCCTTGCACAGGTGGTCCCACAGGATGCTGTCCCTGCCAGGGGTGGATGTGTCCCACCACCCACTACCCCCGAAGCTGGGGCTCTCTGGGCAGCAGATCAGCTCAAGGCCATCAGCTGGGACGGGAAAGGCAACGGCCATGTCATGGAGATGGGGACCTGGCAGGGCCCCCACGTCCCTCCCCGGAGCCACAACCATCAAAGGGATGCGCTGCCAGGGGCGCTGGCCTGGCCTGGAGCAGGGACATCCCCGGGACATCCCCGACAGGGGACTTCGTAGGAAGCAGCGGTACCCCAGCAGGGACACTCACCGCAGGCACGGCGGCTGTCCTTGCCCGTCCCGGCTGTGGCCATGGTGGGGGTTTGGGCTGGCTGGGAGAGGTTGGCTCAGCCCCTGTCTCACCCCATCTCAAGCTGTGCCCAGGGCGCCCGGCGCTGGGCGGGTGCTGGCCTTTGGGGACCGCCCTGGGCACCCGTGGGTGCAAGAGCCGGGCTCGGCAGCGCTGTGCCCCCGAGGCGGCTCCCCGGGGGGGGCGGCAGCCAGGACCCCCCCGCGCCTCGGCGGTCCCCGGTCCCAGCATCGCGGCATCGAAAGGGCCTCGAAGCTGCCGCTGGGCCGCCCAGAAGAGCCCCTTCCCCGGCCCTTCCCTTGTCCAGCGCCGCGGAGCCGGGCGGGGGCGGCGGGGGGCGGCCGGCAAAGGCGCTCGGAGGGGCAGGATCCGCCCCGGTGGGGGGAGCCCCGAAAGCAAATCCCGGTGCCAGCCCCGAACCCCTGGCTCAGGGGACAGACAGCCGGGGGGGGGGGGGACACACGTCCCCGCCCACGCCCCTTGGTGTGACCGCTCCTCCGCCCCGACCCCCCACCCCAGCTCTCCGGGACTCTGTGTTCATCGTTCCGGCCCAGCGCCCCCGCCCCGCGCACTCCCTCCGTCCCGCCGTCCAAACCCCGCAGTTTGTCCGTCCATCCCAGCCGCTCCATCCGTCCGTCCCAGTCTCTCTGTCCTTCCATCCCAGCGCTGCGGTCTGTCTGTCCAGCCCCCTCCGTCCGTCCATCCCAGCCTCGTGGGCTCTTTGTCCTTCTTAGCCCCTCCGGCCGCTCCCCCCGACCCCGGCCGTGCCCCCCGCCGACCGCCCCACAGGCCCTCCCTCCCCCCGCCGCCCGGGCCCTACCTCGCTGCTGGCGGGACCCCCCGGCTCGGCTCGGCTCAGCTCGTCCCCGCGGGCAGGCGCGGGGGAAAGCCCGGGCTCGCAGCGCCCCCCGGCCCCGCCCCGTGCCCACCGCAACAAGGGCCGGATCCGGCCCCGCGCCCCGCCCCTCCCCCGCTCCGAGGGGGCGCCCCGACCCCTCCCTCCCCGACCCCCATCGCCCACCTCCGCCGCACCGGGCTGGGACCCCAACCCCCCGGCAGCATCCCCCGGCGCTGGGCGCTCCCCCGCCGGCCCCGAAGGTGGCAGCGCCCGCGGGTGGGACGAGGGGCTGCATCCGCGGCCTCACCTGCCCCGCTCGGCCGTGAGAACGGGATGGTGCTCGGGCACCCGACCCTCTCCCGTCCGTCCCGACTATATTTAGCGGGGCCGGGCTCTTATCCGGGTTACTCATTTGTTTACCCGAGCCGGATTCCTGTGTCCGGAGGGGGGAGGTCAGTCCTGCCGCTGCCGCCACTGTCCCAGTGGGACCCGCATGGACACAGCTCTGTCCACTGGCACCACAGTGGGGTCTCATCCTCCAGCCTGGGAGGAGGACATCCCTGCCGCCCCTCACAGCGGTCCCCGAGAGCCGGGGACGGGGTGGTGGCAGCTCGTGGAAGAGTGCAGAGGAAGGCTGAGGTGCTACACGGGTGTGAGTGGGTGCCCCCACAGCGCCCTGTGTGCTCCCTGCAGCCTGCCCGTCCCTGCCCCAGCGGATGCGGCCAGAGGGTTTTTGCACACTAGGGGGTTTCCCAGTCCCCACCTCTCTAAGCTTGGCATGTCACTGCGCTGCCCAAAGCCAGGCTCCCTGGGTGGCACGTCCCCAGGAGCTACACTGCTGAAGCATGGGAGCTACAGAAGGGGCCACAGCAGCCACCACTGCTGCTTTTTGTGCTCTGCTGGGAAGGACAGAGCCCACCCTCGGCACCGGCATCTCCATCCCGCTCTGGAGTGCTGGGAGCAGCGGGTGATGCAGGGGTGTCCCACGCACCCAGCATCTCATCGAGACCAGCGAGGTCAGGCAATGCTCAGAGGCCTGAGCAGGTTTTCCTACCACCGCCTTGGCACTGCCAAGCTGCAGATCCCGTTCCTTGATCCCTGGTGTCACAGCAAAAGCCTGGAAGGAGGGCGACAGTCACTTGGAGCCAGAGGCTGGCCTGTGGACCTGGAAGGGAGCTGGCCTAGTGGGGGGAGCATGCCTGGTGCAGCAGTGGCCCCGCCGTGAGCGGAACCCAGCTCAGCAGCCATGCCCGGACGCTGCTTGGGCGTGCCGACCCTCCCGCTGTCAGGGTATGGGACGGAACTGCACTCGCAGAGGATGTGGGCACACGGGTGCTGAAGGTGGCTCTGCACCTACTGCCACCACCCCAGCATCAACCCAGCTGAGCCACTGGCACTGTCCTGGAGCAGAAGAGCTGTGCTTCCCAAACCCCGCCCAGGGCTGGGCTGCAGCAAACCACAAGGCTGAGGAACGTAACCAGCCTCCCCTGAAATATAGGGGAGATGCAGAGAAGAGCACCCAGAGCAGCTAGGGCCAGAAAAAAACATCCTGGTCTTCAGCTGGATCCAGCCCCTGAAGCAGCAGCAGCAGGCGCCCAGCTGCAGTGATGCCTGGGATTCAGACTCTGCCTGGCCAGTTATCCAGGGCTTGACGGCAGGGGCGTGGGGAAAAGGCAGTGTCTGGGTGCAGATGTGGACCCTGTCCATGCTGGGGACACAGTGGGACATATTTGGAGGTCACCCCCTCCGCGTGTTCACCCAGGAGGGAGAGGGGCTGTGGGCAGGGGGCTCTGCTGGGCAGTTAAGCAGGGAGGGCACCCAAGCGCTGGCTTTGGGGGTTTGGTTTTTTCCCTATTTCCTCCAAAGCCATCCCTGGCTGGGCCTTCACACACTTCCTGCACTGAGCTCAGGCCCCCAAATCCCCCTGTGCCAAGCAGCTACTCCACAGCTTTAAATAACGCACAGGAAGGAGAGGCCGGGGGATGTGCCCTGGCGCAGTCGCCAGCCTGGGGACATCCGGCAGGCCGGGGAGGGAGTACCCGCGGGCGGCTGAGGCAGCTGCAGCAGCCGTGGGAGCCTTCTGAGCATGAGCCCATTTTGCAGGGCTGGATCCTGCCAGCGGCACCAACACCAGCAAGACGGGGCCACCCTCCTGAGCTATGGCGGAAAATAACAGCCACGGAGCACCCCCACAGCAGGGCTGGCTCTGCCCTGAGCCCCTCTGTGGTGGGGCTGTACTGGGGGGCAGGATGCAGCGAGGCCCGTGGGGAGGAAACAACCTTGCTGCAATAGCTCATGTCCGAGATGGAGGTTTCCTGGAGGCTGCCCTACCAGGCATTACTCATGCACCCGCATACCCCCCGCCTGCTTCAGCACGGAGCAGGGACACCCCAAGGGCTCAGGAGCTCGTGGGGATAGGGCCACGTGGGGCAACCCCAGACGAGTGCTGCTACGCCCCATGGCCCCAGAAGGACCAACACCAGTGAGTCCTAGCTCAGCCCTGAAGTGCTCCCCAAGGCACCCGAAACCTGCTGCGCATCACTTGTGGCCCTCAGGGACCCTGCCTTAGTGATGGGGGTCTGGGGAGCGTGGCCACCTCTGGTCCAGGGCAGTAGAACCACTCAGGCACAGGGTGGGAGGGACTCGAGGCCATGGAAATCAGATTCTTCCCTGGAAGGAGATATCCCATCTAACACCCATCTGCTCCTCCCCAACAGAGGCAGACGCCTCCAAGCCATTGAACCCTTTTGTTCCACAGCCAGGGTCATGGGAAGTGGCAGCGTTCCCAGGCTGGGGAAGCCGGATCCTGGGGCAGAAATGGGGCTGGCCGGGAGGGCAGTGGCAGCAGGGCCGCTGGGCCAAAGGATGCCACAGCTCCAGCTGGGGTGTATCTGGGCTGCACAGATCCGGCACTGGCGCTGGAAGTGTGCAGGAGGGGGTGCGCACGAGGCTGGAACAGGTACGGGGAGCACACAGGGCTGACAGCACGTGGGGGCAACGACAGCCCCCCATCACTACCCAGCCCCCACAGCAGGGGAGCTCCCAGCACTGGCCCAGTGTGGCACTGGCTGGCGATGATGTGCAGGACAGGGATGCCCATGCTCAGGATGCCGCAGCTTAAACGACGACTATTTATTTGTACCAAAGCCTCAGGGTCCCTTGGGATAAAAGCAAGGACAGGGAAAACCCTCAGGAATAGGCCCTGTGCCAGGCCTTGGGGACGTCCGTGGGACAGTGCCTGTGACAGGGGATGAGAGCCCCTATGCCCACCCCCCTGTCCCACGGGTCTGGAGGGGAGGCGAGCAGCCCCTCATCTGCGGTAACGGTAACGCTTGAAGTGGAACCAGAGCTGGAAGATCCCATTGGCAAACTGGCAGCGGAAGCCGTGGCGGTGGGAATACTCCCACTCCCGGTTGACAATCTTGAAGGCGATGTCCTCGTAGGGTGGCCCAGCGTGGAAGCGCAGGATGGCAAAGTCCTTGTTGTCCTGGCAGGCCTCCAGGAAGTACTCGGGGGTTGAGCGCTTGTCAATGAGGTCAGGGTAGAAGATGTTGAACTTGTAGCCCTGCACGATCTTGGGCGGGGGGTTGTCAAAGTCGTAGTGGGTCTGGTTGTACTTGTTCCACTCAAAGCCTGTGTGCACCCGGTTGAAGAAGCGGGGCTTGCGGGGCCGGTACTTGTCAGCCCAGAGATAGGCCTTGCCTGTGAGGGGCATCTCCACGCTGAACTGAGCCTCATCTGCACCCATGCCCTCCTTGGCCTTACGGAAAAAAATGTCATCGGCGCTCTCAGTGGCATCACCTGCAGGGAGGAGAGGTGACACGTGGTCCTGCAGCGCCAGCCAGGCCCAGGCTGTGGGGACGCTGCTGCCGGCCATGCAGAGGGAAGGAGCAGCAGATGCTGCGCACGGAGATGCGCACACTGCCTGGTGGACGCCAGGCGGGCACTGGGCTGAGCTGTGTCAGGAAGCCCATCCAAAACACCCTCCCACTTGTCTGCAGCCTGAACAGCTTGGTGGTGTGGCTGGGAGCGGGGAAGGACCCGATGCAGGTACCCACAGGGAACACCAGCAGTCTGAGCCCCATGTCCGTGCTCTACCCTGAGGCACAGTGCCCTTCGCTGCCTGGGGGCGTCCCTCTGCCAGGCCAGCTCTGGATGTGTGCTCCAGACCCAGCTCTTACCCACTCTTTTCTGGGGGCAGCCCTGCACCCTGAAGCACACACGTGCTCTGTGTGAGGCTGGCAGGCGCAGGGCCTGCCCGTGGGGCTCCTACCTGTGACCTGGAGCTGCTGACGCAGAAGCAGCAGCCGATGTGTATCCTCCTCTGCCTCCAGCACGTGGGCGTCAAAGGGCAGCTCGTTGGTGCCCAGCAGCCGGGGGCTGTACTTCCCAGCGTCGTAGTCATCCAGGCTCTGCTGGATCAGGTCCTCCTCCATCAGCACAGCTTCCCCCTCTGCCTCTCCTTTGGCCTCTGCGTCCTGCTCAGCCTCTGGCTCTGAGGACGGCCCTGGCTGTACCACAATGCTCTCCTCTGGATCCAGCCTGCAAGGAAGAGAGAAGAGAGAACTAGGATGGGGATGGTACCCTTGTTCTCTGCTCACCTGAGGTCTGTCTGTGGAAGGACAGGAGCATGAGGCTGCACTTTCTGTCCTGGGTGCCCCATCGGGAGTCCTGGATGGCTACACTCCCCAAGTAAAGGGCTGCATACCTGTCGCTGGGGGAGGCTGGCTCCTGCTTGATGATGGGGAAGAGTGGTTCACTCTCCACACCCTGCTCCTGCTTCAACTTGTACAGCTTCTGGCGCAGCACATCCTGGTGCCTCTCCCGCAGCCTGTGAAGAGGAGATGAGACGTCAGGTCCGATCCAGCAAAATTACTTCATGCCCACACTGCTCAGAGCTGTGATGCCCACCACATTGGGTAGAAATCTGTTGGTTTTTGTACAGTTTTGGCTGCATAAACCTCCAGTTCGGTTCCTCCTTGGAGACCTCACTGCAAACATCATCACTGGAGAAGGGACTGAGTGTCCAGCCTTTCCCCCCTCTTTTGAGAGCCAACCATCTTGGAAAAGGTATAAAACCCCTTCACCACTGACTTTGGGTTTGCGCCTCCCCAACTCTACTCACGGCAGAGTCTGCGTTGCCCCTTTCCACAGGCCTGGCCAGGGGATGGTCCCTGCTCTCACCTGGCCCGAGCCATGTAAGCCTTCAGCTGCTGCAGCAGACTCTCCCAGTAGCCGATGTCAAGGTTAGGTCCTCCTGCCCGGATCTTGCTCTCAATGCCCTGGTACAGCACTTGCAGCTGGTTGTACGTCTTCCCCTTGAACACAGACTGCACGTCTGAGCTGACAGAGGCATTGACGCCATCCCGACGCTCTCCTGAACAGACAGGATAGGGTGGCCAGTCAGCCTGCGAGTGCTCAGCCGGCCTTCTCCCAGGCATGGGATGGCTGCCATGTCCATAGCCTCCATCCAGCACATCCCAGAGAACCCCTCTGAGCCTGAGCGCATGCAGCAGACCCTATGCCCTGCTTTACCCACCGCTCACACCACCCTTGACACCCACACCGGGTTCTGCCCTCCCATTTACCTGGTCCTCCTTTCCCAGAGGCCTCCAGTTTGCGGAGCTTGGCTATCTCATCCTCTGTGATGATGGTCATGTCCCTCCAGAAGTCTGCGTTCTTCCCTTGCTCCAGCTCCATGTAAACCTGCAGGCAAGGTACAAGCAGGACATCAGGGACCTGCTCTTCAATGCAGGCAGGGAAACAGAGCTGGGGGGGGCGGAATGTCTTGAGCTGCTGCTCCTCAGCTAGCCCTGGCACAGGGGAGGTGGAGCTGGCACCTGGATGTCCTCCACCAGATCCTCCATGTCAGAGACGGTCAGACCATTCAGGAAGGTGTAGGGCTCATGCATCTCCACAGCCAGGTCATCATCCTCTGCGCTGATGTACTTGGCCAAAAGGTCAATGGGTTTTGCTCTCCCATCCCGAATCCGGATCTTAGACCTGGGCAAGAGCAGAGGAACAGTGAGCGGTACCTGCCATCCTCTGCTCCCCGGCAGGCCCGTCCCTGCACACCTACCGCAGCTTGGCCTGCTGCAGGTGGAAGTTGTCTTCCTGCTCCTCCCAGGTTTTGAAGTGCTCTGCCTCTTTCTCCCGCTGCAGCATCTCCAGCTCCTGCTCACGCATCGCCTTCTCCCGCTCCCGCTCCAGGCGCAGCTGCTTCACCTGCCCAGGGTGGAGGGAGATGTGAGGCCACTGTGGATGGGGCACCCATGCAGCTGTAACTCTGCCCACTGAGCTGCCCTGGCCCCTGCGATTGGCCCAAGGCACCCTGGGGAGTCAGGAGCCATGCAGAGGATGAGCCAGTGTGGGCCAGGGAGGCTGGACTGCTTGCTGCTAGCCCTTTGGACACAGGCATTACCAAGTGCCTCAGTGCCGTGACCTGGCACTTCTCCTCAGCACCTCCTGAACCCCAAAAGAGACTTCTCACTCTGGAATAGCGCAAGTCCGTATACTGTGGACCCCCCAATCCTACAGCCTACGGGCACCCTCAGTGAGAAGAACAAGAGGATTTCCAGGTGAGCGACTGGGAGAACTGGGCTATCTACAGGGTTATCTGTCAGACAGTGGGAGGGAGGGGACATCTGATCCCACCTTCTGCAGCTCCAAGCGATTGTCCTCCTGGATTCGCTTGTTTCTCTCCTTCAGGTCCTTCTCATCCAGGTGGCTGATCCCTTTCTTTTCCAGCGCCTGAAATAGAGTCGCTAAGTGAAGCCGTGAAACCCAGTGACCTCTACAGCCCCTCACTGGCCAGCAAATGCCACCACACCCACACCCTTCCACTGCTCCAGTGTGCTCTGATCCTGTTGAAGGTCCTCAAATCTCTGAAATCCTACTCCTGAAGGCCCTCAGTGAAACCCAGGCTCAGCCCAGGGAGGCCACCCAATCTGGCAATCTCTAACACACCAGTAAACGCTGCCCAGCACTCAGCTGGCAGATACCAGCAGGTCTGGGTTCCTCTCCTGCACCCTGACTCTATCCCCTCATCCCACACCTCTGGCTAGACCTTGGTCGTCAGGAGAAAGGGGGTAAAACCCCACTAAGCTTGTCAGAAACACCCAGCTGCTGCCCTAGACAAGTACTTTGCTCTCACGTGGCTGCTTTTAGTGCTACAGAGGTTCCCACCTTGGGCAAAGGTCCCCCCCTGCCGCCCCACTGCAACTCCATCCTGTCCTGTGGCAGCTGCAGGGGCACAATCTCCTTTGAGCTGCTTCCTGCAACACGCGGGTGTGGAAGAGAGCTCACCTTGCTCCAGATGAAGGTGCCCAGCAGGTTGTTGTCCCCAAAGGGGTTGTCAGTGTTGGTGTAACCCATGTACTCCTCTCCCCACCCCATCTTCTCCCGCTTCTTTCTCTCCTTGGCCTCCTTCTTGGCCAGCCGGCGAGCCCGCTTCTCCTCGGGTGTCTCCAAGGCTTTCATGAGTGCAGCCTGCTTCTTCTTCTCCTCCTTCAGCCTCAAGCGCTCCTGGAGGCTCAGCTGCTGCCCTGTCTCCTCCCTGCCCCGGGAGTGCGGCGGGGAGGGGGAGCTGACAGAGGACACAGAAGACTTGGAGCCATCTCTCTTCCTCTGCCGCTCTCTGCTCCGGGCTCTCCTTTTGCCTCGCTTGCGCTCCGAGCTCGAGCTGGAGGAGCGACCCCGGGACCGCGAGCGATGTTTCTTCTGGCTTTTATGGTGCTGGTCCCTGCTTTTGCTTTTCTTCATCTTCCATTTCTGTCTCTCATCGCCCGAGTCGGAGCTGGGGTGGGGGGAAAGTCACGTTTCGGCTGGGAGATGGCTACTGGCTCCGCGTCAGACAACGGGTGCTCCAGAAGGGAGAATACGTTTCCCTGCCGCGGATGCAGTGAGAACCGACCCCAACCGCGGCCAGAGCCACCGGCCGGGCCGAGGACGCTCCAAGGCGCTTACATGGCGGCACCTGCCCACCCCGGGACCCCCAAGGACGGCGGGCGTTGTGTCACGGACAGCGCCCGTCGAACCGCTCACCGGCCCGGGGGTACGCGGGCGTCCCCGGCCCCGCCGCGGCCTCCGCCGGCGCCTTCCCCCAGCCGGGCACCGGGGAGAGCGGCCTGGCTTGGCCCGCCCGAGCCCCCGGCACACCGAGGCCCGGCTCCCCGCTCCGCCGGGCCCAGTCTCCCCTCAGACGAGGCCCCGCCACCCCAGGGCCCGGTCCCCGCTCACCCCGAGCTCGACTCCCGGCGGCGCTCCCCGCTCCGGCTCCGGCTGCGCCGCCGCCGCTTCCCCCGGCTACCGGAGCGCTCCCGGCCCCGCTCCCGCCGCGGCGAGCGGGACCGCCGCCGCCGGGCCGGGCTGCGCGACCCCGAGCCCATGGGCTGCGGCTGCGGCTCCGCCCCGGGGGCCTCCGGCAGGGCCCGGCGCGCAGGGCCGCCCTCTGCCCGGCCTGCCCCGGCCCCGGCCCCGGCCCCGGCCCCGGCCCCGAGCCCGGCCCGGCCCCGGCCCCGAGCCCGGCCCTGCCCCGGCCCCGAGCCCGGCCCTGCCCCAAGCCCGGCGGCGCCGAGGGCCGCGGCGGCTCCGGGGCCGGCGGCGCTGGGGCAGCTCCGCGGCGAGGCCCCGGCGGGAGGTGGCGCCGCGCGGAGGAGGAGCGCGCCAGCCCCGCACCCGCCCTCCCCTCCCTTTTCCTTCGTTCTCTATCCCCAGAAAAGGAGGCAGGGCCGGGCGGCAAGCGCGGGAGAGAGGAGGCAGAGCCGCCCGCAGTGAGCACAGCACAGACCACAGTCTTTATCACAGAGCCGAGGACAGATAGCATCAATTTACAGTTCTCTGGAAAAAGGTCTCCCTGAAGAGGGAAGGGGAAAAAAACCGCAAAACAACCAAGAAAAAGGAAAAAAGCGCTCATGAATTAACACCCCCGCGCCCCACCCAGACCCCAAAGAAACATGACAATACCCACGGGTTGGCATCACATTTCAGCTGCCAGCCCCCCGTGCCCCCCTACTTACATACATTCATTACATGGCGCACGCAGAGAGCAGACACAGAAAATGAGTGGGAATATGAACATCCAATAGAACATACTTGGGTCTAATGTAGACATCAACAGAAAGAAAAAGCAGACACGATCCCCGTACACCTGAGCCGTGGCTTTCGCCTTGTCCTTCTCTGAAAGAGCTGAAACATGACAGTGGCTGGGAACAAGAAGGGGGAATGCTGGGCTGTGCCGTGCTTTGGGTGCCTAGTGAGGACCCAGGACGAGGGAGCCCATGCAAACACCGCTGTACCTCTGCCAGCCCTGTGCCGAGACCCACAAATGCTCCAGCTTCACTAAAAAACTTCCCAAAGTGCGATTCTAGCACGTGTGGCCGAGCCGCTCACCACAGAGCCAACAGCAGCCAAAAGCTGGACCCCTTGCGTGAGCATTCAGGACTCTCTATACCAGCTCCTTGGTTTGCCCCATGCCTCTGCTCTACACGTGCCTGTGAAGAGCTGAGCCCTTCCAGGAGCTTGATGCAGAGAGAGATGCCAGTTTCCTCTTGCCAGATCCATACCTGGCAGGCAGCAGCCACCTGCAGTTTGGCAAGAGCCGAAAGCTCACCAGCAGCCTCAGCACCAGGCAACGTCTAGGGCACACGCCACAGAGCTGAGGGGGCCCAGCTGGGATGGTGGGGATGAAGGAGAGTGGTGTCAAACAGAGCTACATGGGAACCGGCTGTCTTGCAGGGCTGCTCTGCTCAAATCTCTGAGCAAAAGAAACACAGTGCTTCCTTTTAACCTCTGAGAGGGCAGGGGGTTACAGCAGGAACAGCACCTGCAAGTGAGCTGCTGGGTTGCTAGAGAAAGCCCTGACACAAAGTACAGGCAACTTATGTTCCAGATGGACTGGAAGTACAGCTGGAGGGACATTCAGATCGAGGACAGGTGGTGGTTCTCTTCCCCAAAATTGGGTCAATGCTTTTTCCTGTGGACAAAACCTAGTCCTGCCCTCCTCTGACCCTGCATGTCCTGCAAAGGCAGCCTTGACAGCGCCTGGGAAATGCTCAAGAGCTCCCTGATGCTCTCACGCTGCAGCACAGTGCAGAGAGGTGGGCTAAGAGCAATCTTTAAACTCCGAGGTCCTTTTAGCGTCCATGGGAAGCGGAGGCTGAGCAGTTATGCAGCCCCGAGCTAACCCGACAGTAGGTGACACACAGCAGGGAGTGTGTGGGAGCCTTGAGGACAGCCTCCATTTCAGAGCAGCATCTCCCAAAAAGAAGGCTCCTCCTGTCCCCTCACATTGACAAAGTTGCTCTACGCCCTTTGCACGTCCTCTCACAGGACCAACCCTCCATGTCCAGACCTGCTCATTCCTAAAGGAATCAGCATTACAGAACTGCACAAGGATTGTCTCAAAAAGCCTGAATGCTTGAGGAAAGATGATACTTGGAATGAACATGCTGGAAAAGGTCTCGGTTTCCCCACATCTCTCGGGACCAAGTGCGGCTCCAGCTTGCAGAGTTCATTCACTGAGATACCCCATGAAGGCGGGGCTCAGGTGCTCCCTGCACAGAGGCTGAGCAGCTTTGGAGACCCCTGAAATGAGGGGAAGGAATAAAGTCCCCATCAGTGATGCTTAAACCATCTTAAAAACAAGATGCTTCATTTCAGTTGGCTGGAAGGTCCTGAAAAGGCTAAACCCACCAGCCCATGAACAAGGTGGTACCAGGGCAGCTGGGCCTGGTACCTCAAAAGTCAGGCAGCCAGAGCCCAACCCTCCGCGTTCCCCCCCCAAGCTATGCTCCTCCAGCGCAGCACCCAAGAAAGAGCAGCATCTGAAGATGCAGAAGGGATGTGGCTTCTTCCGTCCTCTCTACACATGGTATCATGCATCTGGAGGAAAAAAACCCCGAAGGCTGAAATTTTAGTGTTTTGAAGTCTCTTGCTTTCAGCCCAGAGGCGGGTTAGTCTGTATGTATCACGCTCCTCCCGCCTCCCCTCCACCAACCTGTCCAGCCCCCCAGCACTGCCCACGCAGCCGGTGGGGCCTCGGTGGGACTGGCACAAGCAGACAGGGTGGGTTAGGAGCAGTTTCCCAGCCTGTTGCAAGGGCTGTCATGGAGCAACGCTATAGTGCTAGATGAACGAGCTGTCGAGTAGCAACTGAGAGTTTCTTGAAAGACTTTTGACAGATTATTTGGTAAATATATGAACACATCTGATGGCAGCAGCTTGCAAGATCCCCAGCCTGTGCCCTCGAGAGAAGAACACCTTACAGCCTTCAGCATCTGCAGGCAAGGGGGGGAACTCTGGGTCCCATACTTCTAGGCAAGAAAACATCAATTCACAAAGATCCTCACCATGTTCAGCACGTTGCAGAGGGGAAGAGCTACCTACCAGCCCAGCTACCTTCTGGGACCTGAATTAACCCATCCTGAATGCTTCTGTGAAGACAGATTGGGGGGACTGAGCCCCAGGAGAAGGGTTCTGCTTCCCCACTCCTCTGCCAGGAATCCCAAGGACAGTCTGAAGATTGTAATTAGAACAGAGAGGTTTTGACCTGCTTTCTCAAGTGAGGCTCATAAAACACATGAGTAAGACCTGGCTGTCTCTGGTCTAAAGGATTTCCTTTCTTCTCTCTGGGAGATGAGGATGGGATTGCTAGAGTCTGGGACAAGGCTATGGTGTGTGCCTCGCTGACAGATGGATGAGCCTAGTCTGACCACCACTCAGTGACACCAACTCCTCTCACCTAAAGCCTACAGCCCTTGAAAAGCAAACTGTCTCAGACAGCTGAAGCAGCGATTTCCAACAGCAGATGTTACCACAGGCAACATCCTAGCCACCCAGCTTTTTGTCCAACAGAGTCCAACACAACAGCGCCTGGCACAATTAGGTGGCAGGGCCAGGCTTCTGTTTCTGCCTCCAGCATTTGCAGACGTGCGCACCCCTCCCTGACTGCCCTGAGGTACGGAGGATATGCGTGAACCCCCGTGTTTGTGACCCCCCAGTACTGGGCGGTCGATACACCCATGCGCATGCGAGGTGCTAAGTGGCTCCAGGAGGATGCAGCATCCGGACAAGCCACGCCTGGGGCCAGGCAGAGCGGGGAACTCGCACTCCAGCGCGGCTGGTCCCTGGAGGTGCACAGTTCTTGTCTGTCCATGCCTGTGTGTCTGGAGCACGTGGCAGTGTGGCAGCCGGTAAGACAAAGCGTGGACTCTGAGCACGGAGGGACAGGGTGACGCAGCAGTGCAGCACACGGTGAAGGCAGAACCCATCGCATGTCCGAAGGAGAGCTGAGGTGACCATGTCACTGTTGCCAGGACTCATTTGCTTCCCCCGCACGGTGTTACAGATCAAGAGAAGTCACTAGCAATTTTTGAATCCAAGTAAATTGGCATGGCTGCTTTGGACTACTGTAATGTGGGAGCAATTCTATTCAATGGCCTTTAATACATTGCATTTACATAGCACCTTTCATCCCAGGGTTTAAGTACTTTAACGGAAGTGGGTACTGTACACCCATTCGCATGGGGAACACTGAGGCACAGAGTGGTTAAGTGACTTTCCTTAGGTCACTCGGCAAAACCGTTGGCAGAGCCTGGATAGCCTTAAACCTCCTGACTCCATCAGTTGGTTAGACCAGGCTGCTGCCCCAAATGAGCCACTCCGGTCCCTGCCCTCCCCAGCAACGTGCTCCTACCAATTCTCCAGTGAGGTCTCACACTCCTTTCTGATGCATAAAATATCTGACCAGAAAAAAAAAAGTGCAGTAAACTAAATGTTTAAAAAAGCACATTTGTGCTGTCTCTGTGCAAAGATAAAAGAAATAAATACATGATTAAAAAATTAAAAAGGTTCACAGTATCACACATGGATAGGTAGCTACGGTAGTGCACGTCTGGAAAACACTGTGTTACTACCCAGGATTCTCTACACCCAGCTGGATGTCTCCGTTGGGAGCTGCGGGTGAGTGGGTGGTTTCTTTGCTGCCCTCATCTGGGATAAGTAGAAATACAGGGTTATATTTTTGCTCCGTTCTGAAATGCAGTGCCCGGGATCCTGCAGTGCAGCAATACTGGTGTCAGCAAGCTCTTCCCCATCCCACTGGAACGGCTGCATCAACGAAAAGGGAACACATCGACCTGCAGAGGGAATCGCTGCTCTCTGGGGCTTCTGCGTCTGCATAGAGATTACTGGAAGAGGCAGAGAAGAGAGTCAATACCCAAGCATCCGCCCTGCATTCTGTTAGGTCTGAGCCCAGCCAACTCCCCAGAATCAAAACGAGCATGAAGAGAGAAGGCTGTTCGTTTTGCATCCTCCAGTAACAACAACACAACTGGAGAACTTCAGCTCCCCAAAGCTTTCACTGCACCAAACGATTCAAAACAAGCCACAACCCTTACTGAGCAGACTGCGTCTCTGCCAGCACAGGGGATCTTGCCTGCTGCCACAGAGCTGATCTGAGATGCAGCAGTGCATTGCCACAGCCATGCAAGAGCCCCGTGCTGTGCAGAGGCCGCAGCGGCTTCCTCTGCAAGCTGACCTTGCAGAGGGAGCGCAAGCTCCGACCTCGACCCACCGGGCACCCGGCACATGTTCCTTGTACACTTACTGTATCGCTCTCCTCATCGGAGACAGAGTGGAGCTGAGCGCTATAGTGGAGCGGGGAGTAAACCCAACTCCTCTCGTCTGTCGGCTGCCAGAGTGGCCAGAGACGGCGGGGAGAATGCAAGGAGAGCAGCAGCAGAGCAGGGAGCAAAGGAGAGAAGAGGAAAAAATAAAAGGAGAAAATAAAAAGAGTAGGAAACAATACAGTAAGAACAGCTGTCCACCTGGAGGGAGAGAACTGAGCTCAGTGTCAGCTCTCAGCAGAGGAGCCTTCCTCATCCTCAGTACATACCTGCTCCCTACCAGCTGGGACATGGGACAGCCTGCCAGCGGCTGACATTGGACCCTGCTCCAGTGGCAAAGGCACAACCTCTCTTGCAGGGACAGATTTTTAGAGCTTTTGAGATGCCAGGGAAACCTCAGCTCCCCGCCACAGCATCACCCCGGCTCCAGAGGAACCGAGAGACATGGGACGTGACTTACCTAAGGGCACTGACAGAGTTCTCGGTGCCAGCTACCCACTCCCAGCTCTCAACCCCCATTTCCTGAGCCCTGTGCATGCTACAAGCTGGCATCTCTGGTGTTCAGAAGGGCTTTTACAGTGAAACCTGATCTGGTTTGCTGTGCCTTGCCCCTTCCCTGAAGGCCAAGCAAGGCAGCAGATGGGTGGGTTAGACCATGGTGGATGGTGGCCACAGAAACAGTTATCGCTGAGAGTCTTGGAGACAGTGGGGTGATGGGAACAAGTACGAGAAAGGAGGCAAAACAGAACTGGATCTTGGAAAGAATGGGGGGGAAGGTGACCTGTGTCAAGGGAGCCAGTTATCTCAGCACTGGGCAGCGGTGTGACAAAACACGCTTTGGCTGCTGACACAGCACAGAGAAGCCCTGGCAGATTCAAGGGCAGACATCTGCTTCCAGTGTTCCTGGGGGGGGATGCACTTCCACTGCAAATGGGCTCCTTTGGCTCCAGAGGTGCTCCCAGAGAGAGGAAACTACCCACTTTGACTCGGCCTAGGGTTTGCAAAGGAAAAGAAATGAAACCAGGTACTTGGAGGAAGCCTGGGGTTGGTCCCAGCCCCGTAACCAAATATAACAGTCTACGATGTACAAGAAACTACAAGAAGCCAGAGGAGCTTTGAAGCACTGGGCTCTGCATGCTGAACCCCATCAATAATTGCAGCTACATTAGCAGAGACTGCTAGGAGGGAGGAAGGAAGAGAAACCCTTGCCTGGAGCTTCTTACAGCGGTGCAGGCAAGCTCAACACAGCATAAAGCCTGCCCCACATCCTGTTTTTCATCCATCCTGACTGAACCACATGCTCCAGCCAGCCTCCTTCAGAGCCCTTTAGGAGCTCATATGCATGCAGGGAGCTGCAAACCCACGGGGAGATAAAGCATCATCCGGTGCTTGGTATTAACCCTCCTGGTGCTGGGACAGCCAAACCCAGCCGAGGGGGCAGGAGCTGCTGCTGGGAGGGGTTGCCTGTTTGCCTACGTAGGTGCAGCACTTTCCTCATGCCATCAGTCAAGGCCAGGAGCATGTTACTGCCCCTGCTTCCCCATGCACCCTGCCTGATGGCCTCTCCACTGCTCCTCTGCCTGGTACCAAAAAGGCAGATGCTGCGAGGACCACGCTATGCACATGCTTGTGCCAGGGCTCCGACAGTGCTGCCATTACCCTCTGAGGACACCAGCACTCCCAAAGCCCAAGAAGGGAAATACAAAAACCCAGAGCAGTCTGAGCTCTGGGTTCAGTTCCTAAATGCTCAACTGCCTCCCTGCATCTTTTGGAAAGGAAAGGAAAACCCTCACCCCTCACCAAAAACCTGCAGTGAGGAGGGAGCACATCAGTGATGTTGAGAAGGGCTGGAGAGCAGAAACCATTCCTAACCCAGCAGCAACTCCTAACTTGTTTGGTTTTATGAGCTGCTCACCATCCCAGCCACCAGAAAGATGACCAGCCACAGCCTAAAAGGTTATATTTGCAGCTGGATAAAAAGCTGCTTCAAAACATTTTAATGGTCTCTCTGGAACCCTCTCTGGCTTCCTGGGCCAAAGGAGCCGATCCTAACACTACCTACAAAGGCTCGGGTGCCTCTCTGGCCAGGTCTGGTGCTTGCCAATTTGTCCAAGGGCTGGGTGATACTGCAGCCCAGCCCATGGCAGGAGCTGTTCCACCAGCCTGCAGAAAAGCAGGGCAGAGCATGTGTTTCTGCAAGATCCTACAGAGAGATCTATTTGTGTGATTTCAGTATGCATCCCCAGTTTCTGCTGGGCTGGTTCCTAATGGCCACACAATACAGAACCACAGCATCCAAGGGAAATGGACTGCTGGCCCCAGTGTTTCAAAGCTGCGGCTCTGCTCTGCCCTACATGCCAGCATGTTCACTTACAATCCCAGAGGAAAGCGAGGTGGTTCGGAGTCTGCGCTGGCGGGGAGAGCAAATCCAGTACCTCCCATCTGTGAACTGGATGGCCCCGGGGCAAGTGAAGAGAGAAAGGAAACAGAGGAAAAAAGGATGATGTGAAAGAGGGGATGAAAGAGAAAGCAAAAAACGGGGTTGGGCAACTCCAGGCCTGAACAGATCAGTGGGCAGGAAAGCCGTGCGTGGGGAAAGCAGCGCCCATGCCCTGCCACGATCTTTGCACTTTTATTCCCCTGTGGGTGAACAGGAGGATAAAGTGCTCTCCTTTCAGGAGCAGACTTGCAAAGATCAGATCACAGTCCTCTGGGACTTGACAAATCATCCTCTGCACACAGCATCCCTTCACCGACCATCGCCCCTAGAACACTCCTGCAAGAGAGCAGCTATGGTCCGAGCCCTGCTGCACTCTGGTGCAGCCTCACTTGACCTCCAGCTCAAGTGGTTTTCCAAGGAGAGTGCCCACGGGAACGCAAATCAGCTTTTCCCTTCATCCAAGCAGTGACAAACACTCCACAGCACATGACACACATTTAATGCAAAACTCAAGGACTTAGATGAAGTATGAAATGCTGATGAGCAGTCAGTCACGCTCTCTGTGAGCACACACATGGTTCCCTGTGGATAGAGAGGTGCCCCTCAGGTTGGGGGTGGGGTCCATATGCCCAGGGACAGGGAGGAAGAGGAGCCGATCCTTGCCAGTGGAGCAGGCAGTGTCTGCAGCCAGCTTGCACACAGCTGCCATCCACAGGCAAAGAAAGAGCAGCCAGTGTTAGAGGGAGCTGTTTGCATTTTGAACGGCATGCATAAAAACCCAAACAGACAAGCTTTTAAAATGGAGCTGATTCCTTCCACAGCTCCCACAAGCCTCAGAATGACTCGGCAACAAGCAAGCAGCTCTGCAGCAGAGTCACGCAAGCACAGGGAAAGGCAAATGTTGCCATTTTTAGGTCAGCCTGAAGGAGCTCATCACATGGCCTCAGCTCACCTCCATTGCCATACAACTGACGGCGATGAGTCGGAGCAGGGAGAAGCTGGGCACCTCTTTTAATGAGAAGGTTCCAGTGCCCAGGCATGGGGAAGAGCTCTCACAGGTCAGACCCCCAGCCCTGCTCTGGGAATCCACAGGGCAGGTACATGTTGCTAAAGAACTCTGCTCTGGTCTGCGGAAGCTGCTCAGACATTGTGAGAGCTGACTGAAGAATACAGCGCCAGGCTCCACAGCACTCTGCTGCCAACCAGCAACCACCTCACTTACTCCCTGTCTCAGCACTAGATTTTCACTGCATCACCTAATGCATCTGCCTGCAAGGAAAGGAAATGCCAGAGTTCACCAGAGTCCGAGGTCAGCCCCACTGCAACCACTTCCCTTCTGGCTCTAGGTCACTGCGGCATGTGTGTATTGAGGAAAACAGCCGGGCTCTCTGGCTGAGGAAGGAAGAACCCCTCCGTTGCACCTACATTCACCTTGGCTTGTCCTGGGAGTGAACATGCTGGCCTAGATAAGCCCTTCAGCGCTTGTGCTTGGAAGTACAGCAGCAGCGCCACCCATTTGAGCCCCACTAGATGCTGTTTTGAGCTTCCCAAGGGTTAGACCCATTCCCTACATTCAAAAACCATCCAGCCTTAAGATCTCGAAGTGCTCAACCTGAAGACAGCATGGGGCAGATGTTGCCCTGCACCTGACTGCCTGAAATCAAGACCATTACAGCCTCATCCAGCCTTTCCCATCACACCCCTAACGGGCCAGGTGGAGAAGGTGTCTTACAAAGTATATGTCTGTGACTGGCACATCATCTTCATCCGAGGCCTGGCTGGCTGGTTCAGAGGCCTGGCTGGCTGTCTCCACCTCTATTGTAGCTGTGGACATTACAATGGCACAGGCTGAGGAAGCCGCCGCTCTGGAGAGGAGAAGAAATGACAGAGCCTAGTCACTGATCAGAAGAGGAGCAAGACTGTTGTCATTTACTACACAGAGGAGCTGAAGGTGCTCTGCTGTCACATCCAGAAAGATCAGGTGAGGTCAGCAGTAATGGCGCTCAGCTTCACTGAACTGTCTGGGGGAGCACCTCTCCCCAGGAAAGCCAACGGCTAGGGCTCTGCAAAGCTGCCAAGCGCTCTGAAACACTCACTCTTTGTCATCTTCTTCGGAAGCTACAATTTCAACGTCACACTTGGGGTCCAGCTCAACACTGATCTGCTGAAGCTCCTCCTCAACCCGCACCTCCTCGTGTGACCTGGAAACCAGAGAGACAGGCCCAAAGGCTCCGTCGGGCACTAGTTACGCACAGTCCTCAAATTCAGGTCAGCCTGAATCAGCTGTGAGTCAGCCCAGCCTCTTGCACCGCAACCTCCCACAGCAGCGAGCTGTGCTGGTCTGCCCCGGCAAGCGGCTGCCTTCTGCCAGCCACCTGTGGCACCGAGCTCCCGGCACAGACTGAGCTGTTGATTTTGGCTCAGAGGGAGCTGTCAAACCTCCCAGGACTGAGGATTTGGATAACCAAAACACCCAGGCAGAAGAGTCAGTCCTGTCAGATTGCAGTGCTCAAGACTAACAAGGTGGGAAAAGAGGACAAGAGGAAAGGGATTAATTAGCCAGTGCTGCAGAAAAGACAGGTACTGTCAAATGGAGTACAGGAGGAAAGAGAATTGGCCACTGGGGAAAACCTGTGTCCAGAGTTAGCCTGGCGTTATCTATCAACTGCACAAGGGCTAAAGCCTCTGACCTCTTCCGAGGCTCCCAGAGCACCAAAGCTGCTCAAGCACGCCCCAGGGTTAACATCAGATTTATCTGCATGCTCAGGAGCTGTTTGTGAGAGTCTGCAATTTAATACCTCATGCTATTAAAGTAATTGCTTGTGTTAGTGGGGCTGGCTCCATAGACCTCAAGGGAAGGAGGAGCGGGCACTTGCCAAGCCCAAGCACAGTCTCGGGGAAGGGACGAGCTCCGGATTCATCGGCAGCACCGTCCTGCTCTGTGTTGTTGCTGGCTGGGAGCCGGAGCCAGCAGGCGGCACTCCTGTCCAGCTCTGTGCAGGGAACTTGCTCCTCTCTTCCTCTCAGGGGTGGATCACAGAAACCCACAGGGAATTCCCCAGCACATTATTCAGAGGTGTGACACTTTCTTGAGTGAATTGGATAAGGTCTTTTTCATTTCAGCTCAGGAATGTAAATTCATGCTTTATTAATTTTGTTTTTGCACTGGCTTTCACCAGGGAATCACAGAGTGCTCTACAAATCCACAGGTCCCTGCTCCCCTTGAAAGGGGATGCTGAGATACCAGTGCCAGAAATGGAGAAACCAGGCAGAAAACATCAAAGAAGGCCACAATGTGAGGGATGGCTCTAGCTGTGGCAAACTTGTGACAGACCTACTTATGACCAAGACACAAAGCTCCCTGTATGGTCCAGGGACAGTCACTTTGATTCACCTGACCTATTTCTGGATGAGAAGTCACATCCTACAGCAGCTCCCTCCATTAGGGACCAAGGGAGTCCGCAGTAACTCGGTTGAAATCTCTATGTTTTCCCAAATGGATCCCGCCACTGGTGCCCGACTTTAAGTCTCCAACTTTCAGCGATTTCAGACAATGGATTCTGCAGGAGGTGAGGTGCTTTGCAGGTCCCTAACACAACAGGTGCTGCAAATCAACAGCAAGTAGGTTCTCACCCTCCAGTGACAGGAAGATTCAGTGACACGCAGCACCCAGAGGTATTTTCATTAAGAAATACCACAGAAAGGGATTTTTTCACAGTGTATGTGGTATGAAGCTCAGCAAATCACTAACAGCTAGGAACGAGGGGAGACGTCTGTAAGATGGTGCTAACCCTCATCTTCCGAAGCCCTTGCCTTTCTCTGAAGCACCAAAGATGGACTGCAGAGAGAGACGACCTCCGCTGGTCCGGCAGCAACTCTGGCTACGCCATATCCCAAGACTTAGTCTCTCATGTGCATTTCAAAGTCTGCACCTACAACACTTAGAAGATGTCCTGGAAACCTAATGAGCAGCAAATGCAGGGTCATCACGCAGATCCCACTAACTCAGGCAATGGGGTAATTTTTACTGGTGCAAAAATACATAAAAGGCTTATATCCACATATTATATGAGTCTCTTCTGTATTTTTGCACCAGTAAAAATGACTCATGTGATACGAGCCTCTAAATCCAGACATCCTGATGCAGTAGAGGATTTTTGTCATACCTTGCCCTTGGCTCTGAGCCACCAATCACCACAGGAGGGGGGAAAAAAAGAAATACACCCTCAAAGTACCCGAGTTTCTGAAAACACTGGCAGGTACTTCTCTGGGGACTAAGTCTGCTCCGTGCCTCGCAAACTCAAAGCCCTTTCCCTTATTCACAGCCATGTCAGCCAGGCGGCAGGCAGATGCACAGAGGAATGTTTCTGCTGTTAAGGCTTGCTCACCCAGAGGGGGACAGAAATGACCTTTCTTGATTCTGGTGCCGGTTGGGTGGCGAAATTTGGACAACTCTGTTTTCCCCTTTCCCATCAGATAACGGGTAATATTTAAGGTTCCTCGCAAAGCCCTGAGATCTCCTTGAAGGAAAATTCTGTCTAAGAAATGGGGACCATTCCATTGCAGGACACAGTTCATCATCCTGCAGAAGACCATGCCAAAATCTCAGGGCTGCTAAGATTCATGTTGAGCCCTGCAAGAGACGTTTGCACAGGGACAAATGTGAGGTCTCTGTGAACCAGCGCAAGAAGAGATGAGACACTTTTCTCACCTGCCATCCTGCCCTGAGGAGTGTGTGCGCCTCCTGCAGAGAGAAACCAGAAGAGTTGAGTTCGAGGAGTGATTTAAGACAGAAATTCTACACTGCCCCCAAACCTAACTCCCCACCCCATGAGGGAGATGTTCTACTTAACAGCTGACACTTCTCCCAGCAATAATTAATCCCCATCAAAGCTGTGTCTGCTTGCTCCCAGGAGAGATTTAATTAAAATCGGTCATTAGCATTCCAGAGCATAGGGCAGCCTGCCGAGATCTGCAGCATGAAGAACAACAGCCACTTGACTCCAGTGGGAGCAGGGGATGAGTGCTGTCCTCACCTGTACCTGGGCTGCTCAGAGGTCTCCGAAGGGGATCGCTCAGGAACAGAGAGAGAAGTTGAAGACAGAGTTGTGGCTATGGAGGCCGTGGTAGCTTCTTCAAAGGAAGGAGGCGTGCAGGGCAGCAGGTCTGGCCTGCCTGCTGGCCCGGAGCGGAGGGCAGGAGAGACGCAGGAAGAAAAAGATAAGTAGGGTCAAACACCAACACCTTACCTACACCAGCCCTGTGCGAGACTGTTTCACCTTCAACCTTCACACCCTCACTGCAACGGGTCGCTTAAAACCACACACAGTCAAGAAGTTTAACTGGGTTCACGAACGCAACAGCTTCTCCCAAGGCATCCTCTAGAGAGAGCCAGTAAGCACCGTCTCCAGCATGACAGACAGACGCTACAGGAAACGTAATGCCAATGAAGACATCTCACTGGTAACCAAAGCTGGATTAAAGGCTTGGATTGCCAGAGATAAATATCCAAGTGAATTAAGAGATGAATTGAGTGCTCAGTGCTTTGCACGGGTAGAAATCTAACACCTATGCATTCAAGGAGCCTTCACCACTCATCAGTAAATCCAGCCCAGATGGAAGCGATGAAAAGGCAGCACTGAATCAGGCCATTTGTGTGGTGGTTTTTTTTTTTTATTTCCAAAGGCAAGATCTTGCCCCTTATAACTGTCCAAACACTGTTGTCAGAGTCCTGCAGTTCCCAGTGTCATGTCCCCCTCATTTTATTTTTTTAAAGGCTGGAAAATTCACCTTTCCAATAGCTTTTGGGCTATGACTGCTGGTGCCAGTTGGCAGTGGCTGCCTTGCAGCAGTGACACAAGCGACCATTTTTGCTGCAGAACCATAGAGTTTTGCAAAGAGATTTGGTTGTCTTTGATGCAGAGGCATTGCTTCCCCAAACAAGTAGCTGCTGGTGCTGTGACAAAACAATTGACTCTTACCTTCTCCCCTGTCCTAGTTAAGTCTAGTACCTATGAAGCACAGCAAGCCATGCAATGAAGAGTTATCCATCAAGGAAGATGTGTGGTCAGTGTGCAGTGGGGAACTTGATGAGAACAGGGGAGGATCCTAAGGATCTGCTAGGAAAGAAAGGGTAATCACACAGCTGTCAGCCACCAAACAAGACCATTACCTTCATCATCAAGTGTGGGGTAACTCCTGGCCGCACGAAGATCATACTGTGCTTCGTCCTTTTCAGAGGGAAGCTGGCTAGCTGAAAATGCAGCTGTTGGACCAGCCGTCTTGACAGCTAGCAAGGCACTACGCCCTTTCTTTGAGGGAGATGACTTCAGAGCTGGATGAAGAGTGAAAGAGAAGATGAAACTACCACCACCAAATACTGTCACACCAAAGGCACTTTCCCCTTCATACAGGGAGGCCTCTGCCCTCTGACACACACAGACACGCGCTCTGCAAGTGCCATCTCCAAAGGACTGAGCCTGCCTCGGGTTGCAGGGAGAGCTCCTGGGTGGGAGTCTGAGCAGACCAAAGCAAGCCGTGACAACTTGAGGGCTTTGCGATTCCCCAGCTTTGCTCTGTATTATGGTGGAAAAGCCCACTCAGACTCCGGCCCAGAAACTCTCCACAGGGACTGAAGCAGCAAGACAGATAAGGCTTGCCTCACACCACAAGGACAACAGCTCTTAGACTAGGTACTCACAGGAATTCTTTCGGAACACCGTGTTGGTCATGAATTTGAAGAATCTCTCTGCATAAAAGCTCGGTCTGTGCACTGACACCGTGTCCTACAAAGGCAAGAAGCAATTGTTTAATTTTAAAACTATCCCTCAAGGCAGAATTTCTGTAACAACCACTGCAGTCTTTTTTACTCCAACATTTAGCACTGATAGAGCCTTAAAATGGAAAGGCTTAACTGAAACATTCTGATTAATGCTATAAATAAGCCTGAAGCATTGCATTTGATTTGATTGCATTTGATTATATTCTTGCTGTAATTTTAGAATGGATTTTGGTGATTTTATTCCTTTGGAGACTTCCTGGATTTTTCAAATATTGTCTTGATTTCATACATGAAATTTCTTCTGGCCTTGCTGGCTGACATTCAGAGCACAGCTGGATACCTCTGAGGATAACACAGACACCAAAACTCAGCCAAGGGTCTCCATGCATTTCAAATGTATGGCACTTTTTGTTTAAAATAGTAAAAACCGAAGCTGTGCCTGCTTCTAACGTTCTACTGCGCTACTACAACTTGGATCTACACATCTCCTTTTCCTTATTATTTAAGGGAAGCTAGAAAAATCGTTTCCACATCCAAGATTGCTCTTTCGTAAACAGGCACCCGGCTGCTGCAGGAGACGAGACAGCAGGGAAACACTGAAAGGGATTTATTAATGGAGCGCTTACTGAAGTGGAAACATGGTCAATCACCAAAGACAGCGAATGCAGGGCTCCTCAACACATACATGAACGTACGTGCCTTGTGTGTACAGCTCCCGGCATCGTGGGGAGGAGGAAAGTGACAGATGGGAGCAGAGGAGGAAAGCTGGTAGCATGACAGCTGAACATGTGAGGAGGTGGAGTGAGCAAGAAAATCTCACTGGGAATAACTGGCACTACACCGCTGTGGAGGCATAAGAGACAAGAACTATTGCTTTCATCAGCTTCAGCTGTGCCAGCTCAGGCACTATAAATAGCAAGGTCATTGGCACCTACTAGCGTAAACAAAGCCAAGGCAGGTAATCCTGCTGAGGCGTGACAATTCCTGCCTCTGCGCAGGCACTCACCCCGTCATGGACAAGCGCCTTCCAGGTATGTTCTAGCTTCTTGATGAACCTAATTTCAGGGGAGAAGTGGAGAGAAAGACAGATTCAGGCATGTACTCTACATCTAAGCCACCTTTCACACCCCGCACAGGGGAGATCAACAAGCTGCTTATGATTCCTCCTTCCTCCAGAGTGTAGCTTTCCTCCAGCCGAGAGGTCGGCTGAGCACACTGGCATCTCTGCAGTCGGGTCAGGACTGCCTGGGAACCCTACAGGGGAAGGAGGAGCTGGGCTGGAAGAGGGGCAGAAAACCACCTTCCATCCCCAGAGATACGCTACCCGTTCTAGGCACAGAGACAGGAAACTTCTTTAAGAGCAACTCATATCTTAGAGAAATGGCTCTGTGTCACCAGCTGTTCTAAGGACAGGATAAAAATCCACAGTCCCTGACACGCATCGACAAGACGGCTTTAGGCAGCCTGCCTACTCGTTATCGAACTCTGCAGGAGAGGAAAATCTTCCTGCTTTCATTCAGTATTAAAGAAAGACATTAACACACTTAAAGGACAGACAACTGCAAAGTTACCTACCTGTATGATTGAAGGATATCTATTATTCCTACATGTAGCAGGAGACGCTCTCCTTTGCCATTCACTGCTGGGATTCCTCCCATCCTGCAGGTAAAAAAAACCCACAGAACCAACAACAAACCTCAGTGAGCAGAGCCTCAAAAGAGCAGCTGTAGCACTCCCAAGACCTGCAGAAGGGTGGGTGGAAGCACTGAAAAGCGGGCTCTGGAGTAGTGGTCAGACAATGCAAAACCTGCAAAGTCACGTTGTGCACAACCATGGGAAGTCACGTGCTGAGCCAGGCCGTCTCACACAAGGCATCCCCGGGGTTACCGCCTGCACTGCCAAACACCAACCATCAGGACAGGACCTGTGTTGTGTGGCAACAGCTCTGCCTGGGCCAGAAAGCAGCACATTGTTTTTTTCTTAGCTACAGGACATTTTATTCTGCGGATCAGATTATTTGTCAGGTCAGTGTGAGCTGTCTGCCTATTAAAGCAAGGGTGTTTCCAGCCCCATCCACACTAATATCAGTCCTGCCAAAGCTGCAGCATCCACTACCACCAGCACACAACAAAAGCACGCAGGTATCGGGCAGGGCACGGTAATTAATGACGCTACTTGAAAGAGTGGAAACACCAAAGTATTATGCCAGCTCAACTGTGACTGATCCTCCATCAAACTGGAGCAGCTGGTTTTGGTGAGCAACAAACAGCAAACTCCACTGTTTGTGAGCAAGCTCAGTCCACAGAGCCAGAGAGACAGTCACAAGAGCCACCCGCAGCCCAAGAGCCATAGATCGGGCACAGCACAGGACAGGTTTTGGGCAAACCCCACAGCCCACAGCTCCAGCAATTATTCCAGCACTTGGCTACATTGCTGTTTGCTAACTGCACTGGGCTGGCCTCAGAGCACTGTCAGAGATTCCAGAGATGGAGTGATGGAGAACAAACTCCAAGCTCCTAGGGACAGGCTGATCCCTCCTTCCACTCCAGTATCTGGATGCTGAGAACTGAGCTAGTTTCTCCTCCCCAGAGCAGAGGTGGATGTTTAGAGACTGTCAGAGCTGAAAACCTACAGACTGGCCTAAGAAGAGATCGCTGTGAGGCTGGAGTCTTACAGAAGTATTTCCCACCCCAGCTTCCCCCTTTCTCACCATGCTGCTTTACTGGCAGCAGTACCACAATCCCCAGGAGTGATGCTCGCCCCAACGGTCCATATAGGCCTCAGTTAGACATTTACTACTCCAGCCTCCACCTCCACCCCTCCCAGCCACGCAAGAAAACCAGGTTTTCACCTACGTGTCGTCTGTGTCTATGGACTCCCCCCGGGCAGCCCCACCCTGGATGGACTCCATAGCTGTGGAGTAAAGTGCCTTCTGCCCCACGGGACGCTTCTCATCCGATGTGCTGTGGGCTCCCTCAGACTGTCGCTCCCGTTCTTGCTGGTCTATGTTATGAACCCCAAGCAGGAGGCTGTAGTCCATGATTTTAAAACTTTCCAACACCTACAGGTTAGTATTGAGTTTAAGAACAAAGACAAAATATCAGGCCAGCAGCTCAAATGCAGCACGGATCCCAAAGCATGGAACAGCCTGTCACATTCCCACTAACAACTCCTTCACCAGAGCTTGAACATTTCTGAACCAATAGTCAGGGCTGGACTTGATCACATAGAGTGTTGCCATGCTACAATCAACCCAAAGGGCTGAAGGCTTGCAAGTAACACATGTACCATGTATCTGCTGCACACTGTACAGGAAAAATGTATTTAGTTTCAACAGCCCAGCTACCCGTGGAGCCGACTGCCACAGCTTGATACACCAGGCAAAGGAAGGCACCTTTCTACTCAGAGGCCGTCATGAGATCCAACTCCACTGCTTTGCTTTCAGGGAAAAGGGCAGTAGAGGGGATTTATTCTGCTTTGGGTTTAGCAGATTAGCAAGGTTGTTGACCATTTGCTCTTCCTCATGCTCGAGAGCCACAGAGCTTCATTAACCTGCTCCCCGAGCTGCCCCCCTCCTTACCAGACAGTCTCGTTGCAAGGTTTTCACCAATGCACTGAAGGTGTCTGCATCCAACATGAGGCCCTCAGGCATGTCTTGTATGAAGTCTAGATCCTTGAACGTAGGGCTGGACTTTTCTTTTTCCTTCTTGGATGCCCGGCGTTTATAGGTTGAGCCTTTCAGGTCAAATTTCAGGTGCATTTTCACCACGCGAGGCAGAATATTGTTCATCACAACCACGCGGATGTTTTTGCCCCCTGATTGCACACAGTACAGTCCATAAAACTTTGGCAGCAGTGTCCGTGGGTTCTGGTTCAGATTCTGCACCAGGGTTGGAAAAAAAAAAGCACGGGGAAAGGTCATTTCGGCAGAAGACTCCTGCTGTGTTCAACACAAAGCACATTAACAGATCTCAGAGCAGTCAGACTAGGGTTTCGTCACCTAGAGATTTTCTAAGCTTTACACGAGAGCTTACAGTACACATTTGAGAAACGCCTGCATCTCAGCGGCTTTAGGACCTGAAAATACCACTATGTCTTGAACACAGGGAATGAGATGTACAGCACCCTCTGGGCAAATAACCAAGTCCGGAAATTCCCCACTTTCCGCACTAACAGCAGCTAAAAAAGGGAAACCAAACTGGAAGAGAAACAAACACAATAAGTGGGAGCTTCAAGTTTAAAAATAACAGCTATCTTCATCTCTTCAGAAGTGTCAGAAATCAAGAGCCGTTCTCTGGCCCAAAATAAACCTGGGACAGAGTACTTTTTAAAGAAAACATCAATTTTCTGCTCTTCTTGCAGAGTTGCCTTATAAAACACAGTTGGCCAGAGAGCACGGATATCCTGCTCTGCTATCAAGTCTTTTTTTTAGGCAGTGGTATTATTAGGAATGACATGACAGGCATGATTTGCTTGCTCAGCTTTGGGAAAAATTTGGGAAGGAAACAGAATATCTCTGCACACTACGAAAGAAAGGACAGACCTGACAGATTCTGACAGACGGCAGAAGCATGACTGTATTAAAATTTCATGCCCCTCCTCCTCTCACCTGACTGGCACATGAGTGGGCCCTCTTAGAGCGCACTGCTCAACATGGTGCGAGCTAAAAGAAAAAGGCAGGCAAGGCTCGACGCAAACAGCACTTGCCCAGCTTTAAAGCAACTCAGGATGAAACCACTCTGCTTTCTCTGCACTGACTGCTTTTACACCAGGCGGGCTTCCCAAGAACCGCAGAGAGATCACGTGTTAGCGCCACAGTAACTCCCAAACACTGAAGTGCCAGAATAAGTAGCACATGACTCTGCACCAGACAGGTAAGTTCAGGTTAATTCATCACACTCATTGCTAGCCAGGACAACTGCAGAATTCAGGACAACAGTGCAACTCCATTCCATTCAAAACCCTCCACCGGATTTACCACATACATTAGGCAACAAGCAGCACTTCCCAAGAAAGCTCATCCTGCCCAGGAACTCGGCTGTCACTTGCAAAAGCAAGCGATTGGCTGTCAGCTATAAACAGGCACCCAAGACCCTGTCTCACTTTGGCAAATTTTCCCCACTAAATATTGAGCAAGGCAAGTATTTTCATAAAAACAGCATATGATCACATGAATCAAATCTACTGCAACATGCACGCAGATGGGACAGCATCACCATCACTTGCCTTCTCCTTCTCCTCAGCACCTCCATGGCAAACAAATCCTTGGGTGGTTCTAATTGTATTTCAGTGCCCTCATCTACAAAGCTGGACCCTTCACCACAGTTATGCAGGGAGGCAGCTCCTGGTTTACATGCCAAAGCACTGGGTTTGGTTCTGATTTACTGCTTGTCACCACATGCAAGTCCTCTGGGTCTCAACATATTGCCTGCTAGCCCTGAGATTTAGGCAACAACTATCTGCAGCAGACTGGATATGCAAAGCTGGCTGGTACCGTGGGAGTCTTTAGCTTGGTACTGCAGCCCATGGGAGCTAGGACAAGCAACTGCCTTCAGAGTAACTCTGTTAAACAGCAGGTATGGGAGATATCCAGGGACAGCAGTGGTTTCCCTACAAAACCAAGGTGGTTGTGTTATTGCAATCAACAGCCATCCTCAAAGCCAAGCTGAGGCAAAGAAGAATGAACCAACGCTAGGAAAAGGACACCAGAAACACGTCTGGGAAGCCATTTCCAGGCCAGAACACACCTACAAGCTATGGCATAATTACCTGCCTCAAGTTTATGCACAGAGTTTGCAAATAATTGGCAGGATTTGTGCTTCTGGGACGGGCTTCGTAACACACTGCTAACGCTGTCCCTGCACCAAGCGGGCAGGCCACAGGAAACCAAGAAGCCCAAACGGAGGACATGCCCTGTGCGATGCCTTGGACAGAAAAGCTGCCGTGACAAACAAACTCAAGTCAGGTCCAAGGTGCTGGGTGATACAAACCATGTAGTAGCCAGGAAGGAGCTTCTGTAGGAATTCAGCTTCCTTGTGCATCACAGTTTTTATGATGAATTCATCGTCACTGGTGACATAGAAGAGGGAGCCGCTGGCACCAGGGTTCGACAGCTCTATCAGAGGCTCGTTACATAATGAGTACTAGGGAGGAAAAAAAACACGATGATGTTTTTAGCCCCCACTCCTTGCACACTGAGTTCTATGCTCCTGAGGGCTTTCCCCAGCATGCTGTCTTCCTGTGAGATTAAGGGGTAGCAAAGCTTAAGTCAGAACTATTTTCATTATAGGTTAGGTCTAAGCAGCAAAGCTGATGGATAATTTAAAATTAGAGACTGCGATTACAGTTCAGAGCATCCCAACTGCTCAGAATCAAGCTAATAATCTGCTTTCAGTAACATCCAGGCTTCATAATGATATCTTATCTTTTCCCATTGTGCATGTATCACATTTAGGCTTCTTTCAGCACATTACTGCAAGTGCAGAGAGGAAGATAGGATTTTAAGAGACATGACAGTCTGCTCAGGGTGCCACATATCACTGTGCTGGAGGGAACACAATGCACTGGCTGTTCTCAGCAGTGTCCTCTGGCCTCATACTCCGCTGTTACAGAAGATTTTTACAGACACATCTTACCCCCCAATCCTGCTAGAAACACATGAAAAAGTATTAGACTAGGTGTCCAAACCAGGAGAGAGGGATTAGTACTCTGTAAGCACAGCAAGGGGTACTGCATCAGGAATCGAACTGGGAGGACATTTCTAGACATCAGGATGCAAACAGCAGGTCCTCAAATGAGGACATGCCCAGCAGCGGGGGGGAGGGGAGGGAGGAAGAAGAAGAAAGCACAAGGGCACTTTGCAGCTACATACCAACCCCACAGTAACGGTGTAGGTTGTGTGGGTTCAGGGCAGCATCACATCAGGGCTGCCACAGCAAGAGGTAAGATGGGGAGAGGAAGTTAGGGTACATAAAGGACATAATCAGATAAATAAATTAAATGCTTATCATTATGTTCTGAAAACAGCTTTCAGCACTGCACAGATTAATGATCCAAGACTTTATCAAGTTAATTATCTCATGCATAAATAAAGGCATTTGCTGCTGTGGCAGGCAAGAGAGAATCGGGAAGCAGAGGCAACAAATCAGAGCTGTGACCTTTGCAACTGAGGCAGGCTCTTTGCCTCACCCAAGTTTTGAGCCATTCGTCACATCAGGCAGCATTATCTTGGGTGGCACAGATGGGGACCGCTGTTACTGTCAAACCGTGCAACGGCACAGATTTGTTTCTACCTGTAGGTGTTCAGCTACGATTACCCCTGTCTACAGCTGAAGTCAGAAAAAAAGGACTATTTAAAAAGGGGGGAGGGTGTGTACCCATTTGGATGTGCTCCCTGCCCCAGTTCAACAAATGTCCTTTTCTAAAGGGCAGGATGTCACATACATGCAAGGGACCAAATTCAACCCCAGTGTACTCCAAGCCCTGACAGATTGTACTACTAGGTATTTTAAAAACAGCCTTTCCAGCTCTGAGGAGCTTTCTGAGCACAAGAACAAGCTGTGTTTTGTTCTGCCTTTGTAAGATGATTAAAATAACTATACTCACATAGCTCTCGAGTGAGTACACAAGGAAAAATTCCCATCTTTGTCCTCAGAGCCCCAGGGGACATTACAGGGTTGCACCCAGCAGAACACAACTCCTTTTGCTTGTAAACACAGTAAATTGTTGTCACCACAAGCAACAGAGAGGGAACCCCATCACATAGCTTGCACAGCACACGCTGTATGCTGATTGCTTCCTTTCCCTCCAGCATAAGCTAGCAGCTACCTCTTAGCAAACAAAGACTTGGGCCGAGTGGTGCTGGTCTTGCTGGCACCATCTCTGGATCTCCTCCAAAACTGAACAGAGTCCCTAAATCCACAGCCTGTTCCCACTCCTTGTTGGGATCAGAATGATTCCTCAAGTCTTTTCTGTCCCTTTTAGGCAAGAATTGCTGACAGCCTTGATTTAGGGGCACATTTCTTGGGTTACTCCAGAGCATCTCAAATAAAGGAGGAAAAAATGGGGAAATACAAAAATATGTCCATACCAAATAATCATCTGGACGAATCCCAAAGAGTTCTCGGAAGTACCGAAAAGCCACTGGTGCATAGGTCTTGAACCTGAAGTCAGCATAATGGTGAGCCGGGGTGAGATTACTGCCTTCGCTGCACAGAAGAGACATTGCATGAGCAGGGCCCCTGTATTACCATTCACCAGATACGAACGGTCACATCAGGGCTACTGTATATTTAAGATGAATTGAGCCTGGCAAAAGGACATCTTAGGAACAACAACAACAAAAAAGGTCTTTCTTCTGTGGTGGGACAATGGGAAAATAGGTTTTAAATTATCTGCCGAAATCCATTTCCAAGGAGTGCAAGGAAGAAACGCTTGCCAAGCAGAATACATTTACACCAAGAGTATAGCTTTTAGGAGCTTTGTTTATTCACAGAGTTAAAGAGCTCTCAGAATGAGTTTCTTCCATCTCAAACATGATATAATCTCATGGAAGAAATTCTAGAAGGACAGGTAGAAAGAAAAGCACGTAGGAAGGCTAAGAAACTCAAGGATTTAGTACCGTATCTTACACTGCAGTACTGCAGTGTACACGGCAAGCCAGTGTACTGCAGAATCTAACACTTCCCACTATTATGTTTGTATATAATGAATGCATATTTAAAACATTCAGAGCATCCAACTCTGATCTAAGGACAGATGGAAACTCTCTTGAAAAAATCAGTGAGAGAAAAAGGAATAACTCATCTGCTTGTTTTGTTTCCCATCTCCTTTACCTTGGGAAAAAAATGCTCTCCACCACGTAGAAGTCCTGCATCAGGACATCTCTCTCTGGCTTGGAGCTCAGATTGCCCACAGTATATCCAATCCCTAGCTGGATAGCCCCCTTCAGAGTGGATGAGGTGGTCTGGCAGAAGGAAAAGAACAGTGAGCATTTCACAGCCAATTATCACGGTAACACCCCCTGTATTACAACACACTTGTGTCTATGACTTCTGTGGGGTCGTCTCAGGCACTACATACTGCTAAACAAGTTCAACCAGCTGCTGATGGGATGGATTAAGCCTTCTGGAAGCTTTGCTGTTTGCAAGACTATGCAGGACAAGGGTGCTGCATAAGGTCTAAATCAGATCAGCAGCTGCTAACAAACTGAACCGGGAAAGCTCGGTTGTGCTATTGCTAACCTTGGGCCCCACCTTCTGTTCTCAGCCTGCCACCTACACAGAGCTGCCAGTCCCCCTCCACAAAACCAAACCTTTTTGTAGGTGGTTTCACCAGAAGCATCAACGCCTCGATGACCTATCTTCTTTCCTTGTCCAGGCTGTCCTGGTAGTGATGGCCCCTGCAATGAAAGAGCATGGCTAAAGTGCAGAAGAGAAGTTGACCTGGCTGACAAGAACACGCAGAGCAGCGCAGGCACAACCACACCATCATGACTGTAAAGGACAGAGGGGATCATGCTCTACCACTGGAGAAAAATCTGAAGAGTGCAAACAGGTGTAACCAGCACCAGCAAGCCTTAAACAAGGCTGTTTGAAATATGCACCCATCCCTCAAGACAAGTTAGAATACCCAACCACTCCCTCTGACACCCTCAGTACTAACTGGGCAGAGCCCTCAGCAAAGATACTGAGCTCAGAAAGACCCGCTTGCTTCCCAGCTGCCAAGATTCTGCACCAGTTGCTTGACTGTGGTTTCTCAACGATTTAAAATAGTGATGTATTAAATCAAACAGTGAGAGAAGTTTATTCTTAAGAACCCCATGCCCTCAGGTGTCGTATCAATACCTCGCACTTCACTGGAGAAGTAAGAGACAGATAACAGGGACACCACCACCTTACTCCTGCGTTCACGTGGAGATAACCTGTTTAAGTGAGATCTCATTTGTTTACAATTCAAAGGATGAGCTCACACAGGGTGAGCAGCTCTTCCTGAAGTTTTGCAAAGAGTTTATAGAAACTATAGGACTGCCAGCACTTCAGAGTGAGAACAAACCTACTCCCATCCCATTTATCCTCCTCTTCTATCTCCGAGTCTGCCTGGGCTTTTATTTGCCGATCCAGGAGTGTGCAGATTGTGGCTGTGCCCTTTAACAAGCCAACACAATCTTGTTCTGTGAAGTTCAATACAGCTCCTTTTGTAACCTCGAGCACAGGGCCTCTACACTCTGCCACGGGGCAACGTGTCACTTACCCCCAGCTCTCCCACCACCCCAGTGGTTTGCGGAGCCCAGCAGATGGCTAAAACTGCTGGTGAGCTACCAGTGACATTTGGGGGTTTGTTACGCTAAAGAACAGCCAGGCTTTTGATGTTCCTGTAAGCAGTGTGTAGACAGACCCAAGGTCACTTCCCAAGTGACAATATTATATCACTCTCTCTCAAGTGCCACACAGACCCATCTCTCAGAACTGATGTCTACGGCAGACAATGTATAATTTTTTTCAGACTACTGAAGTTCTTTGTGTTTTAGCTTTTAATCAGGAGCTTGCAGCTATTTCTGGTCAAACCGCTTGTACTTCTGGTGCTAAAGGGCAGTCTGATTTCTCCTTCAAAAATCTTATTTCCTACTCTGCTTTAAACATTTAGCACAGCCAAGCTTGCTTCTGAGTACTCCTTCTCCAAGCAGTTGTGATTAGCAGCGGCTCATCATCCTCCTCTCAAAGGGATTAACAGACGCAGGTATTGGTTAAGAGATTGCCATTACATGCAACGCAGTAATAAAAGTATCTTCCACAGTCCCTTGCTCTACCTGTGACCGTGTTACCAGGGCAAGAAAAAGTGGGGTTATTTGTGCATTGAACAAAGTGACCAACTTTCACATAAGTTAAGCTTCCACCATGTGTATTTCTGGGGAGGCGAAAAGAATCAAGTGTCACATTCCTGGCAGTTTTATGGGAAGATTCTGCTAGTCATGTATACAAATGCTCATCATCCCAGGTGAGTAATTTATAGGGGTATGTCAGAAAGTCAAACAAAAACCATTTGAACATGGTGCCCTAAACCAAGAGTGTGGGATTCAGGGAACAGCTTTCAGGCACAGATCCTCCTACTAGATTCCCTGCTGCCAACTGGGAAGAGTTTTGCTCCAGAAGGTAACAGTGATTCAGCAACCTGCGACCTGGATTATGTGTGAGAGAAGATCAGTTCCTCAAGATGTTCCCGTTTTATGGCTTCACAAATACAGCCTCCCTGACCCACTCCCAGCAGCAGGTGAGACCCAGCACAGAGCCCCAGAGACGCCCAATACATGGATTTGCCATTTATCACCTTCAGGTTCTGGCGTGGAAGAGGTGCCGTCAGCCACCTACAGACTTACAGATCACGCAGCTAAAATTGGCCACATGGTGGGCATAATCCCTTCACATCCCCTCTGTGACTGCAGTGAGGCCAGCACAGGGATGCAAGACCTGCCACTAATTTTCTTTCTCTGAAATAATAGGTATCAAATTTTCGGTAATCTTAAACGTATTCTGAAATCCAGCTTTGCTCATAAAAAGTCAGGCAGAAGTATTTTCTACAGTTCTGTGTTCTCGTTTCTCAACACAGGATTTTCAAGGTCAGCTTTACACATCTCACCTCGGTGATGGCTGCTTTCTTCGGTGCCAGACCTGAGGAGAGAAGGGAAAAGCATCAGCAAGAGTAGAGACATGAAAAAAACCAACAACAAAAAACCAACCAAAAAAACCCCACCCCAACCAACCAAAAAAAACAATCCCAAAAAACCCCCCAAACCCAAACAAAACACGACCAAGAAAATAGGCCAATCCTTTGCTCTTTCAAGCAAGCTGGAAAGCCTTTAAGAGCAGCTGGTTTTGCTCAGTTTTCAGTTCCACTAGTGCAGGAGTCTGGAGTCATAGGGGTCACCCAAACAATTTCATATTCAGAAGCACAAAGATGCACAATTTTTCCTAGCAATAATGTTTCCTAGAGGCTTCAGTAGAGAGAGTTCTTGTAAATCCCTGCTGCACCGTAAGTAATAGGTCTATGCTACACTCAAGAGTCGGTTACATACAGAAGCCCAGAGAGACACTTAGGAAGCTGCTTTCCAGCACTCAGAAGGTACTTGACAAACTATATTGATAGTTGAATCTATTTATAGAATCCGATGTCCAAATATATTGCAAAAATGAATGCATAATTTATCTCTACCACTGCCTTTGGGAGAAGCCATCATTACTCCATTACAGTCAACATTGAGAAATTAGGATTTTGCCTAAAGCTTTTAGATATATAATCAGAGTTGGAAACACAGGTCCAAACCCTCCTCTACCATGAGGCCATCTTTCCATTTCCCAGCACAGGCCCAAGTTCGCAAGGAGCTCCTTATTTTTAGGGAACAGTGAGAACAGGCTCCTTTGCCACCAGCCCTGAAGGTGTTCACTGACCCGCCAAAAGCCTCGTGCATGGGACCGCAAGTCCCAGCCCAGCTGGCTCTGGAAAGCCACCAAGAACAAGGATCAAGAGCCGCTTAAGAAGAGGAGCTCCCCACCCCATCCCGGCAGCATGACGTGCCCCACAAGGCAGCTCCCCAGCCTGCCCCAACCACCTCTGCATGCAGAGCCCGGTCACCAGGAGAGAAGCCTGTGCACAAAGAACGCAAACACAAGGGATAGATTTAAGGCCACATGTTTCCAGGTATAAGTCTGCCGCTCCCCGCTCCTGACTGAAGTGTTCCTACAAGCACAGATTGTTAAGCAACGCACAATTCCTTAGAAACAGCTTAATTTCGCAAGAGGTCATTGAGGGCAGCTTGAGAGTTTTGGCTGCGAAGAAGAAAGGCTCTTCCAAGTCCTCAACTTTTCCCCACTTGAGGGCAATGGGTGGATTACTCAACTGCCTGCTGGTGCACAAATCCTCTGACTCAAGAGCAGCAACTCAAGACCACAGAGGAACCCAAAGGGGCAAATGCTGCTCCAGTTTGAACACTGGAAATCCCTGGGAAGATAGCGCAGCCAAGAGGGCCCCGGGCCAGGGAGACTACGCTCTCCCTGCCACGGCCGAGACCGCTCTTGTACGGCACTAATCTCTTTTCTGCACTTTGTCACAATTCCAGAGCAGGAGATTATCTTTAATTTTGTGATAATTACCACAAGCCGCTTTCATTCCCAGCTTTTAAGTGTCTGCTGCTGTACACGTACCAAATGTAGAATCAATACCAACCACCCACACGAAGGAAAGGTACCAGAGGTGAGGAACTGCAGATCTCCAGGGGAAGTGATGCTGCCACTGGACAAGAGTATGGCCAGCAAAACCTCCCTCCCCCCTCTCTCCCCCCAAAAATAATGAAAAAAACCCACCAGCTTTATAAAATCAACTTGTCTAAGCAGAAAATGAAAAAAAATCTTCCACTGGCTACTTAGCACATGGCAGTCAGCTGTGCTCATCTCAAACAAGCTGACAGACGGCCCTCTGAAAACTGATTTAACTCCAGCTTCAGGGGTTATACAGCCATGAGAGACAGCACTCAAGTTTGTGGGGAACACGAGCTGTGCTGCAGAAGTTTCAACACTTAACAAGTGAATTGAAATGATTATTATTGGATTTGGTGCAGCTTAGTGACGGTGTATTCAAAAACATGATGAGCGGCTCTGGAAGGGGAACCCTGGGATGAAACCCCAGCTTTCTGCCCTGCCTCCAGCTTGTGCCTGTGTTTTGTAGTGCACTTCATGCATGCTTGACCTGCTGCCTTCAGCTCCTCTTCTCATCTGGACACAGCTTTGAGCCGACCCTATCCCAATGCCTGAGCTCCTCCAGAGCCTCAGAAATGAACGCTGAAGTTGTAGCATTCAGCAATTCTCATCTCCGATTTAATGTCTATTTTTTTCACATGCCTCTCTATTCACAGCCACAACCTCCTTGTCCATCCCTGCCACAATGCTGACACCCTGCAGGACAGGGATAAATGCACTCCTGGAAACCCTCTGCACATTTACTGCCCAACACAGAAACGGACTCAAGTTTTAGCTTTACTGTGTAAACCTACACAGGATGAGATAACCCATTTCTCCTCTTATGCAATATATTGTGCCAACAAATCGGTGTTCAGACCTTTCTAGGCCCCTCATCCCCCATTTACACGCTTGATCGCTCGATCCCTGTAAGCGAAGCACAACACAAGCTGGTGGGGGGGGCTCCCGGTCACGAAGGAAACCCTCATCATCACCAGCTTTGTCAGCCGGCCTCATCGGTGCATCTGAACTCACAAAGTGGCACAGGGTTGGGATCAGAGCAGCTCCCTCAGCTTCTCCAGCCCACAACCTCTCTAGATGCTGTCATCAGGGAAACACAAGTGATGTCAGAACTTCAGAAGTTAAAAAAAATAAAATAAAATCTTTGGGCTTAAAAGCAAACTGCATGAAATCCAGAAAATATTGCCCTTGCTGTCCACGGCTTAGAATTTAAGGTTAAAAACATGGGTTTCAAGTTTCATTTACATGCAGAGAATAAATTTTAAAATCTAATCGGGGGGGGGGAAAAAAAGTCACTCAGATCTCTCAAAACCAGCCAAGGCAAGTTGCCCAGCAAAGCCCCTTCGTTATAAACCTGGGATGAGCCATAGGAGGCTTCTATCCACTGAAAAGGAATTTCTTAAGAAAATTTACATTCAGCAGAAGCCTCATTTAAGACCTAATACAGGCGTCTTCTTTATAAGACAGATGTATTGTATACATCTCACACACACATATATATTTATAAATCATAAGTATTGGATGCTTTATGATGCTGTAGAGAAGCCAAAGTACATTTGAATAACCAGTAGATTTACCTGGACTCCTTCCTCCAGTCAGAGATGGCGCTCCACCTTTAAGAAAGGCTTCATTTTAATGGAGTGTTTACCAGGAATTATACAATGTGACTGCAACTAAAAATACATTAGAATATAAACACCTCATAAGCTCTTCAGCTGGAGGCTGTACTGACATGACCCCTCCAAAAATGCAATGCACAGGAGACTTGCAATTTGCCACTCACTCTCAGTCTGGGCAGGAGCTAGTTTCAAACTAGCTTTGTTGTAATCAAACACAGCTAGTTTTCAAAGTACAGTTCTCCAAAAGCGCTGAACCAGCAGTTTATGTCTGTTGTTGTTGGGGTTTTTAATTTGTTGTTTTTAAACTACTGAGCTGACAGCAGCCTTTGCAAAATCGACATTCAATACCAACCCAGCGCAATCGGCTAGAAAGCTGTGAAATCCTGAAAAGTCTCACAAACCCCAAAGGAGGCCTGGATCTAATTTTACACTTATTTGATTGAGAACAAGACAACGTGACACACCTGAGCAACCCGTTTAGACAATAAGAGGAGGTGAAGAATAGAACCAGGGTGCTATGATTTATTGTTTGATCGGACCACTCTAAATGCAGCCCTGTCTGGCCAATGCATTATGTGCAAAAGCATTAAGAAACAGAATGTCGAGGCACGAGCTGTGAGTTAAAGGTTATAGTCATGTAGCAGATGTGTTGCAGTTGAAATACAGAGAGAAAGGCTGGAAATGAAATGCATCCATCAAGAGACAGATGTTAATTCCTATAAGGGACTGCTGATAAAAAGAAATTCAAATTGGGCAGGGGGCATTTCAGAGAAGATGCCAGAAAAGACATCTCAGCTGAGAAGCAGCATTTGAACTAGTGCAGGCAGCCAGCTGGGACTTCCCCAGGAGCTGGCACGAGCCTCAGGCTGTATCAAAAGGGAAAGGCAGAAAGCAACCTCCGAATTTCTTCTTGCGCTCAAAACGCACACGGGAGCAGCAGCTGGGCAGTCGTCAGAGAGGAGGAGACAACATGGAACAGAAGCCAGACTCTTTGCAACCTCCTGGAGAAGGCAGCTATTTACAACCTGCCCTTCTAGGCACCCAGGATTACCTACTTCTGATGATTAAACACATTTTCTTCCCATAAAATGCAATTTGGTTACAATGAGAAACATCAAGTAAGCTACAATAGAAAGTCTGGGGTTTTTGCCCCCTTAAACGCAGCATCTCTCAGCAGAAAGGGCTACATCCGACTGCTCTGCACCCCGGGCACAGACAGCTGCTTCTGCCCCTGGAGAGCTTGTAGAAATAACAAGGAAATAAAGCATTCAGAGATAAATTCTGCTTGTTATATAGAATCTACATAAAGCTTTGACATCAAAATGTATCCGTATTTCCTTGGAGTGCTTGCTGACTGACTGATTGATTTCTGGGCTCACACAATTCTTGTGCTTGTTGAACAAAACCAGCCTGAACTCTCCCTGTCTCGCCACTGCTCAGCCCGGTGCTCAGGCCAGGCTCGCTCTATCCCTTTGGGCAAGCGCGGTGAGGGGGAGGAGAGATCCTGCTCCAATGCACCTGCAGCCCAGGTAGCTCCATGTTCCTCAGGACAGTTTAGTCACCATCCAAAGTCCAGCAGCTATTTGCAGACAGACAGAA
Source organism: Phalacrocorax aristotelis (assembly GCF_949628215.1). NCBI lineage: Eukaryota > Metazoa > Chordata > Aves > Suliformes > Phalacrocoracidae > Phalacrocorax > Phalacrocorax aristotelis. Next base: position 26,200,223 of record NC_134310.1, read on the forward strand.
ATGCTGGCAGCACCAGGCAGGATTCAGACTGGACTACTAGGAGCAGCCAGAGATAAGTAACCCCATTTAATCCTACCTTGGCTGCCCTGCTCTCCTCCCTGTCCTCAACTCCCGCTCGCCGCCCACACCAGCTCGATGTCTCATTTTGTCATTTCAAGCATGCAGGAACCACCTCCACTTTGTGGAGGGAGGATGACATTTGCAAACCACGATCTGCTGCACCAACTCTATGTGCTGCACTCTTTTTCCCAAGCCCTTCATCTTGTTTATTTGAGCATAAACTCATTAGGAAAGGAATGGCATGCCTTGTACAAATTAAGGGAAAGAGCTTAATGTACCAGCTAGATAGGACGGCACCTCGGGCACTGCTGTGATACCCACTAGACAGCAGTGGCACAGCTCACTCCTTCCTTTCCACCCCAGGCAGCTTCTACCTACAAGGTCTTCAATTAACCCATGAAAGGCAGGTGGTCAGGACCCCCCAGCCTGCGCCAAGCCAGAAGCGAGCCCCACACTCAGGCCTGCCCCAGCTACCTCCTCCAGGTTTCTGCTGGAGGGTTTTGAAGCCCAAAGCCCAGCAGCGCTCTTGCAGCTCCCCCAGGGATCAAGCAATTTAAGCCCTGTATTACACAGCCCGGCTAGGGCTGCTCAAAGCAAACATCCAGGTTATGGAGCATCTCCACTGTGAGGGACTGCCGCAAGGGATGATTCTGCAGTAAAGGCACCTAACAGCCTATTTTATTTTTGTTTTTATGCAGAAACTCTTTCTGCCTCAGAAATAAATCTGTTAATCCCAGCTCAGGATGCAGGGCAGAAGCTGAAGATGCAGGCGGGGAGTAAACACGTTCCTCCCCCAGCTGCAGGTGCAGCACCACATCCTGGGTGCAGCCCTCTTTGGGAGCCACGCTGTTGAGCCAGGACGCACCATGCAAAACGTTTCCTTGACAACTCACCAGAACAGCACTTACAGCACGGAAGCCCAATTACAGCAGCGAACAATCAGGACAAGACCAGGGAAATGAAATTTAAAAAGAACTGATTTGTTTTCTTGTCTCGGATCAGCTGTGTGTAGAAGGAAAAAAAATGAAGGACAATTTTGGAGTGCCTAGCCCGAACTGTGTGACACAGCTGACAACAAAGCAAAACAAAAATCTCATCAAGAGGAGCACGCAATAGCTGACACCCAGTAGCGGAAAAGGCTGCAGACATTCGGCTCCATGTTCAACTCTGTAATTATGCAATCCAGTGGGATGTTCAGGGGAACATCTGCTAGATGGGAAAGGTGCAGTCTTATCTGAACACAGTGTTCCTGCTCCCTTCCATGCTGCTGGTCACAGGAGGATTGCGGAGGGGAACAACACACGCTCCCCGGCACGTCCAGGGCAGCCAAGTGCTCTCCCCACCGCCCATATGGGCAGCGGAGGCAGGAAGGTGAGATGTTGCCAAGGTTGGGGACCCTGGCGGTGGCGTTAGGGACACCAGCCTCTTCCTTCCCTCTGGCTTCTTTCTTTATTACAACCTACGAGTCCAAATCTGCCTACCAGAATTCAAAGCAAAGCTTGATTACTATTAATTAGAGACAGCAAACACTGCAGCAGAAAGCATAACCTCCCCAGGACAGAGCCAGCTCTCTGCGCCCATGATGACATCCAGGCACGGTGGCACCACATTAAAACCGCGACGCCAACTTAGAGCGAGGCCATAAAAGGCTGAAGGACTTTGAAGTCACAATCATCCAGAAGAGCTACAGCAACATCCAGTTGCCACCTTCCCTTTGCTCAGGGGTAGGATAAGCTTCACATACCCAACCAGGGGGTCCCAATCCACCGACACTCCTCGCTGGAGCATCGCTGCTGGGAGGGCCACAGTTCAGCAGTGAGAAGATGGAGAACCTCCTGTTGCCTTCCTACTCCGTTGCAAAAACATCAGGGGCCTGAATGTAGCGCATGACCCCAGGCAGCCCTGGGGACTCTTTTTGTGCATTCAGATAGACTTTTCAGCTGCCAAAAGGCCCAGGAGAGCCATTTCCCAATCCCAGCTCAGAGAAGAACAAGACAACTTTGCAAAAGTTGGGTCCAGAAATCACTTCCCTCCTTTGTTTTCCCAGCATCGCTGTCTTCCTGCTTGAAGGCTCCTGCCTAGAAGCAGCATTCAGCACTTCTAACACATGCAGTGCCCCACCTCTGTGCAGGGAAAGGATGCTCAGCCGCATCCTCCATTATGCTATTCTCCAAGTGCCACTGAGAAAGGGGAAAAGTGTGAGCTGACTAATCTGAGGTTACACACCACTTGCCAAGAGCCAGAGCAGTTATTCTGCCCCAAATACGCAGGGTTTGCAGTGTGACACGGCTCAGTGCTTTAGCTGCAAGAGCTTAATGTCAGACCTCAGCACCTCCCAGCCAGGTAGGGATTAGCACTGCTGGAGGCTCTTCTCCACCATCCGACCTTCACAAGCTCCCTTTGCAACTCACTGTCTCTGAGAGGACATCTGCAAGGTACCAGGCTCGGGACAAGGAATCAGTGGCTGGAGAAAGCCACTTCACTGTAGCCAATCCCAAAACTTCTTAAGCTGATAAATAGCACAGGATATTGTTACTGAGTGGGCAAACCCCCTTTAACTAGAGAGCAGGAGGATGCCTTTGCACAACCTCGGCTTGGCTCCCTTTACAATACTGCTTCCCTGGGCGTCCCTCTGAAGGATCTCAGTCTGTCTTGGGAGAGCACTGGCAAGTCAAAGAAATCATTCAAGCTGCTTGGAGCAGCATAGCAGATAAAAACAGTGCCGGATTGCAAGGGATAGGAGACAGTGACAAACTATCCCCCGTTTTATCTCTGAGCCCCTTCTCTCACAGAGGGTTCTGCAGCTAAGAAAAGTCGGCACCTCTGATCCAGGAGGGATGGGTCAGGTTGTTTATCGCTTCCACCATTTAAAAGAGTCTTCTTATAGATGTTACTTGACAGTGAGCTTACTCCCTTTGCCCATTCCCCATCAAAAATTATTGAGATTAAATTACATTGAAATAGAAGAATACAACTCAAGACAGACATCTGCCTCCCCAAATGTTCCATTTTCTGACCTTCTAGAAGATGTGTTGAAGTCCAGTTACTACAGTCACAGCAGGTAAAGAAATCTACCTGAAGTTTCACAATAACCACCTACCACAATACCAGGATATACAGGTTACCACAGCAAGCACAGCTTTAAGCCTGTGGGAGCTCAGCATTCCAACCAACAGCAAACTCCAAAGGGAAAACAGTTGTTTTGTTTGCAGGCCACCCTTCATATGCATCCTGAAGATGCACCTAGGTTTTTAATGAGCGGGGTATTTCCTGATTTACTCTGTAGCCAAAGCAGCTCAGCTAAATCCTCTAAGATTTAAGTCTGCTCTTGTTAATGTTTCTTGACAGAGATTTTCCAAGGGTGCTCAAACACTGGAGACTTGAAAGGGGATTTCAGAATGGGGTCGCATACGACATGCGTCACTGGATATAAGGTCCTTTTGCTAGGCTGCTCGCATCAGGCTGAGTAAACTCTCCTTCACAAAACACTTCCAGGCTGCCACAGGTGCTGGTGACGACACTGCAATATGCACACGTACGCACGGATTTGCACCACAACGCTGAGGACACGGTCTGGCTGGGAGAGGAGGTGGGGGACATCTGTAACTGCTACCTGGTTCAAAAACAGAGGTCAAGGTAAAAGCACCAGGTTGAATTTCTGGACCTGTTTTTAGAGCATGGGTTTGCGATCAGGCCCCTCAAAAAGCATGCCTCTATGCCATTCAGACATAGTTTTCAAGTTGACCAGGTCCCACTGAAAACACGCAGTTAAAAAGACGTGGCAGGAAAAGCAAACCAGTGATATATATGTGCTTGAGAGATCTACATAAGCCTAAGCTTTTTGCTGCTATAACAGCTAGAAACTCAAGCTCTCCAGCTGCATGCCTGTCTCATCAGAGCTCATTAGGCACCACACTATCAGAGATTTCTTGGCCTCATTCAAAATTAACTACCCCAACTCACATGTGGCACAAGGCCAGGTCTGGCTGGCATTTTGCTGCTTCCCATCAGCGCGTCCTCTGCTCTCGCCACAGCGCCCTGCCGCCTGCACTGCCCGCGCCCTCCTCCTGCTCAGGCAACAGGGATCTCACACAACCCATCCAAACTCTATGGCAGGCCATAGCGAGGACTAGCCAGCTCTTTAGGAGCAAACTCCATCCCAGCCACTGCAAATCCTTTCCTCCAGATGGATCCTATTCCTCCCTGGACATGCCAAAACCTCCTCTCTGCCCCAGACTAAGGGGACTGGTACCCAGGAGGGTTACCAAGCCTCCAGTCCTCTTCTCCATTGGGGTTCTAAGAGCAAATGTCCCCTGCAGCAGCAGCAGCTCTAGATAGACCACGTACTGGTGTTGTGAGGCTGAGGATGGACCTCTAGGGCAACAGCTACTGCTGCTAGGCATGGGAGGCTGTAGGGTAAGAATAAATTTAAATTATTGCTCACCACCACATTCTTTTCCCACCAGCCTTGTTAAGACCACTTCTGCTGTCTGTAACTTGAGTGTTGCGGTTGGGTGCTCCTGCTCTGCTCTGCTCTAACAAATGCACCTGAACCAATAGAACACCATGACCCACAGCAGAACAAGCTCCAAGACGAAATGTGCTGCCAAAAATTGTAACTCAGAGTTTCAGCAAGTAGCCTCTTCTCTCCCTGGGATCCTGGCTGTAGCATGGCAGCTGGTGACTCAGCTATCAGCTGAAAATAAGTTACCTTAAATAATAATTAAATTTTTAAAAACACTTCTAGAACTCTTAGTAGGGAACACAAACAGGTGAGACACATCTAGGCAGCAGGAAGAGATAACTGGTGCCTATGCTGGTCTACAAGGGTGTTTCGGTTGCATTACACTGATGACCATGGGCAGCCTCCTCCAGTCCAGGTAACCACAAGTTGAAGGACAGGCTCTTTCTGGCACAGATCTGCAGCTTGCTCAAAAGCTAGGTCAGTAAAGCAGCTCCTCCAGCCCAGCCTGAAGGATTTTCACTTGGAGGCTGAGCCAAGCATTTATTACTTCCATTTAACCAAGTGCAGCCATATCCATTTATTTACTCATTTGGGAACAAGCTCTGCTTAGACTCTGTGAAGGAATGTGTCCAAACTAAAGATGCAAAAGAACAAAGAGCAAAATCCAGAAGAGCACTTAGGCTCCCGAAGGACTGAGGTGCTGGTTATCCCCGAACTCCCAAAGGCACCTGGGTGCCGAGGACACTTCAGACTTTTGGCACTATCTTCCCAGAGGCTACGAACCCACGTTCGTAGCCAGTTCAGCCACAAGCCCCTCTGCAAGCAGCAGCACTGGCTGGGATTCAGAACGGAGACCACGGTCATCACCAAGTCGTGCACCAGGCAAGCGTCGCACTTACCCTTTGTATCCTGCACTTACACAGCTTGCAGGGGATGCAGAAGTGGTCAAGGTCCTTCTGAAGTGATTTTGTAGTTCCTAGGATGTATTTGACAGCAGACTGTTATTAGGGGAAAGAAGACAAGTTACTGTGGAGCTGAACCACACCCAGCTGGGTCAGCTCTGTCCCCAGCTTTCCAGAGCCCCAGCTCTTGGCTGGAGGTTTCAGAGCAGCCCTGCTTTAATGAACGGCATCCATTAAGCACAGAAAGCTACACCTGAAGAACACTGGGCTGCAAAGACAAGTGACCATCTCGGGAAGAGCCTGGTCTGGCTGGCCACACAGCTCATACACATGCATCGATGTAATGGTGTAAGCTCAAGGTGCAACGGGGAACAACTTCTAGTCGCGCAGGCCCTAAAACAGAGTCCTGACCCACGAACAACTTAACTCCTGCATACTTCTCAGGGCTTCATTCAACACCTGCCCAATACAAGGAAAAACTGGGGATGCCCTATGATCAACAGGTATGAAATAAAGCAATTCAAGAGAGCAGCATTGAGTGAACTTCAGTCTAGCATTTCTGATCTACATCGAAGAATCTCACAGGATCTTTAATACTGGTTGCTAAGACTGTAATAAACCCAGAAATTAAGTAGTTCCCGTGAACCATAACACTACAAGGCTGGATCAGCCAAACAGACATTGCCACTGACTTGTGAAGGAGTGGGGGACAGCACAATCTGTTCCTGTGTTGGGAGAGACACAGAACCCACCGCCAGGCACGCAAACATTATACTTCACTCTGAAAATCATCTCCAGGAGGACAACCCAGCCTCTTGCTCAGGTTTCCCCTCCCAACTCAGCCAGTATCTGCCAGCTCTCTGTTCAATGATGGTGGCGTGCACTGTGGGGTAGGAGGAAGAGACAGAATTGTGTGGTAACATTGGCTAACAGCTATGTAACAGCTCTCGACGGGTAATAAGAGATACACAGGGCTGACATGGAAAGTCCCATGGCTTAAACTCTACATTTCCTGGCTTCCAACCCAGTAATCTTCTTCCAGGCCAGAAGGCCCAAGCCTATCGATCTGTACCCACCAAGCAGTGGGACTCCTCTGGCCTCACCAGTGAGGGCAGGAGACATTAACATGTGAGTTATCTTTATAAAGCACAGCAAAATGGAAGTTAGAGAGCTTAGAGCAGCCAGGTGCCCATGGCTTTCAATGGGAAGAGAAAAAGGCAGATCTGATAAAGCAGAACCATCCTCCAGATACTGCAATGCCATTTAAGGATGGACCTGACCAAGCTCTGAAGTTTTGGATGGGGCAATACTTTTTGGCTTCCTCTTCACCAGAACGGGTATGCTCGTTTTGCCAGACCTTAAAGGCCAGCTGTAAGGCAAAGGACATTTAGAGACCATTATCTTGGCAAGTGAAAGCAACCAAAAGCAGGAGCTCTAACACAAAACATGAAGTAACAGGCAGCACTTGCCACTTCTGCCTGTAATATATTCCTTTTTCCTTTAGATGAACAGCTGCCATTCAGGCACATCTTATCCCTCCCTCCTGCAGGCCTTTGAGTAAGTTGTTTTTCACCCCACCTCACTGGCAAACTTGCTTTTAAACTTAATTTCTTCAGATACAGTAAAAACCCACCTCATTCCTCCCTCTAGGTTACAGTTTGCTCTTCATGCTGGTCCCTTCCAGCCTCTTGGACTCCTAGTTTTCAGTTTATTTCAAAATAAAACCAATCTTTGTGTTTTAAAACCTGGAAGCCATAGCATCTCTCTGAGATTGGTTCTAAACCTTAAATCTCAATAGCTCATGGAAGCTCATGCATTGCCATCCTACCAATACAAAATCAAAGCTTGAATGTATTAAATGAAGTTTCTCCCAAACTACCATGTTCTTCAGAGCTGACCAAGTCCTGACACGCAGTCCATGACCAGCATTTCATCTCAGGAGTGTCTTCAATATTGGCCTGCTCTGCATCTGGTATATAATGTGCAACCCTCTTTATTATAGCAAAGTAAAACAGATAAGGCAATTGCTGTCTTTAACTGAAATACAACTGTCTTGTCTGACAAAGTACTTTTTGCTTCATTTTAAAGACAGACCCACGTTTATCAGGATTTTGAGGTTCTCTGCAAGGGAGCTGCAGTGAAGATTGCAATTATACACGGGAAGTACATGGGGCCAGTCCGTGAAGAAGCTGCAGAAGCAATTAGCAGTTTCAGGATGTTCGCCTTCCTTCAGTTTCTCATTTTCTTTAATAAGCATTTTCTGGCATTACCAGCCTAGAAGCCTATTTCTCAGAAGAGCGTCCTAGATAGTTAATCCACCAGTGACTCCTGCTTAATACTGAAATGAAAACAAACATCCAACCCTCTGAGACTAATGTGGAGAAACACTATGTCATCATTTCTCTTCCATCAAAATTAATTTAAGCCTGAAGAGATGCCGGTTTGAGAGGCAGTATCCTGGAATTAAAAAAAAAACACACACAACCCATATGCACCTCATAAGCTAGAAAATGCAGCACAATATGCACCCCCCAAAACCCCTTAATTATCCTGTAACATAAGTTAGACTTACAGGAGAAAAAAAAAACAGTAGTAAATTAAGCAAAGGCAATTGTTAGCCTTCCAGATTTCAGTTCTGATCACTGAACAAACAGTCCTTACCAAGACAAAAATTATTCCATAACGTGCTATTTAAATCCACAAATAATCACCACCTGTTACGCCAAACTGAAAAACTTTGCCTTATTTCTGGATTCCACCTAGGCAAGTGTTTGCCTGGTAACTGAAGAGCATGTCATTTAATGCTGACAAGTACAGCTTCAAGATGGTATGATTTTCTGCTGTCTCTGTTCCAGCTCTGAAGTTAGGGACTGTTTTATATCTCTACAGTTTGCATTTCTGCCAGCAAATTCTATGCCATTTTGTATGCTGCCCCCATCAACGTGCATCCAGACAGATGGCGAGAGCAGCACCGAATACATACAGAAAGGAAAACTGTCATTCTAAAGACGATACCCATTTAAAAGTGACATTTAAAGAGAAGACAAGCTGTTTCAGGTATTACATCTGCCCTCTCGGCAGCGCATAGGACTTCTGATCACATTACCCCTTCCTCTTGGCGCGGGGATGCACACGCTGCAGAACCGGCTGCACTGACAAAAACTGCGAAATCAAGAAATCGGAGAGAAAACGAAGTTTCACATCAGCATCTAAATGGAGTGACTGACTGCATAAAGTGTCATCAGGCACACATTCAGGGAAGGAGCACTCAGCCAGATGATGATTTTAGCCAGCTGCCTTCCTTTGAAAAATTCAGTAATGGACAATTTTGCCTTGAAAAATCTGCAAAATTTGGTCCATCAGATATGTACAGAGACTACAGAACGAAAACTACTGCAGCATCTTTGTCATCAGCTGCTGCATCCTGCCCACACTAGAGGTTTTGGTAATATTTTGCTTGCACTTACTGCCCAGGTCATGAAAAGCACCAAACATGACAAGTGAGCATTAAGACACAGACAAATTTTCCCTGTCTTTTTAGAGCGGTTAGCAAAGTATTGTCACTGGCCTTGTGATACAGTCTTCCCTCTCCACACATTAACTAGCACAGCAAACACCATCAGTGTTGCAAAGCCAGCGTGAACTTGAGCTCCCAGCACCATGCGTAGACGAGAGCTGGGCATCCTGCAGGAAGGAACCAGGTCACCTGACCACTGGCAATGGGAGACTCCGGCCTTCATTTTACTTTGGAGAATGGAAACTTGCATTTCCAGGCTTCACACCAAGCCTGAAGAGTTTTCTTTTATCCCTGAAGTCTTCAGGACCTTGAGTAAAACCAACAGACAGAGACAATGCTTAGCTGAAGTTGGGCTGCCAGAAGCTGACCTGCTTCGCACAAAGCGGTAATGAACCCAAGCAGGTTTCAAGAGCAGAAATCCAGCCACGTCTCATCTGAGCTGTTGTAACCCCCAAGATCTTATCGACTGTGTTGACACAGCAAGCAAGCAGCACATGCTGCTGTTGGTGTTTCCATCACTGACGTGCACATTGATGAGATTGTCTGTTTTAAGGTACGGCAGCCTGCTGTGAGCCTTGTGGTACTTCAGAGGTGCGTCTTGAGCTTTGGAAAGATTTCACAAAAATCTCTCAAAACTTGCCAATTACATAAAAGTATTTCTCAAGTGCACCAAACCCTTTGTGAGTGGTATCGACGTGCCAACCAAAATTGTTCCCGACACTCAAGTTGCTCAAATTGCTGGAAAGTGGCCTTAATTACCTGAGCTCTTGCAGTCCTGAATGAAAAACGAAAATCCATACGCAGCCCTTCTGAACCAAACTCTAATCACTGGAAGGCTGAAAGGACTAACATTAGAAAGGTGTTCATACAGGTATTCACACAATAAGTGAAGCAGTACTTTAACTGCACTGCTGCCCAATTTCAACTGGAGCAAAACCAAGTAAATATCCAACAGCTCAGGAGGATGCTGTTAACTTGCCCTTTAAACAAAATCAGTTCCACCCACAAATCAGGAATTCTACCCTAAGATATAATTGGGAACACCTTGAAGCCATTCATTTCATGCACAGAAATACTCCACTCTACTGCTGGACTTTTTTTTTTTTTGTATGTAATAAACCAGTAGAAAAACCTGCAAAGATCACAAAATGCTCCAAAGGAAGAAAGCAGCAAAGCAAAGGTTGTCCCACCTCACTGTCACTCTGCAGTGCACGTAGCTGGGACTCTCTCCCATCCGGCAGGAAGGGGAGGAGGAAGAGCACATTAAGATGACCTACATTACTCCTGCTTTAAATATAAGGTAGCATCACTTTTATTCTACCTACCTCAGTCCTCCCCATCCTTCCTGCCCCACATGGGGTTGAGCAAGACACCGTCTGCTCTGGTGGCCCACACGCATCCAGCCTTAACTGGGGAGGCAGAAAGTAAGTTTGTGCATCATGCCTGATCTCACAAAAGGGTGACTTTGCAAACAATGCTCGTTTAACAGGGATCATGTGCATTTTTTGTGTCAGTCCTCAACTCCATCAGGTTGTGCTGTACCAGTCTCAGTGGCCACCTCAGCCACTGGTGATCTGGACCTTACACTTGGGGTGACAGAATATAAAGCAGCAACTGAGAATGGCAAACTCCAAGGGGAAGGAAAGTATAACTGGCAATTTAAACAACGTCTTGCCAGGCAGCAAATGAAAGGGCAAAATAATCTTGACTAATACTACTCTTGCAGAATCATAACATGGTCACCAGCATGGTCTGACACATTCAAGACACTCATTTTGAAGGGCAGCATCCCAACATGTCCAGAGTTTGAGTTACATTAAGGACAACAGGCTTCCAACACCAGCCCTGCCAAACGACTGCATGAACTCAGCTACCCACCCTCAAAAGCGGATCTCTTTGCCTCCTACAGAAAACACATGAAACAGCTGTGGAATTACTCTGAATTACTAAATTCAGTGGAGGAGTAGGGACCTGACTGGCTCCCAGCCCAGCACTGCCCTTCTTCTGCTGAGCAGCTGCCTTTCCTCCAGGAGCTCAGTGCTTGTTGAGGTCGAAGCGCTCCCAGATCTTCTGGAGAAGAAATCAGGAGGCGTCTGCCATGGTAGAGGAACACAGAGAATTTGAAGAGCCAGTAGTTTGACAGAGCATTGTCAGAGAAAGCATCACCGCGTTTAAATGAAGAGTTATTAACTACTCTGGCTACATGGACCCTAAAAGCACAGAGAACTGATTTTGCAGGAGCCACCAAGCCCCACATGACAGCGTCACTCAGCAACAGCTACCACAGGCACCAGTGGGACCACCACAAATCCAGAACGCAAAAGCAGTGAAGCCTTAATAGCGTCGGCCGCAGCACAAGGCAGAAGATGAATTAAGCATCATTCCCCTGCGTGGCTGGGAGATATTTAACAGTATGCAGCAAAGTGTAAAGCAGCATTTGAGCTACTTGGAGTTCGACCGTACCAAGCTGCCCAGCAGCCCACTTCACTAACGGTGCCGTGCCAGCAGCATGCTGCTACATTTTAATGACTGCAAACAAGGCAAAGCTGCCCTCATTTTATAATCCGTTAATTCCTCCAAATTCAGGAGACTGAGCCATTTCACACAGAACAAAAATACGAGCTTGTTGCCTGTGGTGTTCCCATGCTCAGCTAATCTCCAGGCCCCTTCAGCAGCGGCAGCGTATCTGCCCAGGTCGGTCTTGTGACAAACCTGGGGCTGTGACCTATTTTCCTTTGCCGGATCAATGAGCGCCTTTTGCAGCAGGAGCAGCTACAGGTGTGTGACCGGAATGTGGGCCCTTCTTTTCCAACACAACAGGCAGGTCTGCAACGGTGTTGACGCCAGAGAAGCAAATAGCTGGTTTCCAACTTCTCTCTTCTCCTAGGAAGTCTTTCTTACCCCCTCCAATAGCAATTTCTGCAAAGAAAATGTGCAGATTCTGCTGGTTACAGAGGAGATGAGGACTGCGCCTCCTCAAAGAGTCTGCAAAGTGTTTTACACTCCTCGCACTGAAGGCAAACCATACAGGCAATGATTGCGATGTTCATTTTCTGCAACTCCAGATCTAATGGCTACAAAGCCCTGCAGTCATCCAGGGGGGCAGCCCTAGTGACAGTCATTTGCCAGAGATGCAACCGTACACACTATATACAGTCTCCGCGCTACGAAATAATGCTGCTATTCTTCCAATATCAATTACTCCAGCCTGCTTCTGTGTTACAGTAAATATTTAAGAGAGCCCTTCACATGACACATTTACTCTGTAGTTGTATGCATTTGTATCTTTTAAACAGACTTAGGGAAGAGCGGTGGTTTTGCTCTACTCAAAGGAAACTGGAAGAGAAGCAAAAGGCGTTAGCTCACACGGTGAAAGACTTGCAGCCTCTCCCCAGAGTTGTGAGATGACGAAACAAGCCGTGGTTAGCAGTGGCCAGCAGCATCGGAGGGACTGTTAACACTGGGGCAACTGAACACACTGAAGCCTCCAGATTTCCTCACCGCCGCAGCGTGTACTCTGACTCAGCCTGGGTTATTCACCGCAAGCCAATGCAAAAACCCACATGTAAGCTGGGGAAGCCACAAGAACATATGATGGAAGACGACGACACTTAATTAGGAGTTGACAGCATTTTCTGCTTAAATATGTGGGTGAGAAGAGATGTAGTGACAGAAGAGCTGCTCCAATCACTTTTAGCTTTTTAATTACAGAAAACGTTTCCCAGAAAGTCCTGAGGTTAACTCAGCTACTGACAACACTGAAAAACTCAAACAAGTGCCAGGCTGCTTAGGAAGAGAGTATTTCCAAGACCTGCCTAACAAAGGAAAAACCCCAACATTACATTATTATCATTGGCTCTTTTAGGGCTGCTTGGACAGGCCAGGCTCCCCTTCCAGGGACTCATGCTGCTCATTATCTGGAGAGGAGCTGCAGAGCCTGGGAAAGCCAGCAGATGCTTTTCCTTCTGGCTCTCAGCTCCCCAGGCAGGTAGGTGAGCAACGCCAGGCTGCTCTGCTGAGAGGGTCAGCGCTGGTAAGGATCAAGACAAAACTCACTTCACAAGGCCACCAGTTTGGCTTTTTTTTACATCACCCTCTTCTTTCTTGTCTCATTTTTTGTTGTCTCATTTCAGCATTAAACAGCCTTTTGTTTTTTCCAGTGCCTTGATTTACCTTTCTGCTGCACTCCTGTCATCTCATTGCCATGCGTGCACTTATGCAGCGGAACAGACAGGCAGCCCCGGGCAGGCAGGGGCTCAGCACGGCACGTGTTTTCATTACAGCATCCTTCCCATTAGAGGAAAATGCAAGTGGCTGCACTTGTTTGTTGGATGAATACGGAGCAGTGCACCATCAATAGGCAGCAAATGCGGAGAGGGTGCTTGTGCCAGGAGTTCTGCTTCACCAAAGACTTATTTTGCTCCTTTGAGTGTATGCACCAGCCACAGATGGATTTGGAAATGGTGAAACACCACACAGAGACATTAACCAATAGTAGCTACTTACTGGGAACCCACTCCAAACAGCTAGGGCTTTGCACCTGCATAATGCTTTAAAAATAGCTTCTGCCCAGCCCCACAGACATGATCACAGACATCCAGTCGACGTGACTAACAAGTTCTGTTCTTGGGCACGTTCACAAGGCAACCCAGCTTGTAGGCCTAGAAGGCAACAGCTCGGGAGATAGCTGAAGGAAAGTGACACTGTCAGCAAGGTTATCAAACAAATTCAGTTTAAAGGGGACTATCAGAAATTTTGGAGACCTGGAGAGATTTAAACAAAAAAACCCCACCTAGGCTGCCTTCTCCTGTTCTGCTACTATTATGACTTCAAACATACACAGCCACCCCTCTCCCCACACATGCATCTTTGGGAAAAGGCCTCCACTTTAAACTCTCCAGGGTCTAGAGAGCATGCCTCAAAATGGGCAGCCTACTCCAACATCTGCTGCTCCTGCCAGGCTCCCGGGGAGATCAGGGAGGGCGCACCCACGGGACCAGACTGTTGGGGAGGGCAGGACCCGCTTTGGCGCCTGCTCTCCTGCAGCCACGCTGCAAGAGAGAAAATCTCCCATGAGCGACACGACCAGCAGCTCCATCCCCATGCTGCCGGTAGGAGCGGAGCGTGCAAACCAGCCTGCTGAAGGTCACTCTCACCTAAACACAGCCTAAACTCTATTGTTGTCTATCTCGACTTTAGTAAGGCATTCGACACTGTCTTCCATAGCATCCTCACAGGCAAGCTAAGGCAGTGTGGGCTGGATCAGTGGACAGTGAGGTGGACAGAGAACTGGCTCAGCAACAGAACTCAGAGGGCTGTGATCAATGGGGCAGGGTCTGGATGGTGGTCTGTCACTAGTGGTGTTCCCCAGGGGTCTGTGCTGGGGCCAGTCCTGTTTAATATATTCATCAATGACCTGGAAGAAGGGACAGAGTGTCCCCTCAACAAGTTCGCTGATGATCCCAAGCTGGGAAGAGCGGCTGATACGCTGGAGGGCTGTGCTGCCATCCAGCGAGACCTGGACAGGCTGGAGAGCTGGGCCCCGAGGAACCTCATGGAATTCAACAGGAGCAAGTGCAAGGTCCTGCCCCTGGGTAGGAACAACCCCACGCACCTGTACAGGCTGGGGGCTGAACTGCTGGGGAGCGGCTCTGTTGAGAAGGACCTGGGAGTGCTGGTGGGCAACAAGCTGACCATGAGCCAACAATCTGCTCTTGAGGCCAACGGTATCCTGGGGTGCATTAAAAGGAGTGTGGCCAGCAGGTCAAGGGAGGTTATCCTCCCCCTCTGCTCTGCCCTAGTGAGACAACATTTGAAGTACTGTGTCCAGTTTTGGGTCCCCCAGTTTAAGAAGGACAGGGAACTGCTTGAGCAAGTCCAGCAGAGAGCCACGAAGATGATATGGGGACTGGAGCATCTCCCTTATGAGGAATGGCTGATCTGGGTTTGTTCAGCCTCGAGAAGAGAAGACTGAGGGGGTTTTCATAAATACCTAAAAATATCTAAAGGGTGGGTGTCAGGATGATGGGACTAGGCTCTTTTCATTAGTGCCCAATGACAGGACAAGGGGCAACGGGCACAAGCTGGTACATCGGAAGTTCTACCTCAATATGAGAAAAAACTTCTTTACTATGAGGGTGCAAGAGCAGTGGCACAGGCTGCCCAGGGAGGTTGTGGAGTCCCTTCCCTGGAGACATTCAAAACCCACCTGGACATGTTTTTGTGCCCCCTGCTCTGGGTGTGCCTGCTCAAGCAGGGGGTTGGACAGGATGATCTCCAGAGGTCCCTTCTAACCCCTACCATTCTGTGATTCTGTATAAATTTGTCCTCCTTGCACTGGGAGCTAGCAAAAGTTTTCCCCTCCAACTCCACTTCTGACATTCCCTGGTGCGGTGCAAAAGGTGCAGTGCTTTCTGACTGGTGAGTTGCGAGCTAATCATACCCATGTAATGCACAGACAGGAACTGATCTCATGCCGGTAAGGTCCCAGAGACCATGCAGGTACCGCATTCATGTCAGGAGCGAGGCACCTGCCAGGCCTCTATAGATTAATCCTGGTCTACAGGAATATGCTTGGTAGCCTGAAAAGATGGATGGGAATAATCAAATATGCTGAAGATGTAAGCAGCATGTGATGAGAAGAGCACTCTGAGCCTTTGTCATGACTGCGCAGCCATGGCAGACCTATTTCTGCACATGACTGGCTGCCATTGAAAGATGTGTTCATGAAGAAAGTGAGCACTGGAATTCCTCGCTGCTGCTTTTCAGGCTGTAACCACCTTATATGGGAAAATCGTATTTAATAAGATTGTGCATCTGGCGAGAGCCCATAATGGTCATGTCAGTGAATCACTTCAATAATCGTTCCCAAATTATGCGCTGCTCATACTAAATCCACTCAGGTCATTCCCTGAGGAGCCCTTCTGGAGAGGCCCAGCGAGCTTCCCAAGTGGGACACAGTGGTAGCAGCAGCTTTGCCAGCTGCAGATCCAGCAGCAGCATAACGGGCTATTATATACAGGTCAATGCCAAATACTAGTTAATGAAAATCAGATTAATCATTCTTCTTCCTGGGTTCTCAGGGATTCATTCTCTAGCGTGTCCTGGCACTGATAGAGGGGGGCTCAGCCTCCTTAAGGGCAGTGCCTGGATCTCCCCACCGCACAACTACTGCCCTTTCCAGCTCCCAGGCCCCATAATTCCAGCTTCCCTATTTGTTTCCAGCTGATTCACATCTTAAAGGACAACTAATTTGCCAGAGCAGCCTGAATTCTATTTTCATTGCCTTCCTTCTTTCCTGCAGCTGAGCTGTGACTTATTGACTGTGAAGTAACTGCAGGGCCTTTAAAAGTTCAAGGCGCAGGGTGTTTTTCTGTCTGTTTTTGCGCAGCTGACTCTCTCTGTCATCATCTTTACTAGCACCATTTCACAGGAGAGAGGCATGTGACATCCAACTAAGCTGTGAACCATAATCATGCTGGGGATGATGTTTACATCTGATTTTTCCTCAAGCTGATAAGCTCTCTCCAATTTCCCTCTCCATCACATTGGTATGGATTGAACGGCTTGTGCCCCAAGGGGTGGTATTCTTCTCCTATCTCTAATCTGCTCGCTGAAAAAATTGCTTCCAGCAACCCTTCAAAAGTCACTTCAAAGTTATCACATCAAAGAGGGAAGAGCTGCAATACCATCCTTCGTCTGCTGCAATCAATGCTCTCCCAGCGCTTTCTGCAGATGGCCTTACGGGTGCCGCCAGCAGCCAGCACGCTTGGCACTGCTGGCCGGGGCCAGGATCTCCACTTTGCTGTCCCCAGCTCTGGGTACCACGAGACAACTGTTGAACAAGAGCATAAATACTTGCTAAATTGTTTCAGCTCCCTAAAGCAGAGGAAGTCAACGCTGAAGAACATGTTGGAGGCTTCTGCCCAAGCTCTAAGCCTTAAACAATGGGCAGACTGCAACCCATACAACAGGAGGCTTGGGAAACGGAGACAAGTGGGATGTCAACTTTACTGCCCCATCATGCTAAGAATTTCCACCTTCGCAATGAGATGGTGGAGACCAGCTTTGCTATTGGTTTTGTACCAACAGCTCTCCAATACCTCAAGCCCCCTTGGATAAAAGGGGGTTTACAGACCCTCTGCCTCCAGGCTGCACCCCGGTAGAGGGACAGTGATGCGCCCTCTCCTCACCCAACTGTTTCTGGGGTTGGGGCACCCCAGGCCAAATGATCCCAGCACTCACCCGTCACCCATGCGCACACAGTGCCTCCACACTCTGCCTGCAGTCCTGACGACTGCTCTGCTCTCTGCACCAGAATGGGCCGGCAGTCCCTTGCACTCCCTGCAGCCCCTTCCCAGGGCAAGGGGGTGCAGATTCGGGGAGGAGGCACAGCAGCCACTTACACCTGTCAGATTCTGACAGTCCCTTTTCAGGGGTTCACAGTGGTTACAAAACTTCTAAAACCCTCTCTTGGAAAGAGACCAATTGGGCCTGTGTGTTCATGTATGAGCCCAGATGCTGGCACTAAATGAGGTTTTCACCCTCAAAACGTAT
The DNA here is from genome assembly GCF_949628215.1 of Phalacrocorax aristotelis. Classification (NCBI taxonomy): domain Eukaryota; kingdom Metazoa; phylum Chordata; class Aves; order Suliformes; family Phalacrocoracidae; genus Phalacrocorax; species Phalacrocorax aristotelis. The sequence goes on from NC_134310.1 coordinate 26,217,723, forward strand.
TATAAGGCTTCCAAAACCTCCCTTCAGAAGACTCTCCATGCCTTAAGTCAATCTACTGTCAAGGTTTCCCTAACTTTCAGCCCCTCTCCTCCATCCAGTTTTACTCCTGTACCAGAGTAAAACCTGGGGAAGGTCTTTGCTGACCTGACCCATGGTCTAGATTAACCCTGTCATGTTTGCTTAGTAAGAGCGCAACACGCAGCCATCCTTGCTCTCCGGTGAAGAGCCACGGAGCAGATTTTAGCTACGCTGGCCATTTATCATCAACGGCATGAGCATTAAGGTGAGCAGCACCTGTATAGGCTGGTCACGAGCACTTCACCTCCATCGCTGCTCCAGATAGCAGTGAAGGCATCAGCACTGTGCACAGCGAATTGGGTTTGTCGCCATCAGCTTCGAAACAGTCAACAACACCGGAGGGCATTCAGCACAAACCTCTCTGCTCTTGGGCACATCGCTCTGGCGTATGCTATTCTCCATCTGCTGCAACAAGAGCCACAGGGCACATCAACATGTTCCATCAGCCCCAAGCCGAGACCTGCAGCATGGCCCACCAAGGGCCACCTCCAGCCCCCCCCCCCCGGTTTTGTTCTCTTCCAGAAAATACTCCTTAGCTGTTGTGCACATTGTCCCCAGCCCTCCAGGGAGCTCCAGTTGCATGTGTGGCTGAGGCCAAGTGACACAATTTGGACGCTACCCAAGTGAGGAGTAAGCAACTTGACTTGAAAAAAAAAAAAAAATCAAAGCATTGGTGAGATTACCAGCTTCGTTTCATCTTTTTAACTATCAGTGTAAGGTAAGACAGACTACAGGTTCGTAAATTCAGATTTACTTGCAAAAGGAAGAAAAAACACACACTGCCTGCTCAAACCCCTCCTAAGAAACAGTCTCCGTAGACACCTTTTCTTGTCCCGAGCAACAACCCTCTACCCTCCCCAAAAATCAGAAAGGTGACAGAGAAATCAGAAGGATAAACAACATTTAGCTGATCATTGGCACAAGGTTCTCTCTTTCGCTCCACAGCATCACAAGCTGTCAGTCCATCAGCCATGCTGGGAGCACGCTCCCGAAGAAGAGGTCCGAGGGGCAGGTGGGGAGCGTCGCAAGCAGCCTCAGGAAAGGCAGGCTGCACGCAGCCAGCCCCTCCATTTTCCTTGCAGCACTGAGGAACCGCAGCTGGAAGGCCGGGGACGGCTTGCCACTTGCCTAAATCTCAGCACCTTACCAAAAATTACACATTACATCCAGCCCCACCAACGTGGCAGATGACATCTTGGAAATAATCACAGCTTCCACTGTAATTTGTTGGTTTTTAGAAGATCTAATGATCCTCATTTAAAGGCCCGAAGACAAGGAGATTGCTGTCATAACACAACCAAAACCCATCTACATCGTAGCAGGCGTTGAATAACTTCAGGCGCACACAGGCGCTCAGGAGCTTCGCATCAGGCCCACAAAGGAACTTGTCAAGCCAACAACAGAGCAGGGCTGTGTGATCACGCGCAAAACTAAAGCTAGCAATTTTCAGGTTGTTACTGAGCTATAAATTATTAGGCAGCAAAGGCGGCAGCAGGCGCCCTTGCGCAGCCCCACGTATCCGATCCTGCCAACCGAGAAACCCAAAGTCTTGTGTGAATGCTGCCACCGGTGCTGTGGGGCTCAGGCTTGCTCCCCACCTGACAAACAGCTGTCCCTGTCGTGCCGCAGCCGACATGAGCGCGACGTCCCCGGCTGCCGGGGCACCCCGAGAGCCCCAGAGGCAGGCAGGACCCTCCAACCCCCCACGCTAACAGCCCCCGAGGGAAGGTGAACGCCCGAGGCCCGGCCCTGGAAGGGGGAGCACGGCCCGGGGTCCCGCTCGCCAGCTGGGGATGCAGGGGAGACCTGCTCTCAGGGATGCCGGGGTGCCGCAGCGCTCTCCCGACCGCCCGGGGCCTGTGCCGGGGCTAGGGAGGCGGTTTGGGGTGGTGGTGTACCGGGCAGGCCGGCCTGTGCTCCACACGCTGCTCCGGGGGTCGCAGCCGCCCCTCCCCAGCCAGCACCGGCCCGGAGGGGGCAGGAGGTGGCCCCGGGAGCGGCCCCGCTCCGCGGGACCGGGGCTGGCGATGCCCCGGAGGCGGCACACGGCAAGGGGGGCTGGACTGGACCACCCCGAGCCCTCCCCGAAGAAGCCAGGCCCAGCGCGGCGGGGCCCGGCCGGGAGGTACCACCCGTACCCCACCGGGGGGTGCAGCTGGGCTGAACCACTCTGGGCTTTTCCGGAGGACGGGGACACGGAGCCCGGGATGGCCGGCCCGGAGCGGCCTCTCGGGGTGACGCGCCGGGGAGCCCGGCCGAGGCTGCCAGCCGCCCGGTGCTCGCAGCGCGTTACCTCCTGCCGCGTCCAGTCCCCCCCCGCCAGCCTCCGGGGTGATGGCACCGGCACCCGCCACGGCCGAGCCTTCCACCTCTTCAGGCACCTCCAGCTCCATGGCCGCCGCGAGGGCCGCGGGCACGGCAGGCCCGGGGCGGGGCAGGGCAGGCCCGGGGCAGGGCAGGCCCGCACCCGCCGCCGCACCCGCCGCCACCGCGTTCCGCCCGGCTCCGGCCACCGCCGCTGAGGAAACTGGGAACGGCGGGGACCATAGAGCGCGGGAGGTGCCGCGGCTAGACACGCCCCAGCACCGCAGGGCGGAAGGGCCGCGGCCAGCACCGGAAGTAGAGCTGTCCTTTTCCGCCGGAATGGATCGCGACGAGGCGCCTGGCTGTCGCGATAGTTCATGGGCGGTGGGGCCGGGTCTAGGGCCGGGGCCGCTGCCGGCTGAAAAGTGTGGGGAGAGGGACGCGGCCTCGCGCACCATAGAGCGGCGAAGAGAAAAACCACCCCCGTCCTCTCTAGCGGGAGGGAGGCACTATAGAGCCGCAGAGCAAGCGGGGGGGAAATGTCTGCCGGTCACCATGGCAGCGGGGGTGGGGCCGGCCCGGGGCGCCGGCCTGCCCCGGGTCCCCGGGCCCGATCGCCGCCGGCGCGGCCCTGTGCCGGGCCCCGCTGCAGCTGAGGCCCCGGTGCCCCCTGCTCTGCCCCCCGCGGGACTGGGGCCCTTCCGGGCCTCGCCGCCCTCCGCCTTGGCGGCTCCACCGGGAGCCGCCGGGCCGGGACTGACCCGCTGCCGAGCACCGAGCGCGCTCCCTCCGCGGGAACCCGAGGCCGGGCCGCCCCCGCCCCCCTCCCAGCCACGGGCCGGGGCCCGCCCCCTCCCGGCCCCGAGGCGAGCCCGGCCCGTGGCACCATCTAGTGGCAGTGCACCGCCCGGCCGAGGCCCGGCGAGGCCCCAGGGTGCGGGGCAGCCCGGGCCGGCCCCGCCGGTTATCCCGGCCGGTCCCTTCGCGCCAGCTTGCCCCGGCCCCGGGGGACAAACGTGTCACGGGCAGGGTCAGCCCCAGCCGGGGAAACAGCTGGGCACTAACGCCCGGCTCGGCGCAGCGGGGAAGGTGCCGCCTGCCGTAACAAGGCTGCTGCACGGGAGGGCGGCCGGTGGCCCCGGGGCCGCTGGGGAGGCTGCGGCCGAGCCCGGGGAGCGGCAGCCGCCCGGACGGGAGCGGCGCCGTCCAGCCCTCGGGGCTGTCGGGGGGCTGCGGCGAGGAGAAGCCACCTGATGCCGATCTGACGGGCGGTGGCGAAAGCGGCGGCTCCATGTCTCCAGCTCCAGGGTGGCGGCTGGTGGCTGGGGGGTTCAGGAGGAACTGGTCTCCCCGCGATTCCCTGCCACAGGGCTGTGACCTCCTGCAGCATCGGTACCGACCCCGGCTGGAGGCAGCAGCCTGGACAGAGGGGCGAGGCGTGAAGCTTATTTCTGTCACTGCAGGAAAGAGACCCCATGGAAAGAGGAACGATGTGGGGCTGGTCCCCAGGTGGGGGGCAGAGGAAAGGGGAAGGGGAGGAAAGGGGTCAGCAGCCGTCAGAAGGGTCACCTTTTCCCCCACACCTTCCCCAGGACTGGGAGCCCCAGTTTGGCCACCATCCCTGTCCCATATTGAGGGTGAAGCCAGTTGGCTCCCCCAGGGACTCTGAGCAGGGCTGCTGGGGGGCGATTTGGGGGTCTGGGGCAGTGCAGGTTGGCGCAGAGCCCCACCACCTCCTTGGCGATGGCTAGGCTGGGGGGGAAGGACGCCCATTCCCGGCCACCACCTCCCTTGGCATCCTGTGAGCCTGTCCATGCCCAGGGCTGGGTGGGAGGGCGAGTGGATGTGGCTGAGCCACCAGCACCGTGGAGGACAACATGGACAGCCCCCCGTGAATCCTGCTGTGCCTGGGAAGCTGCCGCAGGACCCCCTTCCTCTTCCTTCCCTCCTGCAGGCAGCGTCTGGCCCACAAAGGGTTACACAAGGCACCCTGGAGTGACACCACTGCCACCAGCCCGGGAGCTCGGCTCCTTCCTGGTCGGATCGGAGGCTCGGTGAGTGCCTAAACCTGTCCCCCCAGGATTGTCCTGTCAGGGGATGGGGACCCAGCCCTGTTTTCTCCTGGGGAACTGGCCATGCTTCATCCCTCTCTGGGTGGCTCCAGGACCCGGTGACCCTCCTGGAGTCCACCCCGACTGCAGGGAGATACCCCGGGGCGGGATCCTGGGACCCCACCATCCCGAGGGCTGGAGGACATGCCTTCATCCTACTGATTTACACCCCAGCTGGGTCAGACCTTCCAGAGACCCTTTTCCCAGAGTAGGGGCTCAGGATCAGTGCATTGCAATGTGGGTGGGGTTGGGTTAGAGGAGTTTCTGGGGGGATCCGGGACCCTGGTCCTGCATGGACAGGACCAGACAAGGGGTGTTGTGGTTTTGCAGCCCTGGCTGAGACCAGGGGCCCCACTGATCCTAGGAAGGCTTTGGGGTCCCAGATGGAGGACCCCTGTCGGCAGGGGGTTTGGGAAACAGGTTATGGGCAGTGGGGATGGCCGTGGGGCAAGGCTGGGGCGGGCAGGATGCGTAGCTTTCCGATAAATAACCTCCCTCCGTTGCTGTCCCTGTGGTGGGCGCTGCCGATGTTGTCACCTGGGGCCAGGCACAGCCCCGAATCAAGGACCTTGGAGTGCAACAAGCTGCCCCGGCACAGCCTGGGCTTTGTTTGGCATTAAAAACCCTGGGAGATGTCGGCCACGGTGCGTGCATGGGGCGGAGTGTGGCTTGCGGGGCTCCCTGTGCTGCTGGTGCCGGGTGTGTTGGGCCGGGCTGCGGTCAGCTCAGCCCAGATACTGCCTCTGCCGGTAGGGCCATTTCGGGTGCTGGCTGGTTTCTGTCGGAAACCGGCTGAGCCGGCTCCACCAGCTGCCAGCCTTGGCCTTTGGCTTGGGGCAGGCCCGGTGCCAGCTCCCCAGGGGAGACAGGGGACAGGGCCGGGCCTTGGCGGCACTGTGGGTGCTGCCCGTGCCAGCTGGTGAGGTGGGAGCCGCTGCTGTCCCCACGCTGTCTTGCCTGTCCCAGACTGCCACTGCCCATGGAGAGCAACGGCCAGCAGTGGGACGCAGGTGCGTTGCTGATTTGTGGTGTCCTCGTGATGGTGCAGCATTGAGAGCCAACAGGGGACAGTGAGGGGCTGTGTCAGGTGGCAGCGGGTTTGGCTCTGGCACAGCAGATGAGCTGTCAAACTGGGGAGGGGGATGCTCTGGCTGCCCCGTGATTGTCCCAATGGACCTGTGACTCACGCCATGTCTCTCACGGGCTTCCAGGGAGCCTGTAAGCACTGACTGGCCCATGCTGGTGACATGCCTGAGATGGGCTGAGAACCAGCAGGAGACCACCCCACCACGACCATGCTGGGGTCTCCCTTTATTACTGGTCTCACAAGCACTGGGATGGGACTGCGGGTACCACCACAGTGGGGACCTGCACAGCTCCAGCCACCCCCTGGGCACATGTGTCCCTGCATGTTGAGCATTGGTGGGTGGGCGCTCGGGCTAGTTTCGGCAGCTCATGGCGCAGAGTGGAAACCCGGACTCTGCCCTCCACGCTCACCGGCTTGCAGCCTGGCAGGCCAGGGCTATTTCTGAGGCCCGGGTGAATGATTACACCATCCGTCCCTGGGGCTGCTGTGAGCTGGGTGTCACTCTGGGGGCCCAGCTGGCTCTTAGTGCAGCTTTGGCGGGGGCTGGCCATGGAAAGCCTCCATGCTGGGCTTCAGCTGCCATGCTTGCCCCAGGACTGCTGCCAGCTCTAGCTTCTCCATGGGAAGGCTCAGTATTGCCTATGGCAATGCCCACAGGGCATCAGCGCTTGTCTCTGATGGCCCCTGGTCCTGCCAAAGCTGCCCTGTGCCCTATTCCTGAAAGTGCTGTGGAGGTTTCCAGCTTCCCGTGACACTGACGTGGGGGGGCCTTGGTCGGGCTCGAGCATGACTGAGCTGTGCTGGGGAGCCAGCACAGCCACCGGCACAGCCGCCCCCGAGCCCTTGGGCACCGTGGGGCCATGCGGGTGCCACGGGATGGGCACTTGGGCAGCAGTGCCAGCACAGTCAGAACCCAGTCAAAGACCGTGGAGATCTGCCGCAGCAGAGCCGTTGGCTAATCAGATCCTGGAGAGACTTGTAACAGTACAGATATCAGCCAATCAGAATCCAAAGATGTGCTACGGCAGAGCTGTTGGCCAATCAGAGACTGGCGAGATCGACTGTGGCAGAGCAGCCAGGCAGTCAGTGCCCAGAGAGACCCGCGGCAGCAGAGCCATCGGCCAGCTGGATCTTGGGATCCTGCCATGGTAGAGCTGCCAGCCAATCAGTGCCTGGGGACAGTGCCCATGCCTCAGCTCTGGGGAGATCTACCCAGCCGAGCTGCTGCCGATCCTCGCTGGCAGCACAAGGGTGTCCTGCACCAGACCCAGCAGTGCCGGGGTTGCCACCGCCTGCTGTGCCCGCAATGGGCCGTGCCCGTGCCATGGCTGTGGCCGTGCCTGTGCCGTGCCGTGGGTGGGACCAGGATGGGGCTGGCAGCCCCAGCCTGCCTGTGGCAGGAGTGGGACGGGCTGTCCAGGGGCTTCGCCTCTCTTTGGCTGTGGGCTTGGGGCTGGGTTTGGCTGGCAATGGGTGTGGGTCTGTCCTCCCTGGACCCTGTGCTGGTCAGAGGTGTGAGTACCAGGCGGTGGCATCGCACTGGGCTATTGGCTTTCCTGTCCCCATCACCCTGGAGAATGACTTGACGGTCTCATGGGAGTTTCCTCGGCATGTGCAGCGACACAGATAAACCTGGACCCTTCAAGTCCCTGATCAAACTGGCTCCCTCCTGTCCCACTGTGTGGGAAGTTGTGGGAGGGTCTGGGCCCACTGTCCCCCACCCCACGCAGGGATCCCATGTCTCTCTGGGTTCATGCTGATATTTCCTCTGGGGAGCCAGGAGCCAGTGGAGGGGATCCCTGGGCCCATCCCAGGCATTTCAGCCTGGGTGGGACATCACCCTGTCAGTCAGGCTCTGTCCTAGTTGGAAAATATTGCATTTGGATAAAACCCAGGGAAACCAAAGGGCGAAGCTGTGGCACTGGTGCTCCCAAAGCAGTTGGGAGAGCTGTCAGCTCTGCCATTGCGCCGGAGCCCAGAGCAGGCAGGGGGGAGGGCACTGAAGCACTGTCCGAAGCAGCGCACTGGGGTCTGCTGGCTCCCGGCAGGAGGGAGCGGAGCAGGACCACAAGAACGGTGTAGGCAGGTGGTGCCAGCCATGGAGATGGGTACTGACCTGCTTGCCTTGTGTAAAACCTTTCTTTCTGTGGACATGTGTCCAAGGAGACAGAGATGAACCTCCCAAGGAGGAGACTTCAAACTGCACAGAGGCAGCTCTGTGTTTTGGAGCCTGGTCCCTTGCAGAATTAGCTGGGGTGTGATACCACTGCCAGTCCCAGCATCCCTGGTGGGTGCCTGGGCACTGCGGGAGGCTCTGTCCCTGTGCCATTGCGGTCCCCAGTGCCTGCGGCTCAGCTTTGCTTCTGCCCTTCATTGCAGCCCGAAGTGGGATTGAGGAAGGGGACAGGGACTGCAAAGAGGAGCCGGAGCCAGTCCGTGCCCCCAGCTGCCAGGCAGGGGCTGCCACACCAGCCGGCCACCACTGTTGCCCTCCCTCGCTTGTGCTGGCAGGTGGCCACCATGGAGGAGATGGTGATCTGGGAGCAGCATACGGTGACGCTGAGCAAGGTGAGTGTGGCCTGGGGTGGCTGTGGGACAGGACAGGGTCTGTAGGCCGGCTCTGCCTGACCCCTCTCTGCCCATCCCCGATAGGACCCTCAACGGGGCTTTGGCTTCGCTGTCTCTGGAGGCCGGGACCGTCCCAACAGGATGACCGGGGACACAGCAGTGGTTGTTTCAGACGTGGTGTCCGGGGGACCAGCAGTGGGCCGGCTCCAGTGAGTGCACGGGGATGTGGGGACATGGGGGCTGCTCACTGGCAGCAGGGACAGGAAGGGCAGCAAATCACTGCTGCTGTGACAGGGCCAGTGCTGCTGCCACGCTGCCTGGCTGGGATGGGGTCCCTCTTGGGCAACAGGTGCCCTTGCCACCCTGCCAGCTCCCCCAGTGGGGGGCCGCACCTGGGGCAGAGCCATGGCTGTGTTTTCCATCTCAGGAGGAAAGATCACATCGTGATGGTGAATGGCCTTTCCATGGAGAACGTCTCATCCTCCTTTGCCATCCAGACACTTAAAACCTGCGGCAAGATCGCCAACATTGTGAGTGTGTCCCGCGGCGGGAAGGGGGCCGGCATCATGCACAGGACAGCACCATTCCTGACCCCATCCTGGCTCCCCTGTCCCACACACCCTGGGATTCCTGTCTGGGGCTTGAAATTGCTGTAGAAACATCTCCTGGCGGAGATGGCTGCACCCACTATCCTCTCCTTCTCATTTTCCACCTGCAGACACTGAAAAGATCAAAGAAAGTCCACCTTCCAGTGAGCAAGAGCAGGCCCATGTACCCCACCAAGCCCCGTCACTATGACTCAGATGAGGACTGTGGGTCGCATGGTGCAGATCCAGCCTTGCACCACTCGCGGGATGACCTGGACCACAGCCAGGGCTACGATGGGGACTCATCCAGCGAGAGGAGCTCTGGCCACCACCAGGATGACCACCGCCTCCACAAGTCGGTGTCCCGGAGCCGCAGGCGAAGCCAGGATGGCGGCCACTGGAGGCAGAGCCCTGGCAGCGGCTCGGGTCAGAGGGGCAACAGCCGGCACCGCTCTGCCAATGGCTTCGGCCATGAATGGGACACCAACGGGCTAGCCCTGGTGTCGGGCTTCAAGCGGCTGCCTCGCCAGGATGTGCCAATGAAGCCCATCACATCAGTCCTGGTGAAGCAGAAGCAGAACGAAGGTGAGGCGCTCCCACTCCCTCTGTCCCTGGGTCTTGTTGCCAGATTTGTGGCCGCACGTCCCCCTGGGGAGAGGGCAGTGGCAGGGTTGGTGCCAGGGTCTGGCACGCAGTGAGGGGGCACTGCTGTGCTGGGTGCACCAAACCTGCCTGGCCTCAGCCCAGGGTTGCAGAGCGCAGCTTTGGGGCCTGATAGTGCCCCAAGGGGAGCCAGGGTGGGCTTGTGGGGATGGTGCCGAGAGTGGGCCTTGAGGGACTCCTGCATCTGCCTGGCTCCAGCACTGTCATGGTCTCCCTCTGGTGCAGAGTATGGCCTGAAGCTGGGAAGTCAGCTCTTTATCAAGCACATAGTGGAGAGTGGGCTGGCAGCAAAGGACAACTCCTTGCAGGAGGGAGACCTCATCTTGAAGGTATGGGGGCCCATGGGGCACACAGCACTTGCTGGGGATCTCGTCTCCCCCCTCTTTGGGTGGCTCATCCCTGGCTAGTGCCACTGCAGGGGACAAGTCAAGAGCATGCTTGTCTCCACTGCTTGTGAAGGACAGCACTTGGCTGGAGGCAGCTCCTCCTGGTGCCTGCACCCTGCCCCAGCTCCCCAGCCATCACCAGGAACCCTGTGTGGGCTCCTGGGGTCTGGCTCCCTGTGATGCTGAGGCTGGCTGGTTGAAGCAGCCCTGTGGCGTTCAACCAGGGACAGTGGCTGGTCCCACTGCCACAGTGGGATTGTGTCTGCCCCGCTGTCCCCATGGCGTGTCCGTGCCAGGGGATCCAGTGGCTTGAGGAGCTCAGGTGTTCAGGGTATGTCTGGTGAAACCATGCTTAAAGTATCTGGGGAGGAGGAAATACAGGGAGGGAGATGCATGCATGGGCCAGGCAGAGCCATGGCTGGGGCCAAAGAAACTCTGGGGCAGATGGGATGGATTTCATCGCAGCAATCCGGTGGGAAAAGCTGCTGCATCTTGAGGGGGGTCACAGCCCCATGGTCTGCTTGGGGCCTAACTCCCCAGCACCAGTCTGGTGTGTGGCTGAGGTCAAAGTAAAACAGCTTCAGGCAGCATCTGAGCCAGCCTCTGCAGCTCCTGCCTCCATGCAGGGCCCCCCTGCAGCTAAAGGTGGGACTTAATTAACCTCACTAATTTGTTTCCTCTGTGCAGGATAAGGCCCCACTGGGAAGCAGCCAGGAACGGGGATGTGGCCCAGGATAGCCGAAGCCGTGGGAGCTGGGGCTGGGCTGGAGGGGCTGGGAAGGGATGGGGAAGGAGCATCCCGTCCAAGCGGGGCTTTCCTGGTAGTGGCTTTCCCAGGAGCGAGTGCCCTGAGGCCTCTGCTCTGCCCCCTCCAGATCAACGGGGTGGCCAGCGAGGACATGTCCCTGGCTGACACCCAACAGCTCATCGAGCAGACAGAGGGGACCCTAACCCTGCTCATCCTCCGGGACCACCGGCAGTTCCTGGTCAACATCCCTGATGTCGAAGACAGCCAGAGCAACAGCTCCCTGATGGATGGTGAGGGGACACGGCGATGGGGCTGGGGGCCAAACACAGCACAGAGACTGTATGGTCACTAATGCATCTTCCCTCCTGTTGCTGCAGATATCTCTGACATTGACTCTGAACTGTCCCATCCGCCATCCCCTGAGACCTCCCCGCGATCTCCATCAGTTGCCAGGACGGATTCTCCGCCGTAAGCCCCACTCTGTCCCCATGAGCCCCGCTTTCCTCCATCAGATCCCACTGTGTTCTCTGCCTGTCTGGAGGGGCTGGCTCTCCTCCATCCCAGAGCTAGTTCACCCTGGAAGTGGGACTCCTCCACTGTCCCTGCTGCCCACTGGGCACTGCCTGCCTGTGCCCATCCAGCACCTGCTTCCATGACCTGCTTAAATCCTGCCCCAACTTTGTTCAGGGAGAGGAGACAATCAAACAGGGACCCTGCGGCCGACGTGACTGTGGACAATGCTCAGGACTCTGGTGAGTGAGCTCAGATCAGACCATGGGAGCAAAGGGCACTGAGTGGGCTCTGGGCTCCTGCATGTCTCTGCTCCCTGAACCCCCCTGGCAGATCCATGCCAGGTCTCCCCATGTCTTGGCTGTCCTGGCAGTGGTGCAGCCACTGCTGCCTCCTGGACCAGCCTTCCTTCCCTGCAGACCTGCTGGAAGCTGTGGAGGGGGATGGCTGCCATGGCTCCCACGCCAGCCCCGCTGCCCACAAGGATGGGTACGTCTGTGAGAGATGGTGGGGAAGGGCTGAGGGAGATGGGGAGCTGCTCTGGCACAGAGTTGGGGTCATGGGGCCGGTGACCCCCTGTGCTGTCGCTGCCGGGCTGACTGCAGCTTCCCCCATGGCAGGTACAGCGCTGACCCCAGGGTTGTGCACTTCGTGAAGGCCAAGAGCGTCGGGCTGCGGCTGGCTGGCGGGAACGACGTCGGCATCTTCGTGTCAAGCGTGCAGGAGGGGAGCCCAGCCGACAGCCAGGGTGTCCGGGAAGGGGACCAGATCCTGCAGGTACCTGGGTCTTGGAATGGCTCTGAATGCTTTTGCACCCAGACTGGCCCCATCCATCTTGGGTCTGATACCCCCTGGGGTTTGGATTTCTGCTGCTGGGCATTGTTCTGGGTCAGTGCTGGTTCCCATGGCCCATATGCACTGGGCTGCCTGAGGGGACAGTCCTGTCTCCAGCACCATGCTAACACCCAGCAGGGTCCAGGCACCACTTCAGGTGGCCCAGAGGCCCTCCCCAGGGTTACTGAGGGTTGTGGCAGGCGCTTGGGTGACAAGGACCAGTTACCTCTCCCACCCTGCCCTGGACACTGCCGTCCCTGGGACCCCGCTGGTACCCGCACCCTCTCTCCCGCTGGCGGGGCCATGTCTAAGTGTTTTTCTGTGGCAGGTGAACGACACCAGCTTCCAGAACCTGACTCGTGAGGAGGCCGTGGAGTATCTCATGAGCCTGCCTCCAGGCGAGGACATCACACTGTGGACCCAGAGCAAGCAGGACAGTGAGTCTCAACCGTACTCATCCTGGGCTTGTGCCTCTCCTTCCTCTGTAACTGCTGGACTTGCCATGGTCCTTTCTGCCGCCGCAGAGTGGTCCTTCTTCCCTGCACCCCCATCCTCCTCCTCCAGAGAGGTGATGGGACGGGACCAGACCATCCTGGCTCTGTTAGTGCCTCAGCATCCTGGAGCATGGGGGCTTTCTGGCACTATGGCTCAGCCTGGAGATGCCAGTGTGTACTAAGGGGTCAGGTCCTGCTGTTCCCAGCTTGCCTGAGAGCCATGGGAGGAAGAGGTGCCCTAACACCCTCCTTAGCAGCCAGGGCTATTGTGGAGGCTCCTGGCCAGCCCAGCTCCTTCCCAGACCCCTGCAGTACCTTCCTCTGCAGCATCTTCCCCCTCAGCCACCTCTTCCCCTGATGGTTCCTCTCACTCTGGGCTCCAGTTTACAGGAAGATGATCTCATCCAATGTGGGTGACTCATTCTACATACGGACGCACTTTGACTTCGAGAAGGACACACCGTCAGGGCTCAGCTTCACCCGTGGGGATGTCTTCCATGTGCTGGACACCATGTACCGGGGCAGGCTGGGGAGCTGGCTGGCTGTGCGCATGGGCAAGGACCTGCAGGAGCAGGACAAGGGCATCATCCCTAACCGGAGCAGGTAGGGATGGAGCCAGGAACAGCTCCAAGATAAGCAGAGCCAGGGGATGGCTCCCCATTGAGAGGGGGGCATGGGTGGTGGGCCCAGTAAGGGGCAGGGCAAGGGCTGGTGGAGCAGCTGTGGGAAGTGTGAGCCAGCAAAATCCCTTCTCAGGGGCGATGGAGTGGCTGATGCTCTTGTTGTCCAAGGTCCTGGAGGGATGAGGCTACCACAGCCTCATCTGGCTGTGCTACTGAGTGGGGATGCCAGCTTTTCCTGCCCCACTCCTTGGAGCCTGGAGAGACAAAGTGGGGGGTAAATCTGGAGGCTCCAGGTCCTGAGCCCTTTTCCTTCCCAGGGCCGAGCAGATTGCTAGCCTGGAGTCGGTGCTGAAAGCCACGTCCGGTGCCAACCCCTCTGGGGCACGAGCCGAGTTTTGGAAGCTGCGGGGCCTGCGGGGAGCCAAGAAGGTGCTGCGGAAGAGCCGGGAGGACCTGTCTGCCCTCACGAAGCAGGGCCACTACCCACCATACGAGAAGGTGGTCCTGAAGGAAGGTGGGCACCAGGGCTGTGTCCGCATTGCTCAGACTCACCCAGGGGACGTTGGCCCCAGGGCTGCCCCACTGTGGGTGCTAGTGGGCTCCAGTCTCCTGGGAGGAGTGGGGTGAGTCCCAGACCCACGGGCACCTCAAGGAGCAGGGCTGGACGGCTGGGTGCTGCAAGCTCTGCCCTCACCCCCAGCCTCCCTGAGACAGTCTGTCTTCTATCCACAGCCAGCTTCAAGCGGCCGGTGGTGATCCTGGGCCCCATCGCAGACATTGCCATGCAGAAGCTGAGCACGGAGCTGCCCGAGGTGTTTGAGATTGCCCGTAAGTGCCCCCCACGCCAGGGGGAAATTGTACCCAGCAGCTGGACCCTCAGTGTCCAGCGCCTGTGGGAGCTCTCTACCTGTGGCTCTGTCCTCCTGCCTCATAGCGCCCTCCCCAAGACACCCCAACACCTTCCCTGGACTCATTCACCCTGTCCCCCTGCATCATGATACCAGCCAGGCCCCAAATATGCCCCCACTTGAGGAACCCAGCCCTGGGGCCATGCACGGCCAGACCCAGCCTGGGGCTGCCAGAGATACCACATCTCCCCAGCCCCTCTCACACTGTGTCTCCGTGTCCTGCAGCGAGCGTGCCCCGAGATGGGGCATCATCCAAGGTCATCAAGTTGGACTCAGTGCGGCAGATCGCAGAAAAGGTAAGAGACCTTCCCTGTGTCCTTGGAGCCGGGTGGGCCAGGGCCGCAGGGGGAGCCCACGGTCTCCGTCCCTGTCCCACACGGGGCTGATGACCGTGGCCTGCCCCAGGACAAGCATGCCTTGTTGGACATCACACCCTCGGCTGTGGAGTGCCTCAACTACATGCAGTACTACCCAGTGGTGGTGTTTTGTGAGCCTGAGAGCCGGCAGAGCATCAAGGCCATGCGTCAGTGGCTGGCGCCCGACTCCAGGAAGAGCTCCCGGCGCCTCTATGCCCAGGCCAGCAAGATGAAGAAGTACTGCAGCCACCTCTTCACAGCCACCATCAGCCTCAGTGGCAGTGGCAATACCTGGTATGAGGCAATCAAAGACATCATCAGGACGCAGCAGAGCCAGCCCATTTGGACAGCAGCGGAGCAGGTACAGGGCACGAGGTCCCTGCAGCAAGGCTCAGCCTGCTGGGGTGCAGCCAGGCAGGCGACGGGGCCATGCGCCTGTCCCGCCTACACCCAGGGTCCCAGGTCCCTGCCATCCCCACCCTACAGGCAGATGTGGCACTGGAGGACAGTCTGGACCTGCTGAACCCACCAAGTGTGGCAGCCTCGGGCTACCTGACCTGTGACAGTCAGGCCAACAGCGACTATGATGACACGGACGGTGAGGTGGGCGCCTACACCGACGGTGAGGCAGAGGATGCCTATGACCAGCCCGGGCTTGCCCGCTCCTCTGAGCCAGCGCAGATGTATCCAAGCCACAGCGTGAGCGAGCAGGTGGGTCCCCCCATACCGGTATGAGGGGCTGGTAGGGCAGAGGGAGCATGGCACGGTTCCCCATGGGGGAATGCAGCCCAGCCTCAGCCTGGGGCACAAATCCTGCCCCCGCTCCCCCCATCTCGTCTTTCACAGGTGACTGAGCAGCAGCAGCAGCAGGGCCAGCGCTACGACAGCATCAGGTAGCCTGTGCACCAGGGCTAGCCAGGGGGTCAAAGCAGCCAGCCCTGAGGCTGGGGAAGGGCTCCGTGTCCTTGCCAGCTCTGCCTGGCCTGAGCCTGCCCAGCAGGGGCCTGTCTCTGCCAACCGGGTGGCAGAGGCATCACCCCTGCTTCTTGCCCCCCAGGGAATACGAGCATGATGCTGTGAGGAAGAGGTTCACACGGGCCAGGGATGACTCAGACCAGGATGAAGGCTACGAGTGGGGCCCAGCTACAGACGTATAACAGCACCACAGGCCTCCCTCCCACTGGGCAGCCGGGCCCCTCAGGCCAGTCCTGCCGCAGCCCCATGCCACTGGGTCCACGTGACAGTCCAGGTAGTGCCACAGAGCACCCAGCGGCCAGGCTGGGTTGGGCGTAATCCTGCTGTACCCCTTACCACCCAGCACCACCAAGTGCCTCCTTTTGCCACAGCCTCTGCTACTGGAATAAAGGGGATGTTTTGATCAGGACGGGCTGGTTCTGTGCATGCTGCCTGGCGGCATGTGGGGGAAACCCACACAGCAGCGTGGCCTTGCTGGGTCCCAGGCATCTCTGTGGCTGGACACCCTCCCTGCCCCAAGAGGCATGAGTGCAGGACTCAATGTCTGGCACTGCAGCAGGCTCGGTGCATGCCCCAGAGCTGAGCCTCCTCTGTTACAGCCTAGCCCGCGTCTTGAAACGCAGCCTCCCACGTTCCCCAAACACTTTTATTTTTACATAAACCAAGCAAGCACAAAGGCAAAGTCATGGCAGTGCTGCCTTGTCCGTAGGGGTCCAGAGACCCACTCATGAAAAGACACATCACCAGGGGCTGGTCCTTGGGGCTCATGACCCCAGGCTCCCTAGGACGTGGTACTGGGCAGTGCCACATTCCCTTTTGCTGTGCCAAGGGGCAGCCCCGAGGGCTGTGACCCTGTGCCCTGGCGGGCTGGGCTGTGTGTGCAGAGCCGTTAAAGGCAGCACCAGGGAAAAGCAGAGGTAGTCTCCCAGCTTGGTACAACAGGTCTAAGAGGGACATTGTTTGCACTCCTGATCCGCCCTGGAAAAGCCAGGGAGGAGGAGTGGGTGCTAGGGGTGCTGCTGCCCTTAAGGCTGAGGCTGGGAGCTGCCAGCTCTCCCTGAGGTACCAGTGTGCACCTACACACTGGTGTGCAGGGTCAGCACTGCTCCGGGGCTGTGCTAGGGCATGGCCCGGAGCTGTGCTTCCAGCACCATCCCCAATGAGGAAAGGCACCGTTGGTGAGTGTATAAGCACTATCTGTGGTGACTGGATGGGGTGACCTTTCACATGGGGTCCCTTCTCCTCCTGCTGGCAGCAGGACAAGACAAGGGACCCTGTGAAGCAGTGGGACAGGCACGGTGCAGGCACTGTGAAGCAGGGAGGGATGAATGGAGAGGGAAGAGGTGCCCAAACCATGGCACCATAGGCCCTGACACTGCTCAAGCTGGGTATCAGGCCCCCCCAGTCTCCTGCTGTGTCCTGAGTAAAACCAAAGAGGTGCAGGATAGGCCATGCTGGGGATCAGAGGGCTCCAATGAGGGTGCTGGGGCAGAAGGCAGCGCCTGTCCCACCCTCGTGCCCCTCGGCTCACTCCTGCCTCGCCCCAGGCACATGCAGTGATGGCCAGGCACAGCCAGCAGCTCAGAGAAAGATGGGCTGCTCCTGCCCGGTCAGTAAGCGGTATGTGGAGGCTGGCATGGTCTTGATGTGGACCTAGGCAGAGACACATAGATCAGCTGGGAGATGCCAAACCCCAAGCTGAAAGGCGCTGGGTAAAACCCCGAGCCCAGGCTGCTCCAAGTGCAGCTGCCCCACGGCACGGGGGCCCTGGCTGCCCCCCAGCCCAGGACTGGCTCACCTCACTGACCGCCTGCGTGAGGATCTGGATGATCTTCTCGTGGGGTGTTGCCACCACGCTCTGCCCGTTGATCTCAATGATGCGGTGCCCCACACGGATGCCACCTCTCTCTGCGATGCCCCCACGCATCAGGCTACAGATCTGCGGAGCAGGGAGCACCAGTAAGATCAGAGCTGTGCCCACAGCCCAGGGCCACATGCAACCACCACCCCAAACCCTCTCCATGCAGGCTCCTGGCAAGAACTCTGGACTTGGGTGCTGCCTCCTCCAGCCCATGGGTGTGCAGCAAGGGCAGGGATGTCCCTTTGCATTGCTGCCACCAGGGCGGTGTGCTGAGCTGTAGGGTAAGGGCAGCCCGCAGGCTTTTGTTCCCCTGGGCTGATGGAGAGCTCAGCTCCGCACATCCAACCCTCGGGCTCCCATCAAGCCTGGGCTGTAGAGCTGGAGCTTCTCCCTGGGGTGGCAGCTCCTGCCTGCCTGTGGGGTAACCACATCCCCGATACTATTGTAAGTAGCGGTCAGTGTACGATGCAGCTGTGCCACCCCCTCCACTGCCCTCCCAACTTCTGCTGGTCCTGGAAATGCTGCTCTCTGCCCTTCTAACGCAGCCACTGTGGAGCCCAGAGCAGGGAGTGACTGGGGCACTGGGGACAGCAACAAATGTCACCAAGGTCGCGACAAGAAAGCCAGGAAGAAATGACCACCCTGAGAGCAAACAGCTAAGGAACACTAGGGAGATGGATCCAACTGCCGGTACTGCAGGAGAGCTATGAAGAGCCTTTTGCTGTGGCATAGCAGAGCCCTGTGAAACCTCAGCCCTGGCAGGCACACGCCCATGAGGACACAGCCAGAACCACATGTCCCTCTGTCAGACAGGTGGCTGGAGCCCTTGGCTGACCCCGACCTGGCTCTGCTCTGGTCCCCGCAGGCACTCACCACACCATTCTCAACACAGAAGCCCAGCTGGTACTTGGAGTCGGGGCGCCGGATGACAGCTGTGGTGACAGGGGGACAGTGCACGATGTTCAGTGTCACCTCTGTCTGGTGCTTCAGCTCCTGGAAGATGGGATGGGGCTTTGTCAGACTTTGGAGAGCTATTCAGTGTGGTTGAGAGGGGCGACGCAGTCACATTGCTCGCAGAAGGGCTGAGGATTAACGACCTGTTTTCAATGGGAAACTGAGGCACACACAGGAATACTGCCATGCTCAAATTCAGAGAGAAGAACTTATAAATCCAGTCCAAGACATCCCACTCTGCCCCTGAGGCCACACTGTCCTTGCTTTCAGCTCCTTCCTGCCTGGGGGGTAAAAGATGCAACAGGTTCCCTCCAGGACAGGTGCCTGCCTCCTCACCTGCCCTCCTTGGGCAGAGTCCTGCCTGCACCCTGCTGCAGCAAGTTTAGCCCCAGCTTTGTCCCTGTCTTGTCACATCCCTTCCTCCCAAGCACTCAAAGCAGGGACTGTCACAGCCCACAGTACAGGTATGGCCCCCCACACTCCTGCCCCCACAGGCCCCCATGAGCCATCTACCCCCAGGCTGGGAGCACGGGTTGGGACCCTGGCATTACCAGCGCTCCCAGATGCATTCAGGCAGGTCCCCGTCTCCGCCAGCACTCGCCCTGCTGCCAGGGCGGAGGCAGGAGCCCTGACTCACCTGGATGATGCTCTGGCAGGTGGCGAGGGGCAGCCCCACCAGGCTCGTCCCGTTGACAGACATGAGGCGGTCCCCAATGCTCAGCTCGCCTGACCTCTCTGCGGGGCCGCCATGCATCAGGTTAGCGATGACCACTGTGGGCAGGATGGAGCCCCAGCCCGACTCCACGATGGCGATGCCCAGGATCTCTCCCTTCTGCTTACGGATGCAGACCTAGGCATGGGTGGGCCACAGATGGGTTACGGTCACCAGAGGCATGGGGCACATGTTCCAGCCTCAGCACGGGTGTCCTGGGCTCACGGCCCAGGGGTCCAGTCTTGCAAGGAGCATCTCAGCTGCTCAGAAAGCCATGAGGGGACGATGCAGAGGTGCCAGTGGGTAGCCCACACTGTCCCCACCCCTCCAAAACAGTTCTTACATCCTTGCAGTTCTCCTGCCGGGAGAAGTGGGTCAGCTCTGCGTTGTACTGCTCCTGGTCCTCGAGGGCACAGCTGTACTGGCGAGGGCTCAGCTCGTTCGGGTCGATGTGGTTGGCCTCCAGGAAGCGCTGGTAGGCCACACTGAATGCCTGCCCAATAGCCTGAGCGATGATCTGGGCCTGCAGAAAGAGAGGGGTTCTTCGTGCCTGTGGCTCATGGCCAAACTGGAGCCAACAGCTGCCATCACCCTGCAATGCCCAGCACAGACACTGTGCCAGGGGAGCTCGAGGGCATCCTGGCACCTCCCCTGCCTGAATGGGCCCCTTTACGGTGCCAGTCCTCCCTCCTTTTCTTGCTGGGCCCCTCTGTGTGGCAGGGGTGCTCAGGCTGGGCTCTGTCCCCCTCTGTTTGCTCACTGGGAGCCCCCGTCACAGAGAGCCAGAGTATCTGGTCATTACAGTGGGGTGGGGCCCAGGACCCTAATGCCACACTGCCCTCCCAAGGGACTCGCGTGTTGCCTCACATCGGCCGAGTGGAAGACGTGGCAGATCATCTTGTAGAGACGCTTTTCCTCCGCCACCTCTGACCGCCGAGGCAGTTTCCGGCGCGCCATGAGCACTACAAGGGAGCCAATGTCGGCGATGTAGGAGATTGTCTGGAGGGAGTGATCCATCATGGCCTCCTGGCAAGGGGAACACGGGCACAGACGTTCAGCCTTTCCCAGCCCGATGGGCCCCATGGGCAGCCTGCGAGCCAGCCACGTACCACCACAAGCAAGAAGGGTTTGGGTTCAAATGCCACCGTGCAGGGATGCAGCTCAAATGCCTGGCACGCACTGGGCAGAAACCATGCCTACGCTAGAAGGTACAAACAGCTCCTTCGATCAAGGCCTCATCTGTGTCTCTGGGTGCTGGCAAGCGACAAGCAGTTCTTCCCTCTTACTATAAAGCAGAAGCTAATGCTGAAGCAAAGAGCTACAGAAGTTTCAAGCCTCAGTTCCTGGAGCCTGCTCTGGGAACCCAGCAGCTCTCACAAGGCACAGTTTGCAAAAGAAGCCTTGTGCAGCCATGCAGAGAGCCGAGGGACATGATGTGTCTTGTGTGTGACAGCTGTGGAGTGACACATCTCCTCCCAGACGTGTGTCCTTGCCTATAGGCCATCCTTGGGCATGACCCCACTGGCATGGGTGCAAAGCAGAAATCCCAAGGCCAAACAGGATGGTTTCAGCAGCTGCAAAGCCATGCAGGTGCTCCTGTTCCCTGCTCACCTGTGTGTCGGCCGTCAGCACCTTGATCCTCTGTGTGGAGACAAACAGATCCACCTCCGTCATGGGCTGGGACTCCCCCTCTGGTGCCTGCAGAACAAGTGCCCAGGAGAGGTCACTACTGCTGCCAGGACTCCTCTGGGTCCCTGCCCCACAGCTGGGAGGTCCCCCTGGGCAGGTTCTGAACGCTGCCCCAGGCCCACCAGGGGCCAGGCTGGTAGCAGTCATGTCCCTCTACCCTCCTGCACCTTGATCCTGTCCACTGCCTCCTGGGCCTGTGCCATGCGGACGCTGGTTGGGGGGTTCCTCTCAGAGACCAGCTGTGTGGAGCCCAGGTACTTTGCCCCAAAAATCACACCGTCCAGCAGATCCTCCGGGTCGCAAGGGCCTGGAACTGAGGCATCAGGAGGGACTAAGCAGGGTCTGGTCCCCTCCAACTCTGAAAACTGGGGGTACCAACTCCTACTGCCCTTTAGTTGCATTCCTACACATGGCAAAGTAGCTCAGCGCTTGAAACAGGCTCCTGGCATTGCCAGAAGACCTACTCTGACCCAGGGATTGCTTTCCCCTTCCCTTGCGTACACCCTAGCATCGCTCTTTCTCCCTTCCCAAGCCTGAGCATACCCTCCTCCCTGATCCCTGAAGCACCCCCATTTGCTCAGCAAAGGGCATGCTGGGATCAGATGAGCCACCTGGTGTTTGTAGCAACGTTCCCACCCTGTGCAGAGGGCACTTGCTCCCTGCTGGGACTCTGGCCACCCCGCATTCAGGATCAAAGCAGGAGGTGGTGGGTCAGAACTCCTGAGTGCTTTTGCTGCTCAAGCACAGAAGTGACTCACCCTCTTTGAAGGCTGGGCAGGAGGATGGGGGTTCCCTGTTCTGCAAAGCAATGAGAGAGCAGGTGAGGCTCTGGATGGGATCCTAGGGATTCTGCCCACCCACCCCGTGGCCAGGCTGCCCCTGGAGCACCAGGACATCTAAGACACAGCACCCTGAGGCTGGGCAGGTGGGGAGGGGGGCAGGTGCAAGGTCCTGGGGCTGAGAGACACACACACAGGGTCCTGGGGGCTGTTCAGACCCACCAGCCTCTTCCCCAAGATGTGCATGGATCAGACAGCCATGAAAGTATCCCGCCCCGCATTCAGGGTGGCAGGAGCCAAAGCCAGTTCTAAGGGCCTTGTCTGGGCACCCCAGCAGCATAAGGTCCTGTAAGACCTGAGAAAAAGACACCCCTGGCTCCCCTCCACCCCCACCCAAAACCCCATGAGAGAGCAGAGCCAAGGGGCATGTCCTGGCTTGCTGCTGCACCGCCACAGCCCATGTATGATGCACTCACACTCACGCCACCTTGGGGTGGCTGCTCTGCCTCTGGGGCTGGAGCAGGAGGCAGGGCCACCCAGGCTGGCTCCGGGGAACCATCCCGATTGCCCTTGCAGGTGGAGTCGACCTTGCAGAGCCCCTCTCTGTAATACCAGCTGCCAGAAGGTCCTTCCTCTGAGCCCTCCGGCCTCCCCAGACCTTCAGGCTTCTCCACAGCAGCCAGTTCCTCCTGAGCCTGCAGCACCTCCAGACTGGTCCCGGCCAGGACATCGGAGCGGGCCAGGGGCGTCTCGGTGCTGGCCTCAGGCAGCACCCCCTCATAGCAGAGGAGGCTCAGCAAGTCCTCCCGGTCGGCCTCGGCAAAGAGCAGGCCGTGGCAAGGCCGGGAGCAGGCCGAGTGCTGGGCACAGCAGGGCCGTGTCTCCAAGCCTCGGCCCATGGCCACGTGTAGTGGGCAGGGCCGGCACTTGCCCTGGCACTCCCGGTAGCTCCGCCGGACCTTCTCGCCTGCCACAGTGGCTGTGCCAGGGCTCGAGGAGGGCAGCAGGCCCTGCTCTGAGGGGGGGCGAGTGGTCGCAGAGGTTGGGGTCGAGGGTCTCGAGCTGGGCCAGCAGACCCTGGATCTCTGAGGGCTCGTCCTCCGCATCCTCGGCCCACTCGGTCCTGCCCCGGTGGGCGCTGGCCTCGGGGATCTCATCCAGCTCCATGCCCATCAGGTCACCACTGCTGGGGGCTCGGGGGGGTCCTGCATCCCGGGAGGGTCCTGTGTCCCGGGGGTGCTCCTGGAACTGGGCTTCCAGCCGGCGGAGCCCTGTGGCCCCGCAGTCGCTGCCTCCTCTTCCATCGCCCTTCCCAAGTCCCGGCAAAGCTCAGTTTGGCTGCCCCCACCTCCTTCGAGGTCCGAGGCTGAAGCAGGCCCTGAGCTGGGCCCCAGGACCCTCCGCTGACCCTCGGGGGCGGGGCAGGTCCTGCCTGGAACCGCAGCCAGGGAGCAGGGGGGCGAAGGGGGCCTCCCCCGGCTGCCCCTCGCCCACGCGGGACTCAGGGGCGCCAGACCGCATCGCGGGCCCTTCTTCCGTGTCCATGGCCGGCGGCTCCAGGGCCTCACCACTGCCGGGCTCGGGTGCAGCGGGCGCAGCCGCCTGGAAATCCATGCTGCCCTCCATGGTCTCGCCCCGGCCCGCGGCGCAGGGGGCGGGAGAGGGGGGCGGCCGGGGCCGGGGCCAGCGCGGCTCTCCCCGCTGGCGGCCGGGGCCGAGCCGGGCCGTGCGGCCTCGCTCGCTGCCGGCAGCGCCGGCCCAGAGGACGCTCCGCTCGGCTCGGTCCCGCTGCCGCTTCCGGGCGCCGCCGCCCCGCCCCTTCCCGGTGCCCCAGCATGGCCGCCCGGGTGCTGCTGCGGGCGGTGCGGGCGGCGCTGCCCGCCCCGGCCCGCGGCTACGCCAAGAAGGCGGGTGAGCATCGCCCCGCGGCCCTCGCCGGTGCCCCCTGCCCTGGAGCCGGCCCCGCGTCCCCCGGCCTCGGCCCCGCGCCCCCCGGCTTCGGCCCCGCGGCCCCGGTTCCTCCCCAGCGGCAGCCTTGTCCCCTCCTCCCTGGCTCCTCGTCCCTCGGCTCCCGGCCCCCTCCTCACCCCCTGCGCCACCCGTCAGCCCCGACCCCGGCCCTCGTCGCCCCCCGGCGCAGCCGCGCTCTCCCCGTCCTGCCTGAGCCCCGTCCTTTCCCCCGCCTGCCCTCTGTCCCCCCGCCACATCCCCTGACCGCGTCCTGGTCCCCGCAGCTACGAAGTCCAAGGGCAAGAACGTGGCGAAGGAGGGGCTGAAGGCGCCGGAGGTGTGCACGGACCCCGCCATGCTCGCCACCTACGCCATGGGTGTCAATTACTTCAAGGACGGCCCGGAGGTGGCCCTGAAGCCGGACTCCGAGTACCCTGACTGGTAGGTGGTCCCCAGCTGCACTCGCTGTGCGCAGAGCGGGGTCCCTCCTGGGGTGCCCAGAGGTGCCATTCCAGAGGCACAGACAAGTGTAGGAGAGGCAGGGAACTGCTCTGGGAGGAGGAAGATTGCTGCTCTGCAGCCTGGGGACCGTCCCCGAGGGCCAGGGGAGGAGAGCAGGCTCCACTGTGGCTGTGGAGGGTGAGGGATCTGCGCGTCCCGGTCGTGCGCTCCCATCGTTCCATCCCGTGCTTGTCCCTTTGTCCTCCCTGCTGCAGCCTCACATACTCTGCATTTGCTCCCAGGCTCTTCAAGATCCACCTCGGGCCCCCCAAGAAGCTGGAGGAGCTGGACCCCGACTCGATCGAGTATTGGAGGCGCCTGCGGAAGTACAACACGTGGCACCGCAACAGGCTGAAGAAGGGCAAGAAGCTGTAGGCGCTGCAGAGCTTGAGGCGCGAGGGCCACCCTGAGCGCTGGTGTGGCTGGTGCTGGGACCAGCTCCTGCTTCGGTCTCTTCTTGCTATAAACTAGTAATAAATCTCCAGTGAGGCTGAGAGCTGTGGCAGAGCCTGTGGCCAAACCAGTTGCGAGTCCCTCCTCGTGCCAGGGGCTGGTGAGGGGCTGAGGCAACACAAGCCACAAATTCCTGGTATATTTGCTAAAACAGGAGCTCAATTTTTTATTTGTAGAGGGAGCCTATGCCACCAAATGCATCCTGCTCCCTGCTCTGTCATAGTGTGTGCTGCAACAGCTCGCCTTAAGGGCCCCGCAGGGGTGTGCGTGTAGTGGGTTTGAGGTGGGCAATGACTCCACAGGTCTCGCTGTCCCCTGGTGAGGGACTTAGGGAGTTGAGCAGCCTGTGCTCCCCAGGGGCAGGAGGAAGGGGGCCAGGCTCTGGCAGTGCTGCAGGGGCAGTAGGCTAGGTGTGGGGGGACACAGCGGCGCCTCATAGCACCACCCCCGTGCTGCACGCTTGCTTCCTCCAGCAGCGGCAGGGGAGCAGCGGCTGCTGGGATGCTGGGGTTCTGGCTTGGCTGGGCTGTGTGCTGAAGGCAGGGTCTTCCCCACAGCAACGGGGGCTTCACTGCTGTGTCCCTGCGTGTCCTTAGCTGGCTCCGTCCTGGCAGAGCCCAGCAGCTTCCCCTGGGCCTGGGTCCTGCCCATGCATTGGACTCCCCTGGCTGAGAGGTTCATCTCTGTTTTGGACTTGCTGCCCTGCAGCTCCTGCCTGGCCTCGAGTTGGGCTGTGGGGACAAAGCAGCCGCCCACGAGGTCCTCCCGCAGCAAGGAAGGGGGGTGGAGACGCTGCCTGGCCCAGCAGGGTCTGTGTGGCAGGGGCCGGAGGCAGGAGCCGTGCCCAGCTCCCCTGCAGGGTTGTGGGTGGCCGGGTTGGCAGGTGCAGCGCCCGCGCACTGCGGCACAGGAAGCGGCGGAGGAAAGCAGAAGTACCATGCCGTGGCGCGGGGGGGTTGGGGGAGATTTTGGGTTGAACCCTCATTTCCGCTGTGTGAGGCTCAGTGCGCACCCTCGGAGCCGACGGGGCTCAGGCCGGGCCGTATCCAGCGGTGAGTGTCCTGTCCCCGCCGTGCCTGTCCTGCAGCTTGCCTTCCCTTTGCCGCCACCCAGCATGTCCAGCCCCCCAAATCCAGCAGCAGGTGAGCAGGGAGGGGACCCGAGTCCCTTCCCTCCATCTCAGAGCCGCCCTGCTTGGGTGAGTGTCACCCAGCTGCCACAGATGGCTTGGTCCTAGGGACAGGCACCCACCTGGGGTGGGTTGGTGGGGAGGAGCCCAGGGGGAGGAGGAGAGAGCCGGTCCCTGGGTGCTGCCCCTGTCCAGGGTGATAGACGCCATGCTCCGCTCACTGCTGAAGCCCCAGGACTCCCATGTTTCCTCCCCTAACCCCTCCACGGGCTACTCATGGTGAACTCTCAGGGCTCACGTTGGGTCCAGGGCCACCACCCAGAGGCCTGGGGATGGTGAGGGTGCTTCCACCAGCCCACTGGGGTCTCTGCCAGGAGACGGGTGCCTGGGCTAAGCCCTCCATGATGGGGGTGTTCTCTGTGTCCCCCAAAGGGACCAGGAAGGTGATGGGACATCCCCTCTTTCAAGTTCATTGGACCGTGACCCTGGGTCCTCACCCAAGGCCAGGGGGTGAGCGGGGTCTGCTGTGCCACTGTCATGGCTCTTGTCCTCCAGGCACAGAGGGGGAACTTGTGTCATTCCTGGCTGGCTGCCGGCAGCCAGATCCAGCAGCACTGCCTGGCCAGCTCCTGACACCTCCCCGGGGAGGCCGAAATCCTCCCGGGCTCCTGCAAGGAGGTGACCCAATGCTGGCGAGCTTGTGCTGGTGCCTTCCCTCCCAAGTCACCCTGTGCCTGGCTGGAGGGGCACCTGGTGGTGTCTAGCGGGGCGCGGGTGCCTGTCACCCCGTCACCCGCTGATGGCTCAACCCCTCTGTGTCCCCAGGCAGGTGGGGCTGGGACAGGATGAGGGGCTGGGGCATGCCCATCAGCTCGCTGGGTGAGGAGGTGGTGGCCCGGCTCTGCGAGCTCCTAGATAATGCCGTCCGGGGCTGGCGCAAGCTGGCTGAGGTGGCTGGGGCAGAGAAACGCTTCAAATGCAGGTAAGGGTGGTGGTGGCATCTCTGGACATCAATACCCCACTGGGTGACAAAACGCACGTGGGCACAGCTCTGCCATGGGCTGAACAAGGGGCACGTGGGTCCCCTGGCCACCCCATCGTGGCTGCAGTCTGGGCTGGGGACACTGCTGAGTCCCCCAGCGGGGGTCCCTGCCCTCCCTGCGCGGGAGGTGGGCTATGGCACCGAGTGCTGTGAGTGACTTGCAGTGCGGAGGAGCTGGAGATGTGCTCGCTGAAGGTGCTGGAGCCCCGTGGCAGCCCCACACAGTGCCTCCTGCAGCTCCTGGCCGAGCGTGACTGTACCCTCAAGTACCTGCTGGGCTGCCTGGAGAGGATGGGGCACACACAGGCCTGCCAGGTCCTCAGCAGCGCTGGTAGGGAGGGACAGTAGGTCCCATGGGTCCTGGCGGGGAGCACCAGGGACAGGGGCTCAGCAGAAGGAAAGCAGGGGGAGATGAGGATCAGCTCTTCCTGCTGGTGGTCTTGCTCTGGGTAGTGGGGCCCTGGGCTGGGTGGGCTGGGATGGGATGGGATGGGGTGGGACAGGCTATGATGGGACCTGATAGGATGGGATGGGACAGGATTGGATAGGTTGTGATGGGACAAGGGATGGGTGAGGATGGAGCAATGTGGGGTGGGACAGGATGGAACAGGGTGAGATAGGGTGGGATGGCACTGAATGGGGCAAGGTAGGATGAGATGGTTGGGACAGGACAGAGGGGTGGGATGGGACATGGTGTGATAGGATGGGGTGGGATGGAAGGGGAAAGGACAGGACAGGATGTGGTGGGATGGTGTGGGATGGGGGTCTCAGCCAGCCCAGGCTGGTCTCTCCTCTCCTGCAGTCCAGGACATGATCTGCATCACGGTGCAGCCGCAGTCGCAGGTGGTGATGGAGGGGACACGGGTGTCCCTGACCTGCTGGGCGGCCGGCCCACCGGGGCTCGTGTACCAGTGGTTCTGTGGGAAGCAGGAGGTGAGGTCCTGCTGCACCACGTCAAGCAGGGACCCCGGGCCCCATCCATGGTGAAGGCATCCAGACGGGTGGGAGGGAGCCCCTGACTCCTTGGGTCCCTCCTGTCTCGTAGGTGCCTGGAGCCACGGCCCCAGAGCTGGTGATCGACACGGCCGCTCTGCTGGGCCAGCCTGAGTGGTACATCTGCCGGGTGAACTGTGGGGCTGCCTTCACCTTCTCCAGGTGGGCCCGCATCCAGGTGGAGAAAAGCAGCAGCCCCAGCTCAGGTGAGCGCTGAGATCTGCATCCCCAGGCTGGCAACTGCTCCCACTGGGAGCGGGGTGGCTCCTGTAAGGCATCGCTCATCCCGTCGGGAGCAGGGTGGCTCCTGTAGGGCATTGTGTGCCATGTTGTGCCCTGCTTTAGTTGCGAGGGTGTCTGGGCTTGCTGGGGTGATGGTGCCCATGGAGAACCCAAATGCCCTGTGCCCTCCTTGTGCCTGCTGGCTTGTGCCACCCAGGGGTGCCAGCACCTGCAGGGGATGGACCTGAGGCCTGGGGGCAGCTCGGTGGAGTGCTGCCATGGCCAGGTGCTGGATCTTCCGCCCCATCCCCTCCCCTCCCCAGCCGGCGGTTACTGCCCAACTCTGGCGGGGCTGCAGATTCTGCGGCAGCCACGGCCGTGCCGTCTGGCCGAGGGAGACACGCTGGTGCTGGAGTGCAGAGCCATTGGCAACCCCCCACCCCAGTACCAGTGGTTCAGGAACCGGCGCCCCGTGGATGGTGCGCAGGCGCCCCAGCTCCAGGTATGGCGGGACCCCGATGTGCCGTGGTACAGCACAGCATGGCACAGCATGGCGAGCTGTCTGCTCTGTCCCACCGGCAGGTGAAGCTGGTGACGACAGCTGAGCGGGGCAGCTACTCCTGCCGTGTGTTCAACCTCTTCCACGAGGTGTGGAGCCAGGAAGTGGATGTAGAGATTGGTGAGGGCCCCAGACAAACCTCCATGGCCCCCCACCCCACGTGCAGTGTCCTGCTCTGCTCTGCCCCCCCCATAAAGCCCTCCCGTAGCTGCCCCACAGTTCTGGGGTCTCCAGCCTGCACCAGCAGGTGCTGCTGTGCATGGGGCTTCCTGACTCCCCGCTTTGCCACAGGCCCACGGCTCTTCGCCTCTGGTGGCTCCTGGCAGGAGGGGGATGGAGGTAGGTGGGGGCAGAGTGGGCAAGTCCTGGCTGCCCTGCCGCCGCACTCCCCAGGTGCTGTGGGGCCCTGGCATGGTGCTTCTTTCTTTCCAGGCTCCCCGGAGTGCAGCAGCCCTGGCCAGCTGTATGGTAAGAGCCTGCCCAGGAGGGGTTGGTGGCCCTGTGGGGCTGTGATCATCCCCAGTGTCACCCACGAGGCTCCACTCAGCTTTGGGTGCAGCACAGCAAGGAGAGTGGAGCAGCAAGGCAGGGGCCCCACAGGGCACCCCAGTACCTGGGGACAGTGACACCAGCCACAACTGGGTGTCACCTCTGTGGGATGAAGGTAGTGGGGACAGCAGGGGCATCCCACTCCATCCCCAGCCCCTTCCTCTCCCGTCCTGCAGCCACCGACAAAGTGGCCCTGCTGATTGGCAACATGCACTACCTGCACCACAAGCAGCTGAAGGCGCCCATGGTGGACGTGCACGCCCTCAGCGCCCTCCTCCGCCAGCTCGACTTCAAGGTGGTCTCGCTGCTAGACCTGTGCAAGGCTGAGATGCAGATGGCTGTCAATGAGTTCCTCCTCCTCCTTGACAAGGGTGTCTACGGTGCGGCAGCACCCGCTGGGACTGCTCCAGCTGGGAGGAACTGGGTGGTTTTTGTGCTGGCAGGGCCTTGGGTGGTGGCTGGGCAAGAAGTGGGCACTTGGAGGTCAAGGGATGTCACCCATGCTCCACCCCTCCCAGCAGGTTTGCTCTACTACGCCGGGCATGGCTATGAAAATTTTGGCAACAGCTTCATGGTGCCCATCGATGCACCCAGCTCCTACACGTCGGCTCACTGCCTGTGCGTGCAGCGGGTGCTGCGGAGCATGCAGCAGCGCCACACTGGCCTCAACATCTTCCTGCTTGACATGTGCCGCAAGAGGTGACCCAGCCCTGGCCACCAGCTTGGGGACAAGCAACTGGGAGGTCCCTGCATGGGGGTGCCCGGGGGTGCTGGTTCCCCGGGGGAGCAGAGTGGGGCATTCCCAGGTCCCATCCAAACCTGTTGGCTTTGTCTGGATTCCCCAAAGCATCACTGCCCCAGTTGAGCTGGCAAACGCCACGATGGGTGGGCAGAAAAACCCCAGGGTCTGGGGTGCCTTGGCATGGGTTTTGGGGGGGTGTCAGGTCCCAGCTCTGCCCAGCAGCACTTCTCTCGCAGGAACCTGAATGACGACGTCATCCCGCAGGTCGGGGCACTGCAGGTTACGGCCAACATCGTCTTCGGCTATGCCACGTGGGTGCCCTCCCCAGCCCGCCCCCGGCACACAGCGGGGCTGAGTCTCTGAGAGCAGAGCTGGAGCCCAGCCTCCATCATGGCTCAGCCCCGTTTCCACCCATGTCTTTCCCCCCACCATGTATCGGCAGTGTCGCTCCCTCTGCTTGATGCTGGAGGTGGTGGGCGAGCGGCAGCCCCCAGTCCCTTACAGGGGAGGGAGATGCCCGCGGCACTGCTTGGCTTCAGGCAGCATCTGAGGGGGTTAAGCCCCAAGGCTCCTCTGGAGCACAGGGATTTGGTCTTATGATGCTTTACGCATCCAGGATCCAGCCATGGCTCCCACCTCTCCCCAGTGCAGTGGCCAGATGGGTCGATGGCAGTGGGTAGAGCTGTGGATGCCCAGCTCTGGCTTCCTCAAGGACTGTTGCTCTGGTGGGGGCTAGTTCCCAGGGGAGTGACAGAGCCCACGACAGAGCTGACCGCTGCCCTGTCCCCACAGGTGCGCGGACGCTGAAGCCTACGAGCTGAGCCAGGGCGAGCTCTCTAACGGTGTCTTTGTCACCTTCCTCAAGCGCTGGCTGCTGGAAGATGAGAAGATCACGGTGCTGCTGGACAAGGTGGCTGAGGGTGAGTGGGGAGTTCTGGGGACATAAACCCCCCTGGCAGCCCCCACCGACCCCCCCACGCCCCCTACAGACATGGGCACACTGGAGATCACACGGGGCCGGCAGGCGCTGGAGCTCCGCAGCAACCTCTCAGAGAGACGAGCTCTGACGGACCCCATCCGTCCCCCGGGCCAGGATGAGTCCTCTGCCAGGAACCTGCAGTGGGCCAAGGCTCATGGTGAGAGCTGTGGCCACCCCGTCCAGAGCTGGCACCTGGTGGGGGGGATGGCACCAAATTGCAGGGAGAGGTGGCAGCAGCGCCTGCCATGCTTCTCCCACCCCGGAGGAGACAAACCACTGGCACAGAGCCACCAGCCCAGTGGCAGGAGCATTATGTCCATGTCCCCACTCTGGGGTGACGCTAGCCGTCACCCCATCTGTGGGTACAGCTCTGGCCCCAAGCACCTGCAGGTCCCAGCTCTGTGGTCACTGTCCCCGCACTAGTGCTGCCGGAGAGCCGGCACCTCCGCTTCGACTGCGGTGTCACTGTCCAGCTGGGCTTTGCCGCTGAGTTCTCCAACATCATGATCATCTATACCCGTGTGGTGGCCACCCCAGAGGACATCGCCAAGTGCGAGGCCAAACTCACTGACTTACCTGAGGTGGGAGCGGGTTGTCGAAGCCCATGCCAGGGTGACGCTGGGGAATAGGGTGGGGGATCCATGGTAGTTTCCATGGCTGGACACCATCCATGGCAGGAGCTGGACGTGGACCTCAAGTGTACCAACAAGGAGAGCCCAGAGGAGGTGGGCAGCCCGCTGGCGCCTGCCTGGAGCCTCGGCTGCCCCTCCTGCTGCCTCTACAGCCGGCTCTGCGGCTTGCAGAAACTGCAGGTAAGAGCCATGGCAGGCAGAGAGCCAGTGCCAGGGGCACAGCACGGCTGCAGCAGTGGCCCAGGATGGGTGCCCACGCTGCCGGTGCCCCCGCAGCAGGAGCTGGTGTTCACCGTCTGCCTGCAGTACCGCTACCGTGGCATGGACGACTTTGTGGAGGAGAGGCGGATGGTGAGCGTGGGGAAGCCGCTTATCGCCAAGCTCAACCTGCGGCTGGCGGCCTCCCCATCGCCACCCGGCAGCCCACTCTCTGCCTCCCCCTCTGGGAGCTGGGGGGCGGCAGGGAGCTCCTGGGTCAACAACCCCGAGGAGAACCTGAGCCCCGAGGTCCCCAGCTCCCATGCCCTGTAGAGGGACAGCGTGGTCCCCCCTTGTCACCACAGCCCCCTGGGGCCACGTCTGTCCTGCCGGGGGCCAGGGGCAGGAAGGGCTAAGCACAATCCTGGCCTGTGCCAGGGGATGCAGGGCTGGCTGCGTGGCATGACTGTGACCCCTGCCGCAGGGGACTGCCGCTCAGTACTGCCACAGCGGGCACTGGCAGCGCCAGCCCTGCATCCCCTGGCATGGCAGTGCCAGCCCTGTATGCCGGTACAGCCACTGCCATGTGCCAGGACATGGCCAGCCCCGTGTGTCCTGGCGTGGCAGTGCCAGCCCGTATCCCAGTCCGTGCCAGCCCCACGTGCCAGGACACAGCCCAGCAGTCGGGGGGCAGAGTGCCCAGACCCCACGGCTCAGCTGGCGTGAGGCGTTGCGCCAGGGAACGGCTGGGTTCATTCAGGCCTAGGAGAAAGAGAGAGAAATAAGTAGATTAGGGGGCAAATCCTGCGGGAGGGGATTAGAGGGGGTGGGAGCAGGAGGGCTCCTGCTCTGCCACGAGGGACTGGGAGAACCCCTCTGGTGCTCCCAGAGCTCCCAGTAGCACCCAGTCCTCCCAGTACTACCCCATCCAGACAGCAGGTGATTTCAGGACAGGATTGGGGTCTAGGGGAGAAAAAATTGCCTTTTTTCCTTGGATTTTTCCCAAATGTGGCCCCAAGTGTTGGGAGCTGCAGATGATGCGGGGCATGCTTCACCGGTTCTCAAGCGGGGAAAGCACCAATAAAGAGGGAAAAGCAGGTGACCTGGAAGACCTATAGCTTTCCTGCATTTAAAAATAATTTTTTTTTTTTCTAGAAATATTGCCTGTTTCTCTGTTAAGGGCAGCGCAGCACCAGGGTGCCCATGGGAGGGAAGGGGCAACTGACCCCTCCTGTGAGGGTACCCTCACATCCCCAGCCACTATGCCCTGGGGCATGCCAGTGCCACCCCATGCAAATTAGCTCATTTAAATAATTTGCATACCCCTCCAACCCCAGGAAAATGCATCCTCACCCTGGGGCCTGTCTGCGCCCTCGCTTTTGGGTGGTGGCTGCAAGACTGGGGGGAGCACCCTCGCCCCAATTAGGCACCGATCAAACAGGTTGGGGTGTGCCGAGCCTCCCGCTCTCCGCGCCAGCCAGCTTTTGTTGGTGCTTGGGAGGCCGAGGGGTGCCCCGCGCTGGCGCCAGCCTTGGCAATTATGTCATGTGAAAAGCGCAGCCCCCATTGAGCACGTCCCTTCCCCCAGATCAAACCCATTACTTCCGCGGCCGTTGCTTCATTATCTCCCCGCCAGAGCACGCCTCTGCCAGGCCGCTTCACCTCGGCCTCGGCCCATTAGCTGGGCTGGGGGGCCAGGGGAGCATCGATTATGCATTTAATGGGTTGTTAAAGGTTTAATTGTCACTAACAAAGCGGATGAGCAGCAGCAGCTGGGGGACATGGGACAAGAGGAAGGGTCTTGCCAGGGTCAGTGCCTCGCCTGGCCCAGTGGCATCCCGTCTAGTCCCGCCTGACCCCAGGGCTGTGGGGGCATCAGAGTCTGTCCCTGGGGCTGTTGGACTGGGGGGAGACCCCCGGCGTGGGGGGGCTACAGCTGGAGGTGCCGGTGCTGAGTAGGGTCTAGCCCATGCGGGGATGTGGGGACGTGGTGGGGATGGGACTTGCCCAGCAAAGGCCAGGTCTGTGGCTGTCATCGGGTCAGAAGAGGGAAGGTTTTGGGGGGAAATGGCTCATTTTGGTGGAGGGAAGGTCAGCACTCACCTCACTTCCCCAGGGACCCAGGACACCCCAGGTACCAGGGGGACCCACTCGCCCAGGGCCAACCCCCCAACTCTCACTGTCCTGGCTGTGCTTCAGCACCTCAAAGCCACCATGGGCTCAGCCATCTCCGCTGGAGCTGGCCCTTGCTAACCCTGGGGGAGTGCCAGTGATGCTGGCTGTGTCCCAGGCCCCAGTGGGCAGGCAGACAGGGTTCCCCTGGGGCTGCAGGGCCATACTGGGGAACCCTGGGGACATGGCACCTTGCCACTGCCACCCTGGCAGGATCTGCTGGCAAGGACTGAACTGGCCTTGGCACAGCCTGCTGACCCCCACCGCAGGGACCCCAGGGCTCCCAGCCAGCCCCCTCCACCTGCCAGCCCTGTCCAAGGCCTGCGGGAGTCCCACAGCCACCCACCCTCCTGGCAGCACAATCACAGCAGCTTTGTGCCACCAACACGTGGGGAGCAATTAGGGCAGGCGGGCAGCAGGCGCAGCCCCTGAGGGATGGCTGAGCATGTGCCCCGTGACAGGCCGCGAGGACATGGCGTGGCACAAAGCTGGTCCCAGCTCGCAGCTGGGGCCGGGTCGGGTCACCCGCACCTGGATCTGGCCCCAGCCCCACGTGGCACAGCCTGAGGGAGTGGGGCATGAGGGTGCTCAGGGGTGATGCTCCTGCATCGCCCTGGAAAATGCCTTCCCAGCAGAGGCTCCGCAGCCCCGGTGTGCTAACAAGTGGCACTGCTGACGAGCGGCACGACAGGCAGGGCCCCCGGCTGCACCGGACTCCATCACGCAGTAGCTGTTCAGCTTATCTCTTTACTCACAATACAACTGTCCTCTTGGTGATGGCGCATCTAGTGGCACAACTGGCGTCACGCCTCAATGAGGCTAAAAATATCCCCCCAAGTACTCCCTATGAAACTAGAGCTTTTCTGTTCAGTTTTGTTTAAATCTGCAGCATTAAAAAAATTAATAATAATGGGAAGGGGAAGGAGTGTGGGGAAAGGAGGTGTCCGACTAGGGGCAGTGGGTGTCCCGGTGGCATGGCCGGATGCCTGAGCTGGATCCTTAGCCCAGGCCGGCATCTCGGCAGCTCAGAGGGGCCACCGGCGGCTGGTGGGGGGTTCCCCACTGACGGTGCCAGCTCGGTGGAGGGGGAGATGCAGCCCAGCATCCCTGCCCCACGCTGGCTTTGGTCCTGTTGAGCATCCCACTATCACCCCCCTCACCCGCCCCGGGGCCATGCTGATGCCGGGGGCAGGAGCCAGGGGCCAGCGGGGCTGGAGGGGAGCGTTCATCAAATGGGCTGCCAGGTCTTGTCAATGGTCTGAATGTGCTCCTTGGCTTTCATGCGGAGTGAGGCGATGCTGGAGCTTCTCTGGTCCACCTCCTCCAGTGGGTACTTGTCCACAAAAGTGGTGCTGCACTGGTAGGGCGCGGGGGCCATGGGCTGCATGCCCTGTGCCATTGGTGGGGGGGTGTTGAGGAAGGAGTGCCCACCATAGGGGGGCTGCAGGGCCTGGGGGGCTCCCATGAATCCAGGGATGCTGTGGACAGTGGTGGCGCTGGAGATGGGGGACGTCAGCCACGGGTCGAGCGGGAGGGAGTTGCTCATGGGCCCCATGTTGGGTGTCATGGGGGGCCGGTTGAAGGAGAGCACGGGGGTGTCATGGAGCTTCATGGAGCTGGTCTCCATCTTCTCCTGCCGCCTCCACTTGGCTCGTCGGTTCTGGAACCAGACCTGTGATGGGAGAGTCGGGGTAAGCCCCACCATGCCCAGCCAGTCCCTCACGGCACACTCCACATGCTGTTGCCTATGCAGGGTGCCCCACATGCTCTGCCCTGTGCTGTATCCCATGTGGGGTGCCCCATGCAGGGTTCCCCACATGGGGTGCTCTAGGTGGGGTGTCCCATATGGGGTATCCCATCCCGCATGGGGTGCCTTGGGTGTTAGGTCCTATGTGGGGTGTCCCACAGGGCTCCAGTGATCCCCAGCACACTGCAAACCTCTGCCAAACCTCTCCCACAAACCCCAGGGACTATGGACACCTCCAAGGTGTGGAAGGTGAGAATTGTTGCCATGCAGCCCCTGCCCTCACGGCTCCATGGGAACATGTGCCCCAGCCCTGCAAACACGCTTACAGATCTTGGTATAAAGTCTTCTGGCCTTCAAAAGCCCATCTAAAATCTTTTAGAAGCAAAACTGTCACGGATGCACCAAAACCCAACCGGAATGAGAGGGACCGGGGAGCCAAGGCCAGCAGTGATGTCTCTCCCCACGGGGACGCTGGCCGCCGTGTCCCCAGAGCCCCAGCAGCACAGAACACAGGCCATCTGCCGTGCCATGCACAGCGGGAGTGACGGCGAACAGCTGGGCTGGGAAGGGGATGTCTCCCATGGGCTAGTCACAGTTGTTGGTGGACACTGGGCTTTACTGGTGCAAACTTCATGTCCAGAGAAGGGCAGAGGAGCTGGGGCAGGGTCTGGAGCACAAGTGTGCTGGGGAGCGGCTGAGGGAGCTGGGGGGGTTTAGTCTGGAGAAGAGGGGGCTGAGGGGAGCCCTTCTCGGTCTCTGCAGCTGCCTGAGAGGGGCTGGAGTCAGGGGGGGTTGGTCTCTGGTCCCAGGTCACCGGTGGCAGGATGAGAGGAAACGGCTTCAGGTTGTGCCAGGGGAGGTTTAGGTTGGGTATTAGGGAAAATTTCTTCACCAAAAGGTTGTCAAGCGCTGGAACGGGCTGCCCAGGGCAGTGCGTGAGTCACCATCCCTGGGGGCGTTTAAAAGACACACAGACGTGGTGCTGAGGGGCAGGGCTTAGAGGCAGAGTCTGTAGTGTTGGGTTAATGGTTGGACTTGATGGTCTTAAAGGTCTTTTCCAACCTAAATGATTCTATGATCGTGTGAAACTGTTTGTTGCTCAGAGAACTCGGTAGTGGTGTTCCTATGGTCTGGAAGAGCCCCCCCAAGAAAAAGGCATTGTCTTGGACTGGGGCTGAGGCCTGGGAAACTCAGTTAATTTGTAAGGGAATTACTGCCTTGCTTCACAGTGGGTTTGTCGCTTCATCAGTCCCAGGGGAGGAGGGGAGCAGAGTGGCGGGGCCCCAGGCTCTTCCCCAGGTTGCACCTTCCCCCAGGCAGAGCCTTCTCCTGTGGCTCAGCTGCATTCTTTCCTGCGGGATGAGCGGGAAGGATGGGCAGCAGTGGGGTAAAGGATCTCTATAAACCATCTCCCTGCCCAAATGGAGCCTCTGGCACATGGGCTGAACTGGGACCTCGCAGGGGAGCAAGGCTCAGCCATTAAATCCCCTCCCTGGTTTAGGCAGGAGCAAGTGACTCTGCGGAGGTGCTGCTTCTGCCTTGAGCAATGGGGAAACCGAGGCACCAAGCAAGAGGGTGGCAGCGGAGCTGGGAGCAGAGCAAAGCTCTCTAGTGCCAGGGTGGTTGCTCTGCCACCGCCTGGGGGACAGGTCTGGGGTGCAGGGGCTGATGGGCGTCCTCCCTACCTGCACACGGACTTCTGGCAGGTTGACCTTCATGGCCAGCTCCTCGCGGCTGTAGACATCAGGGTAGTGGGACTTCTCGAAGGCGCGCTCCAGCTCGTGCAGCTGGTAGGTGGTGAAGGTAGTGCGGTTCCTCCGGTGCTTCTTCTTGGGCTGCTCCTCCTCGGCAGTGGCTGGCGGAGTGCCCTCACCATCCCCTGGCTTCCGCAGCTCGCCCAGGTCCCCCTCGCACTTATTCAGGTACATGGCGGTGCCTGCGAGGGGACCACAGGGGTTAACGGGGTTAATGGGACATCGATCTCCCCATGCGACCCCAGGCCGGGACAGGTGGACAAGCAGACAGATGGATGAGAATAAGGGGTGGCCCAGGAACAGGTTACACAAAGGTGTAATCCTCTCTGCTGCCCACAGCGTTATCGCGTGGCTGCAGCATCCCAGGAACGCACACGGCATCCCGGTGATGGAGCTGTGGGCACCCGCGCGTGGCTGTACAGTGAGATGTGACCAGGCCAACCCGCCCACCTGAAACTAACAGTCAAATTTCACCTAAAGCCAAGAATTTTGTGAAAGTGCCATCACTGAGAAGCAACCCAACCCCCCTCCGCCCTGGTGTGGAGGCGACCAAGCCTGGTTGGCTCCCTCCTTCCAGCCCAGCTCCTCTCCTCCAGCCCCTTCATCATGGGCTACAAGTCTGGCCCTGAACCGCTGGAGGACCCAGTGTCGATCCTCAAGTGTGGCCGGAGTGATCCAGCGCCATCCCCTGGCTAATAACTTTTTTTTTTGCACACCTATAAGCATTTTCAAACCCTTGTAATGGCTCATCCGTAAACTTTTTATCCAGCATCTGAAATCTTCCTGCAGTATTTCCTGGGGATTAAGGGTCCCTTTGCACGACGAGGATGTAGGCAAACATGGAAATGGGGCAGAAATCTGCAGTCCTGGGGCACTGCTGCAGAGAGGAAGGCGCTGCAGACCTGCTGGCAAAAGCTCTGCTGATGCCCAAAAGGATGTGGGGTGGGAGAGGGACCACCAGTTAATTCTGGGAGGCAGTAAATGGGCGTCCTGAGGGGGTGGCATGCAGCAGGTGGGTGTCGGGTGTTGCTCAGGCTGTGCAGCTGTGGGCTGTCTGTGCGTGGCATGCATGGTGAGCGCCTGTGGGTGCAGTGGGTGGTGTGGGTGCGAGCAGTGCATCTGCAGCAGGTGCGTTTCTGCACAGGCGTGGGGATGTGCGCGGTGTGTGGTCCACCGGCAGGTGTGGGGGGCCTGGGGTGCACGCAGGGGAGCGGGAGGGCGTGCATACAGCGGCCTGAGTGGGGGTGTGTGAATTGTGTGCGTGCGCCTGTGCAGGGCAGTTAGCGCTGCATGCCCACCCCGTGCAGCATGTGCCGTGCAGGTGCAGCATACGGTGTCCATGCGCAGTGTGTGCAGTGCATGTGCAGTGTGCCCAGCTCCGCGTGTGTGTACAGAGTGCAGCACATGCAATGCATGCAGAGAGTGCACAATGTGCAGGCACAGTGTGAATCTGTGCACAGTATCTGTGGGGATGCAGCGCGTGTGCAGTGCCTGCACAGTGTGTGCAGTGCCTTTGTGTGCAGTGCACATGGTGCGTGCAGTGGAGGCGCTTGCAGAGTGCTCAGCACACGCAGCGCAGTGCAGTGCACGCTGTGCGTGCAGGTGTGCAGATGTGCAGTGTCTATGTGTGCAGCACATCCAGCGTGTGCAGCATGTGCCCAGGGTCTGTTGATGCTGTGCTTGGCGCCTCTGCAGCATGCTCAGAGCACATGCCCTGGGTGTGCAGTGTGTGCAGCACAGTTGGTGCAGCAGGTATAACACCCACAGTGCACGCACAGGGGCCGTGTGTGCAGTGTGTGCAGTGCACAGTGGCTGTGTGCAGCTTGTGCTCTGTGCGTGCAGCGCTGTGTATGCAGTGTCTGCGTGGTGTCAGCATGTGTGACTTTGGGAGCTGCTGGTCCCCCAGGTTGCCCCATGGCCCCTCCCGGGGTGTCTGGTAGCCCTGGGGCTCTGGCCAGCTCCAGGTCGGCTCTGTTGCTGCAGGGGGGGCTGCAGTCTTGGGGGACACCAGGGGGTCTGCGAGCCAGGGCAGGGGTACTGCGTTCTGCACCCTGGGGTGCCTCAAGGCAGGGGTGAGTGGGTGCTGGGTGGTGGGGAGAAGGGGCCCTGTTGTCACCATGTGAGTGTCGCAGCATGTCCTGGGGCTGGGGACACGGGGAGGGGTCCCCTGCCACCATCCTGCTCTTGCTCACCTGCTTCTCATTTGCGCAGCTCCACACCTGCAAGGAGAGGGGAGAGGGGGTGAGCACCCAGAGCCCCTGCCCAGGCGACCGAGCACCCCACCGGGGTCCCCTGGCTGCCCACTCAGTGTTGTCCTGCAATCCCCAGGGCAACAGGCAGGATCTGGGGTGTGGGGGGGCGTTAGGGGAAGCTGGGTCGCTGGGGATGGATGAGATGGGCACTGGGGGGGGGCTGGGGATGAGATGGAGTGAGAGAAGAGGTGGCTCAATGGTGGGGATGGATTCAAGGTGCAGCAATGGAGGTCAGGGCCAGGGCTGGGGGCAGCCCCCAGCATCCCACCACCCTGGCCCCATCTGAAAGCAAAGGAGGCCAAAACCCCCTTGGAAGCAGAGCAAACCCTGGCATGGGAGAAGGAATGAAGCAACGAACAGCAAAATAACCAAGCAGGAGCGACCCAGCAGCAGGGTGGCAGCATCAGACCCTGTGGGACATGGGGTGGAGGGCCAGGCTCCCCCACAAACCCCCTCACCCCACTCTGCCCTGGCCTGGGCAGGGTCATGGATGACCCTGGCTGTGGAAGGGGGGACGCCGGTGGGATTGGGCTGTGGACATCTGCACCAGCTACCCCGTGGTCCTCGTCCTCCAGGGACAGGCCCCAGGAGCCCCCAGCCTTCGCCACCGGCGTCTCGGGGTTCCTGCCTCAGAGCAGGCAGCGGCGAGCGGGTGCGGTAGGGAGAGCTGTCTCCCTGCTCCCACCAGACATCTTCCTGCTGCCGCCGTCAGCCTGGCGGCAATTTTTGGGTTTAAGCTGTTAAGCTTTAAAACTGTGCTGGGAACCACAAGAACCCAAAGCTTTGGGAGGTGCCCCCCCGCCCAGCTCGATGCCCCAAACCATGGTTTTCCCGCAGGGGCTGCCAGACCAGGGGGAGGGCAAGCCTGTTATTAAAGACACCCGAAAAGGAAACAGAAACGTCATCGAGCCCTGGTTGAAGTGGGTAAAAAAAAAAATCGTTTCCCCGGTGCTGGAAAGCAGCAGAGCATCAGCCTCGCCCAGCAGCGGGAGACACAGTGGGAACAGCCTGGGGACAGCCCTGGCTTTCACTGCGTCCCATTTTTTTGCCTTCCAAAGCCTGTCTGGGTGCCAGGATGTGGCCCTCTGGGCTTGAGGAGCCTGGGACAGGCTGTCCACAGCGGGCAGTGGAGTGTGGGTGGCTCCTGCCCACTGGCCCCAGGTGGAAATCGGCGCGAGCGGTGCTGTCAGGCGCTCAGCACAGGCTCCTGAGCCCCCAGGGAAGGGTGCCAGCCCCAACCCTGGCTCCGGGTGCACCCCAGGGATGCCCACTCCCTTTTCAGCATCTTCCCCCGGCGCTTCCTCCCGAATTGGAATAAATCGGCGTTACCTGCTGGGCCCAACTCGGCTTTTCCAGGAGTATTTAACTTTGCCAGTCCCTCCTGGGAACCAAACAAGCGGCTCAACCTCACCAATCTCGCAGCTTTGGCAGCCAAAGTTGCCTCTAGTCTTCTTATTTGTCACAGAACCTCCGTGCTAAGGCTCGGGAGAATCTTTATTTAGTGTTGCAGATGTCACCAAGGCCCCGCAGATTGGAAATGAGTCCAAGGGATTAAGACGAGGTTATTAATTGGAGGCCTTCCCCTTTAAGAATGATTGACAGTTACTTTCTGGACAAGTAATTGCTCTAAATGTCCCCCCAGCGCGGGTCCGGGGGGGCAGCAGCAGACAAAGCCCCGAACTGCCTTCCCCACTCAGATTGTCTCCCTACAAAGGCGTCCTGCTGGAGTTTGCCTTGTAATCCCCTCATTACGGGCGAGGAAAAAGAATTAGAAACAGGGGGAGTGGAGAAGAAAGGCCGGGGCGATGAGGGGGAAGGGGAGGATTTCCTTCGGCTGTGGAGGCTCTGCCGTGGGGATGGGGTCCGGGGCAGGCACCCCAAGCCTCGGTGGGATGGGGATGCTGCAGTGGTGGATGCTGTTGCCCCCAGACGGGGACAGCAAGCCCTCGGGGTGGTCCTGATGATGGCATGTGTGGCCCCCTGGGCTGCCCTGGCTGCATGGGCAGGGGCGATGGCCAGTGATGGGCACGGGCGGTGGGAACAGGGACAGGGACAGGCACGGGACCCAGCTGTGACAGCCAAGGTGTGGACCGGGTCTGGGGTCTGGGGACCCGCTGTGTGTGGGGATCTGTGTGTGGGGACCAGGTGTGAGGGCCAGGTGTAGGGACCGACCATAAGGACCAGGCACTCTGAACAACCTCGGGGATCTGGTGTGGGGAACAGCAGTGGGGACTGGGCAGGGGGAGCAGGCTTTGGGCACGGTCCGTGGGACCAGGCAGGGGAACAGGCCATGGACATGGGACTGGGCACAGGGACCAGGGCCTGGAGACACCCTGTGGGGATCAGCTGCAGGGTCCAGCCATGGGGACCATCCTTGGGGGCTGCCCATGGCCGTCGGGGTGTGGGGCAGAGGGCGCTGTGCTGGGGGGCTGAAATGCCGCCCCTCTCCTGCCCCTACCCCCGGCTGCCATCCCAGGGAGCCCAGCCTGGGGGAAAATGGGAGCATCATGATGGGGGTCGTGGGATGCTCCAGGTGGGGGGTGCTCAGTGCTGTCTGGACACCCCCATCCTGCCAGGCAGGTTTTGCCCTTTTCTTTCTTTGCTCACTTTTACTTTGCTCCAAAAGCTTCTTCCTGCCACCTGCAAGCACTGCTGCCCCCGGCGCGGTCTTGGCTTCCTCCCACTCCCTTCCTCTCCTGACGATGGTTCCCCTTTCGGATGCCGGATGTCACCGTTTGGTGTTTTTGGACACACACTCCCCCCATGCCTGGTGGCTGCTGGCCCCAGCACATCCGTGCCCTCCCCACCAGAGCTGCTGCCCGGGGGACCCCGCAGCCACATCCACACTCCCATTTGGGCACTGCAGCTGGGTCGGGGTCCCTCCCAGGGGGCTGTGCGGCTTCGCCTGCCCCGTCTGATGCTGCTCTGAGGGCAGCATGATGCTGTCTTGGGTATGGCATGCCCTCACCCCAGGGACAGCGTGCCACCACCCCGGTGACAGGCTGTCCCTGCATCAGCGATGGCATGATATGCCCCTAGGGGCCACACAGCCCCTGGGGATGAGGTGACACCCCCACACCATACCCGCTGCCAGGGCCCCACCTGCAGCAGGGGTGTGCAGGGGGGGTCTGGGGACATCCCTGGGTGCAGGGACAATTCGTTGCGCTGGGGATGCAAATGAGCACCTGGACCTGCTGTTCCTGCTCGCCGGGGCCTAGCACTTGTGCCCATCCTGGCCACCACGGTGGGGGTGGGAGCAGGGTCACCTGCCCAGGTGGCCCTTGGCCACTTCCCCCACAGTGCCCCCACTGCCCCGGTGGGTGCAGGAAGGTGCTGCTGTGCCGGGGCCCATGGTCCCTGTGGCCAATTTTAGGAGCGGGGTCTGCCCAGCTTTGGTGTTGCCCGCCGGGCGGTGTGCGCAGCGCCGGGCCTGCTGACTGCCTTAAGGTGTTGGCTCGCACGGCGGGGTGGGGGGGAGGCCAGCAGGCTTATTTGCCAAATGATTATAATTGCCTTTTAGGAGCAGATAGTAAATTGATTTGCTTCCTCGTCCAAGGCCCGTAATCGCTTCATCACTTTAAAATATTAATGCTATACTTCTTTGCTAGTTTCCCAATTACCCTAATTGAAGGCAAATTGGTTAAGAAGGTGCAATGCAGAGTATCAGGGGGTTTAGTTCACTCAAATGACAGTTTTAAACCTCCCTAATCCTATTAGCAGGCAAAGCTGCTAACGCTTAGAGACGCTGCGTCAGCTTACCGGGGCGGTGGGGCCGGAGGCGGGGGGCGGCTGGGGGCCACCAGCCTCACGTGACCAGCTCGGCCAGGGATTTATCACTTTTTTAGTTCATTAAGAGGCCTTGGGCAGGCGGGGAGGCGGCAGGGGTGACCCAAAAGGGTGCTGAGTGGGAGGCAGGTGGCAGTGTGGGGAGGACGGGGGGGCAGGACGATTAGCCAAGGAGACCTGGTGGAGGGTCCTGACCCAAATCCCAGCCGGCGCTGGGAGCCCCTGTGCAGCCCCACTGGGAGCACTGGGAGCTGGGCTGCCTGTTTGGGCCGGGTGAGGCCCAGTGTAGAGCGGGGATGGCGGAGCCTGCCGTGGCAGGGCACATTGGGGACCTTGGCACCAACATCCCAGTGGCTGGCACCTGGCATGGAGCCCCAGCCCTGGGGACAGCAGGGACGTGGGGTGGGAGCAGGGTGCCATGGCTGCTGCCACCCCATCGGCAACCTGGCCTGGCGACTGCTGGGAACACGTACGGCCCCATCCCATGAAAGGCAGGCATACTTTTGTGCCCAATTGAGAGACTTTGCAAGTTTTGAAGAAAAACTGGAGAGTGGGGATGGTAGCGACGGCAGGGATGGAAGCAGGGCCACCAAACATGAGGAGGCTCCCAGGTGTCAAGCCCTGACGTGCCTGTCCCATGCTCCCTGGGATGCTCCAGCAGTCACCAGCCCCTTGGCTGGTACCTGGAGTTGTGGGTGCCCAGGGTGGGGGAACCCAGGACCTTGTGCACCCAGGGACCTCCTTGCTGGAGCTCCTGCAGTTCTGGGTGCTCCTGCTGGAGCAGCTGAGACCTGTGGCTGTTGTGACAGTGCCTGACTCCCAGCCCACCTGCGCTGGATTCCCAGCCCTGCCACCGCAGCCGCAGGCAGAGCGGCACAGGGCCATCCCCGCAGGCCGTTCCAGAGCAGATGGCCCCAACATGGGGAGGATGGAGGTGGCTCAGCGCGTCCTTTCTTTCATGGAAACACAGCATGACTCCCCCGGCTGCTCCTGCTCCAGCAGGGAAGTGCCATTGGGGCCAGCGCTGGCGGTACATTTTACAAGGGTTCAGCAAGCTTAGTCCTCAGGGACAAGCGACTCAGGCAGATTAGACCTCACTAAAATAGGCAGGTATTAGTGATCTCAGCAGCCCCCAGCCTTCCGGCAAGGTGGTGTTTAAGCCAGTGCCACTGCCGAACACCCGGGAGGAGGGAGTGAGGCCCTGGAGGGGCAAGATGCAGCGGGGCACCCTGTCTCCGGCCAAAGGAGCCCACTCACTGCCTGCGCGGGCAACGGTATGCTCGAGGTGGGGATAAATGCTGCCACTCACCCCTGCTGGTGCTGCCCCGATGAATACCCTGGGGGAGCACCAGGTCCTGCTGGCTCCAGTGCTCTGTGGGAGTACTGCCATGTCTGGGGGCTGCTGCAGAAGGCAGGAACAGATCTGGCGGCTGAATGCAATGGGGTGGGTACTGGCTGGGGGGCATGTGGAGCAGCCCTGTTGCAGCGGTGACAGTGTGTCCTCTGCTCCCACCTAGGGTTTGTGCAGACAAAGAGACGCAGGAAGACCTGACTGTGCCAGCAAACACCATGTTTATTGAGCCAAATGGTGCACGAGGCCCTCGGGCTTGTTCCTGGGGGTAATGGAGCATCAGAAACCACCCCCCTCCCTGTCCGGTCA
This sequence comes from Phalacrocorax aristotelis, assembly GCF_949628215.1. Lineage (NCBI taxonomy): Eukaryota > Metazoa > Chordata > Aves > Suliformes > Phalacrocoracidae > Phalacrocorax > Phalacrocorax aristotelis. The sequence continues at coordinate 26,262,270 of NC_134310.1, forward strand.
CTCACACCAGGGGCACTGTAGGGAAGGGCTTGGCCAGCATGGCTAGAGGGGACCCAGATACCCTGCACCCCATCACCCACCCTGCGCACCCCAGAGAAGCAACAGGGAATGGTTTTGGAGAGAAAAACCCACCCTCCCTACCCCAAGCATGTACTGGGAGCCCACCCCCAGGTAATGGCACCTGTAACACCCATCACTCCTGGGGTGGGGGGTGGGGGGCAGGGGCAGAGCCCCAGTGCTGCTGGTGTCACCCATCAGCAGGGTGGGTAGCGATGCTACATCAGGGCGCACTTCTCCTTCACCTCGTCCACACTGCCCAGCGCACGATCCCGCAGCGCTGGCAGATCCACCTCCCGCAGCTTCGTCAGGAAGGCGAAGGCCCTGGCACCGCCATCCTCCTCCTCCTCCTCCTTGCTGTGCATCATGGCAGCCAGCTCCTGGGGCAGCTCTACTGCGCCACCGGCCACGTGCAGCTGAGCATCGTCCCGCTCATCCTGCACACGGGTGGGAGAGTGCATTGGGGATGTGGGCAGACCTGGGCGCCCACCGACCACATGGTGGGGGAGAGCAGGTCCCCTGGGGCTGGCCAGGTGCTGTAGGGCATTGGGGATGCTGGGGGGATGCCGGGACTGCCCAGTTCCAGATTTGGACAGCTGGACAGACATGCAGGCAGGCGGATGGTGCAGCCGGACACAGCAGCCGTTTGCTGCCCTCTTCAGGAATCATCTCCCGTGCCGGGGAGGCTTGGCAGCTGCCCAGCCTGGGGCTGTCCTGCAGGATGGGGGGTCTGGGGGAAGACCCCCGAGATCCCACTGTGGGTGGGCTGATCCTTACCCGGGCCAGGTGGTACTTGTCCCGCAGATGCATCCGCACAGAGGCCCGTTCTGCCTTCCTCTGCGCAAAGGCCTTGTCCCGCTCGATCCTGCAGCAGCCGGTGCCACACTGTCACCCCCCGCTGCACCGAATGCCCCGCCAGAAACACCCCCAGCATCACCCTGGTCCTCCAGCAGCAGAGTGGCTGTGCCAGCCCTGGGCCAGGGTTGCAGGAGAAGGGGATGCAAAGGCCTGCAGGAGGGTTGCAATGGGGCTCTGGGGGCAGGGGCCATATCCTGCCCCTCCAACCCCAGTAGCCGGCAGAGATGGTCAGTGACAGTGCCTGTTGGAGGGACTTGCTCCTCCTGTGGGCTCTCAGCTCCCATATGCTGGGCCACTGGGTCCCCACAGCACCTGGACCCAGGGAGCTGGGACCTTAATGTAATCCCATGCTGGTCCCTGTCATCCCTCAGCTCCATCGGTGCTGGGCTGGCACCACACACCCACTGCTCTGCGGCACTGACACCCAGGGGTGCCCCTTGTCACCGATGTGCACTGAGCCACTGTCCCAGCCCTGTAGCCAGCAGCCACAGGCACCTCCTGTGCTGCAGGGAGAGATGCTGGAGGGCACCCACTCTGCCCGTCCCTTGCCCCAGATGCCTCCTTGTCCCTGTCCCACCCTAGGGACAGCCCATGGTGGGTGGGACCCCGGTCCCGGTGCATGGGGGACCCCAAATGACCCCTAGCCCTGGCAAAGCCTTACTTCTCCTCCAGCAGCTGCCGCTGGTACTCCTCAAACTCCTCGTGGGCCATGCTGTTGGGCAGTGTGGCTGCCTTGCCATCCTTGGGGGCCTCTTTGGGCGGCTCCTCCTCGCCCCCTTGAAAGCTCTTCAAGGCGGCCGTGAAGAAGGTGGCCATGGGTGGGCAGCTGTGGCAGCCTGTGCCCCGCTGCGCCCAGAACCGCCAGGTCCCTGCCCAGGGCCAGTGCCTGCAAGGTCAGCAGGACCAGCTGCCCCGGGGCACTGCGGATCAGGGGCGGATTAAGGCTTAGGAGGGGAAGCCACAGCCACCGGGGTACAAAGACCTTCCTGCACCTCTCGCTGCACCAAGGGTGCTTGGGAGGAACCTTTGTCCAGGAGGACAGCGGGGTGCTGCCCCATTAGGGTGATGGGGGGAGCGGAAAGAGCCACCGAGCCCCCAGCGCACCCTGGATCGGATGAAAGATGCCCATTGCTCGGGCCCTGATGGAGGGCAGCACCGGCAGGGCTGGATCCTGCTGGGGGGAGCCCTGTGCTGTGGGCACCCAGAGCCACCCACACCAGCACACGGGGCTTGGAGGTGCAAGAAGTCGGCACAGAGGAGACACAAAAGGATTAGCTGAAAAATCTCAATCTAGGGTCAAAGGACTGGAAGGAAGATGAGGCAGCAGGAGGGCGCACACGCACAAACACACAGGCTCGCGTGTGGCCCCGTGCCCCTGTTAATCCCGGCTCCACCGAGCCTTCGAGATTGCTTGGGAGTCAGTGGGGCAGGGGGTTTCCTGCTGCTGGACGATGTGCCCCACTCCCATAATCTATATGCAAGCAATTCCCATACAGACTCTGATTAAAAGAATAATCCCTGGCTGCACAGAGCCCCAAGGGGAAAGGGGCCAGGCTGCGTGCGGGGAGCTCTGGGGACCGGAGCTCCCATGATCCCCCCATAGCCTTTCTCTGTGCTTCACCAGGCCGCAAGTGAGAGATAGGCCTAATTTGAGCCCAGAGGATTAAAGATGTTGTTGAACTAATTTCTTTGGTTTAATCAAAAAGCCCAAATCCGGGTGGTTTATCTGGCTGTGCCTGGCCTCCCTGAGTGGGGTTTCATCTTCCAGCATGTGGAGATGTCGTGTCCTGTCCCTTGTCACTGGGAGGGGCAGCTCGAAGTGACTGCATGTGGGGCACCCACCATCCAGGGCAGAGCATGGGGGGTGTGGGGCATGGCCCCCCTTGGGGGCTACTCTCTCCACCCCAGCAGGTTGGGAGAGACCAATCCCATGGGAGCTTTCTCTGAGCTGGGTGGTAGGAAGAAGGACCCATCCCAGGATGGAGGGAGGCTGTTGCCTCCTCTTGAGGCACCCCGGGGGAGGAGAGACCCCCCCCAGCTGCTGCGCCATCTCCGCAAGAGAGAGTGGTGCTGCAGGCCACCCCACTGCCTGACCGCCCCTTGCTGTGCTGCTCCCAAGCCCAGTGGGTCCGGGTGAGCTTCTGGCCATGGGTCCCAGGAGTGGGATGGGGGTTAAATGTCCCTCAGGTGCTTCAGCTCCTTCTGCAGCTTCTCCGTGAGTTTCTTGAAGGACGGCCGCTTGCTTGGCTCCAGCTCCCAGCAGCTCTTCATCAGGGCATAGATGGCAGGTGGGCAGCCCTCAGGGGGCTCCATGCGGTACCCCTGCTCCAGCAGCTCTGTCACCTCTTTCAGGCTCTGCCAGAATGGAGAAGTCAGCTGGGACCCCCTTCCCTGCCCCGCTGGGGGCTCTCCCTGGCCAGGGGACAGTGGGATGTCCCTGCCCCATCGGTACCAGTGGGGTGTGACCTGCAGCACCCCCCGTCACAGCACTCACCAGCTTGGGGTAGGGCGCTCGCCCGAAGGAGAAGGTTTCCCACAGGAGGATCCCATAACTCCACACATCTGACTTGGAGGAGAATTTCTGTGGCAGCAGGAGGAAGGGAGGATGAAGGCAGCTGGGGGCCATGCTGGACCCCCATCCCTCCCTGAGGGCAAGACAGGAGACAGCACCTGCCCCCCGCCACCCCCAGCTCTCCAGGGTGTGACCCCCACTCCCTTCCCATCACCTGCACAGCCCTGGGTCCCTCCCGCCGCTTCCTGCCAGAGCTGCCCCAACCCCTGTGACACACCAGGGCGAGGGCTGGTCAGGACAGAGCCTCAGGTTCAGGAGATGCAGGGCTGAATGTGCCTGAAGCCTCCACGGGGCAGGGATGGGTTGGTGGGAGGGGGGATGAGCAAGGGAGACCCAAGAGGGCAAGCTGCTTTGGGAGGACCCCCTGGCCCCCTGCCCTTCCCACCGTTGCTCACGTTGTGTTTCAGGGCCTCCGGGGCTGTCCATTTCACGGGCAGCAAAGTGGCATCTGCACTCTTGGGATTGACCCGGGCCAAGCCGAAATCACTCACTTTGGCCACATTCTCCTCGGAGATGAGGATATTGCGGGCAGCCAGGTCCCTGTGCACCAGCTTCTTGGACTCCAGGTAGTCCATGCCCTGGGCCACATCCCTGCCATGGCCGAGTGAGGCAGTGTGGTGTCACCACGTGTCCCTGGGGGTGCCATGGGGGATGCAGAGCACTGGTCCCCAGCCTGAAGGGAGGGATATGGACTTACAGAGCAAACAGGAGGAGCTGCTGTGTTGGAACAAGTGCCCGGCCTCGTGTACGCAAGAAGTTCACCAGGTTGCCCTGATAGAGGAGGAGAAATGCATGAAGACCGATGGGATGGAGCTGCAGAGAGACTTTGCCTCCCGCAGGGGCTGCAGCAGCTGGTGTCCATCCAACTCAGCTCCCCAAACAGGGATTTTGTCTCCAGATCTGAGCAGTGACAGGTCCCAGTGGCTGAGGACCAGCCAGGTGCTCTTACCTTGCTCATGAACTCCATGACAATGTAGAGGCCATTGTGCAGTATCACGCCGAGCAAACACACCAGGTTTTTGTGCCGGACCTTCCTGAAATGGAGGGGATCTGTGTCAAGGGGGCACCTGCTCATCTCCAGGTCACAGGGCAGGGTTGGGCTGTACCCCCTGCACAGGGCACTCACGTCATAGCAGCCGTTTCAGCAAGGAAGGCCTGGGCGGTCACGTCACACTTGATGTTCTTCACAGCCACTTTCTGCCCCATATACTCGCCCTGCAGGACGTCTGTGACGGGGGGTCAGGCTCGGCCCCACACCCGAACCCTGGCATCCCAGGCTGAGCCCCCCATGCCACAGGATGGAGAGGGGACATTAGGGGGTGCTGTTTGGGGAAGTCTGCAGCCAAGGAACCTCCAACCCCATCTTCTCACCTACCTCCGAACTCGCCTTGCCCGATGCGGTCTCCCAGTGTGAGGTGCTGCAGGTTCAGCAACCAGCCGGCTGGGCACAGGCACAAGGGCAGGTTAGCAGGGGCCACCAGTGGGTCCACGCTGCCTTGTCCCCAAAACCTGGACCACAACCCTCCCCTGCCATCCCCTACCTTTGGCCAACTCCTCCTCAGCTGACTTCATCCCCGTTTTCGGTTTGGGCTTCACCAGCTTGGTGCAGATGGCTCCCTGCTCCTTCATGTAGTGCTGCCGAGGAATGGACAGACAGAGGTGATGTGGTGATGCTGCCTCTCACCCCCAAGCTTGGGCTGTGGAGCTGGGAAATGGCCACGGGATACTCCATGGGACCCCAGCACCATTGCCACCCTTGAGGGGCTTGGAGCCCCTTCAGCTTGGGCAGTGCGAAACGCTGCGTTTCCCCCCAGCACCACAATCCACAGCCCCTGTCTCAGCCCTGCTCCCCTCCAGGCACAGCTGGGGAAACACTGTGATGGACCGTGGGTGATACAGGGTGCTACAGGTGAGCCACACAGCAGCTGGTGGGGTTAAACCCCCTGTTGCGTGCTGCAGCGGCCGAGAGCGGTTTGCAGAGGCGAGTGGAGCGGAAGCAGCAGGATGGCAGTCGCGGTTACAGAGCAGGACCAGGGCAGCTGAAAGGGGAAAGGACCTACCTGAAAGCAGAAGTTGTGTCTAAATGAGGAAAACATATGGGAGTGCAACCTCCCCTGGAGAGGAGATGGGCAGCAGCAAAGACAGGGCAAAAAGGCAGGGCAAAGTTAGACCCTGAAGAGCTCGCTGGAAGGGTGAGAGCTGATGCAGCAGCCCCAGGGGGTCAGCAGGCGAGAGGGCGGCTTGGAGGGGACAGAAACATGGCAAAATGCCTCAAAGCCTTGGCCGGGCGCAGACCTCATCCAGGGGTGGTAGAGGCATGTTTCCAAAATGTTCTAAGCCCCACTGCTGTGTGAAGCACCAAATGAGCTGGGATGGGAGGGAATGTGGCCCTGGGCAGGGGACCAGGACTGCTACCAGTGTGGCTGGTTCGCTGCAGAGGACATCCCAGGGCATCGCAGATCTGTCCGTTGCACCCCAAACTGAGTGGGAGCCACACGTCTTTGGTAGGGACAGAGAAACCCAATGAAAACTGCAGGAGAAAGTGACAGGGACCTGCCACTGCTCCATGTGACCCCATAAGGTTCTTGCCCTTGGTCTGGCGCTGGCTGGGCTCCCTGCCTGGGGACGGGGTGGGGGGGTCTCACCTCAATCATGTCGATGAGGTTGGAGAAGTACTGCTGGCTGTCAATGCTGAGCGTGTTCTCCTCGTGCACCACGCGGTAGTGGATCACTTCCTTGCCGAAGCTCACACAGAGCACATAGTCGCCGGGGTGCCGGACAGACTCGCGCACCAGGAACAGCCCGTCCTCGGCGGGCTGCAGCTCCTGCACTGCCTCCACCCCCGAGATCTTCCCGTGGAACCAGCTGGGAAGAGGGGTATTGGGGAGAGGGGTGATGCCAGTGGGCTTCCCCCAGTGCCAGCAGGGAGACAGGGAGAGCAGAGCCCCTGCCAAAGCTACGCAGACCCCATTGCATAAACCCCCTCCCTGCAAGGTCCATCCAAGCTGGGTGGACACAACTGGGGGCCTTTAAAGCCAGGCACTGGCCCCAGCAAATCCCTCCCTCGACAGGGCATGGCTACAGGCTGCTCTGCCCCCAGCTGCCCACCAAAAACCTGGCTGGGGGGAAAATGTGCTGGACTCATCTGCTGCTGCAACTGGCAGGGGCTGATCTGGGCCGCTGGCTCCCCTGGATCCCCCCCGCTGTACTCACGGCATGAGGCTGAGCTTGGGGTCGACACGGATGGCGCCGCGCTCCCGCAGCGCGCTGGCTGCCAGCAGACCTTCCTGCCCTGTCTCGTTGTGCCTGGCACGGTACCAGCCTTTGCCCTGGGGGCAAAAGAGACTCAGAGCAAGGGAAGGAAAGGTGGGATCCGGCTGGGAAGGGGGAAGCTGGCTTGTAGCAGCTCAGCTGATGGCACTAGGGTCCCCCCTCCTCCATGCCCTCTCACAGCAGCATCTCCCCCAAGCACTGATCAGGCTCACCTCCGTGGCCTCGATGATGGTGACTACGTCACCCTTGCGGAAGGCCAGCTCCCGGGGCTTCGGCTTGGTGTGGTCATGCTTGGTGACACACTGCGTCCCGGAGGGCCAGTGCTTCTGCAAGGGAGAAGGCAGTGTCAGCAGGGACAGCAAGAGCTGGGCCCCCTCTGCCTCCCACAGCCATAGGGGCCAGCCCGAAGGACCACGTGAAGGCTGGCTGGGAACAAGGGGCACTGGGCACGAGCCCCCCTCCAGCCTGCTGTAGTCCTGGGGGGACGTGTGGTCAGCAGGGGAAGTTCTGGCACCCCTGTGGCAGCCCCACTCACCCCGGACATGGTCGTCAGTGCATCAGGGACTCCCTGTTGTTTCCTGCTGCCACCTGCGGAGAGGAAACCAAAGTGGGCTGTGGAGAGAGGGGGCTAAACTGGCCAGTGCACCTCCTTGCAAGCCTGTCCATCACCTGGAGCAGCCCTGTACCACAGGAGGGAGAAAAAGGCTTAGAGCAGGTGGCAAACCCTGCCTGCACCGGCTGTACCGCGGGGGCACCCCTGTCCCAAACCCAGGTGGGAGCAGGACCCAGCCGTCCTGGCCCCTGCCCCTTCTCCCTGCCTTGGAGTCCAAAGATGCACTCCACCCACCACTGGCACGGCTGGTGCAACAGGAGCCCATCGCTGAGGCTCGAGGGGGAATGTGGTTTTACCAGGAAGTTGCTGTTTCACCTCTTGTTTCAGCAGCTCCAAGTCATCAGGGCCACGACAGCCATGGGCAGAAGGGCTGCCGCGGCGGCTGCCAGCCACAGGGGTGATGCTGACAGACAAGGCTGGGCCGAGGTGGGATTGTCACATCCACTGGCTGCAGATGGTTGCACAAGACCCCTGTGCTCCCCCTGCCACCATGTCATGCTGGGATGCATGTGACCACTTTCCAATTCAAAATTGTGGGTCCTCGCCTCCTAGAGCCCTTCATACCCAGCATCACCTCCATGGGGAGGATCACAGACTCATACAATGGTTTGGGTTGGAAGGGACCCAACCCTCCTGCCGTGGGCAGGGACATCTTCTACTAGATCAGGTTGCTCAAAGCCCCATCCAACTGGGCCTTGAACATTTCCAGGGATGGGACATCCACAGCTTCTCTGGGCAACCTGTGCCAGTGTCTCACTGCTCTCATTGTAAAACATTTCTTACGTCCAAGTTAAATCCACACTTTTTCTGTTTAAACCCACCACCCTTTGTCCTGTTACTATAAGCCTTGGTAAAAAGTCTTTCTTGTAAGCTCCCTTTACATATTGAAAGGCTGCAATAGGTCTCCCAAGTTCTAGCCCTCAGACTATTTCTGTGGTCTCCTCTGGACCTGCTCTACCAGGTCCATGTCTGCTAGTGCTGAGGCCCCCTGAGTGGGACATGGGGCTCCCGGAGGGTCTCACCAGAGCACAGTAGAAGGGTAGAATCACCTCCCCTGACCTGCTGGCCATGCTGCTTATACAATTGGCTTTCTGGTCTGTGAGTGCACATTGCTGGCTCATGTCCAGGTTGTCAGCCACCAGTACCCCCAAGTCCTTCTCCGCAGGGCTGCTCTCAATCCATCCACCCCAGTCCCTACTGATACTGGGGATTGCCCCGACCCCAGTGCAGAACCTAGCACTTGGCCTTGTTGAGCTTCATGATCTTCTCTCCAGCCTGTCAAGGTCCCTCTAGATGGCATCCCCTCCCCCAAGTAAATCAACTGCACCACTCAGCTTGGTCTCATCTGCAGACTTGCTGAGGGTCCACTCATTGTCACTCTACATGCCACTGATGAAAGTATTAAATAGTATTGGTCCCAGGATGGACCCTTGAGAGACACCACTTGTTCCTGCCTTCCACTTGGCCATTGAGCCATTGACTGTGACTCTTTGGACATGGCCTTCCAGCCAATTTTTTTATCATCTAACAGTCCACCTTCAAACCTGAATCTCTCCAATGTAGAGGTAAGAATGTGTTGGGGTACCATATCAAGGCCTTACAGAAGTCCAGACAGATGACATACATAGCTCTTCACCGGAGTCACTGATGCAGTCACTCCGTTTTAGAAGGCTGCTAGATTCATAAGGCACAGTCTGCCCTCGGTGAAGCAGCTTTGGCTGTCTCTAATCACCTCCCCATCTTCCATGAGTTTTGACATATGTTCCAGAAGGATCTGCTCCACGTTCTTACTGTGTAGTGAGGTGAGGCTGACTGGTCAGTAGTTCCTAGGGTCCTCCTTTCTACCCTTTGAAAAATGGATGTGCTGTTTCCTTTTTTCCAGTTTCTGGGAAATTTGCCTGACTGCCACAACTTTTTCAAATATCATGGAGAGTGGCTTCGCAATTACATCAGCCAATTCTCTCAGGATCCTGGGCTGCATCTTGCTGGATCCTGTAGACTTAGGTGTGTTCAGGTTCCTCAGGTGGGCTTGAACCTGATCTACAATGGGAGGGACTTTGTTCCCCCAGTCCCTGCCTTGGGGTTCAGGGGCTTGAGGGATGACAAGTGAGGCCCCCCCCAAAAAAAAAGTTGAGTACCTCAGCTGGTTGTCACCAGCTTTCCCATCTTATTTAAAGGGGACACACATTTTCTTTAATCTTCGTTTTCTGCCCAATGTACTTGTAGAGGACCTTATTATTCTCCACATTCCTTGCCAAATTCCACTCCAGCTGTGCCTTAGCTTTCCTGATCCCACCCCTACACATCCAAGCAGCATCCCTATATTCTTCCTAAGACACATGTCTCTGGCTTCACTGCCTATGCATCTCCTTCTTACTCTTCAGTTTGACCAGGAGGTCTTTACTGAGCTGCGCTGGTTTCCTGCCTTCCTTGCCTGATATTTTTAACATAAGGGAATTGAGAGCTTTTGTGCTCTAAGAAAAATGTCCTTAAAGAGCTACCAGCTCTGTTCAGCTCCTTTGTCCCTGAGGGCAGTTTCCCATAGGATTCCATCCACTAATTCCTGAAATTGCAGATGGTGGGACTCAATGGACAACAGCCCACCCCTGCTGCCTCAGCAGCACAGGGGGCTGGAGGGGGGACAGCCCACCTCCTGGGGTGTTGACACCAAGCCTGTGTCCTCTGTGGCGCTGCCTGGGCTGCTGTGCATCCCCACACCATGGCATCCTCCCCAAACCCACCGCACAGTCAGGTCATGGTTTCTGTACGTTTTGTTCCGATTTCAGCACCCTTCCTCCAGATCCATTCTGCTGTTGAAATTTCTGTCACTGCATGGCAGATGCTTTCTTTCCTTTTCTAAAGGAAGGTGGGATTTCTCAGTTCTCAGGACTCATGCTCTTCAGCTTTGGTAAAGATGCCTTCCAATGAGACGCACGTCCCACATGGATGAATCTGCTGCATGCCCACCTTACTCCTTCGTACCAGAGAACTAGACAGCACAAAGCTATCCCAGCAGCTCGGTGTTCCTCTCTGTTTCCAAGACCTCGAAACAGCCAGGGAAGCATTGGCTTCCAGAGAAGAGAAACATCTGAGGAGGAGGAGAGATGATTTAATTCTCGCACTGGTTTTCTTGGTGCTCAGTGAACACGAGAGCCTGGGCAGGGCAATGCGGGTCTGGGACCCAGCGCTGACTGCACCGCTCTCGGGAAACCCCACTGCTGGCCTCTTGGAAACTTCCAGCTAGAGCAGGACGATGCCTCCCTAGCTCTGCTGGGCTGGGAGAGGTGTGGGGGCTCAGTCAGCAACTTGGAGCAGAAATGACAGTCTTTTCTCTATTCCTCTTTTGGAGCGTGAGTCACAGTCACTCCTCTGTATCACCAGCGGTAAACCCCAGCCTGTCTCCATGACAGCAAGGATCCAAGGACTTATCGTGCCATTCCCTATCCAGAGCAACAAAAAATGGACAACTGCAGCTTTTGCAAGGTTGACATTAGCAGGCAGCAGTTTTATCTCTTCCAGAAGCTGTTGTTAGCTAGCACAGACACCCTCTCATCCTGCAGCCCATGCACGCCACACCTGGTGGACAGAGATGCAAAGGCAGCTGCTCCATCCCTGTTCCGCAGCAGGCCCAGCCGGAGTCCGACGTGCCTGGACGCAGCTCAGCTCACTTCCAGGATGAATGAGGACCTTGTGGTCACAGAGCTCAAGGACAGGGTCTGCTCCACACCCCTCACTGTGGTACAACCTGCTACGAGGATGGACACACTGGCTGAGCCAGGAAGGACAACCGTGGCTGACAGTTGGTCCTTCATTTTCTGCTGCTCCAGGACATAAACTTCTGGTGAAAAGAAGCAACTGTTTGCTCAGTCCTGCCCAGGGTGCACACAGCAGGTGGTGCTTGGAAGGGACAGATCCTCCACTCTGAACACCGAAGGGCCTGGCTTCTCTTCTGCCCAGCTGGCACAAGGGCTTGGAGTGCTGGAGATGCACCCGCGCACAGATACCTGCCCATGGCAGAGCCTGGAGACCAGCCAGAGCCTCCACCCAGCCGCCGGCGGGCAATGGCAGTGAATCACCTTTCTCCTGGTGCCACTCACAAGCCTTGTTCTTGGAGACGTTTGGTCCGTGTGGTTCCCATCACTGGAATGAACGTTCCCACAAGCAGGATGCATGGGCAGAAAGCCTGGGAGGAGGTATTTTCCCCCCTCTTTGTTTTAGAGCTATCTACACTTTTTTTCTATTGGTTAACCTGAGTATTTGCAATGAGGATGAGAAGTACAGAAACACAGTGGGGTTTGGTGGAGCCACCTCAACCCTGATCTGGGGGGTTCAGGCTTGTTTCCAGTGCAGTTACCCCAGCGGAGGAGCTGCCAGGACACAATGGCACAGCGGCCAAAGAGGGGAGCCGCGACGTGGCACCTCTGCGCTGGAATCGGAGCCAGGTGCATTGTGCATGCACCTTTGAAACACAAGCTGGAGAACTTTTTTACAAACATCCGGCTGCACTAAGGGTCACTGGGACAAATGGCAAGTACAGCTCTCTTGCTGAAAAATGGGTGACACCTGGCCATTTTCCCCACTGACCACAACACACTCACACTACAACACTATGCCCATCCCTCTCCGCTCAGAGCAGACACGGCAATGCGTCACCTGCTCTCAGAAACTCTAATAGACCCTTGCACTTACCTCCCAGCAATGTCCATGCAGGGCCTTGCGGGCAATGATGTCTCGGGGCACCTCACAGCTAAGCCTGGACTCAGATTCGTGAATTCCTGGAGAGTAAATTCTATTTCATATGTAGCTGCAAAGCTTTATTTCGAAGGGCATGCTCCCAGAAAGAGCTACTGCGTTATTTCCTGATTTCTCTTCTGGTAAGGGCTGCAGATGCAGCGTCCCGGAGGTCCTAGTGCCTGCTGCCTGCACAGTCAAACATTAATCACAGATAACTCATTATTTGACAACACTTAAAACAACTTTTACCCTTTGAGGGCACAAGTACACACCCTCACTAGAAATGAACTGGAGATCATCAGCTCCTATATCCTGCAGCTCTGTGTAGCGCTCACAGAAAATTAGCAGATCTCTGTATTTGCATAGCAGATCGTTGTTACCACCTCGGTTGCCACGATCCGAGCAGCTACCAGAGGAGGCCGTGCCCATGGTGGCAGCAGCCCTCCAGGGAGATTGAGGCTCAGGAGAGGATGGGGTGGGATTAGGGATCCTGAAGTCTAACCCCATCTCTGCACGGATTTCTGTGAGACTGGGGGAGGATGACCCAAGGGCACAGCCACTGCTTGCTGGTCAATAGGGTATGAAAACACAGATGCATCACAGGCTGGAACGGGCAATTGCAGAGAGACCTTTAGAGAAATACCACTGCCGAACAGCAGCGGCTTATCTATATCCTCCAGCATGTGCAACTAGTGGGGAGGGAATAATTGCCTCCACAGCTCATCCTCATCATCCCAGCCAGAAAGCTGGAGACCAGCTTTGCACCAACATTCAACGTCTCCAATATTCTGAGCAAAATGGTGAAAAAGAAGAAAATGCAGGTTCAGGCAAACCCATACACCATTGAGGGGTTTTGGGGGGTGGGTTTTTTGTGTGTACTTTTTTGTTTTGTTTGTAATAAAATGGTGTTTAAGCCTTCAAAAAATGTCTTGGCAATTCAAGGGTGAAGGCGGTGTAGAAAAAAACTGTTCCTAACTAGCCAGTAGTTTTAGCTCCTGCTTATATTTTTCCATCAACAAACAACTTCCCCAAGCCATTCCGGCTGGCCTGCTCATAGGATTCCTGGGACGTGTTTCCCCAGGAGCGCTCCCTGCTTTATCCTCTGGATTTTTAAGGTCTCTTCAAGCTTGAGAATGCACAAACAAGTACACCCTTACAGCCCCTGCACCACACTCCTAGGGCTCAGCATCAGATCTCCCAGGGTCTGCACAGGACTCTGTGACAAGCGGAGATACTTTGTGCTTTTGGGTTTTGCCACACCTGGTCATTGTTACAGGCATGACCATGGTGCAAAGAACTCAGCATCACACCCAGGGAACAACTTGCTCAGACTTAAGAAATGGGCTTCCCTGTCCTGCTGTAGGGCCAGCAAAGACTCCCACTCGCTCCTGCCAGAGCTGGTCCCCCCTTTCACGTGTCTGGGTATCCGCCGCCCAGTCAGTGCCTCAATCTTTACCCACAGCACTGTTGGGTCCTTTGGATAGAGGATCATTTGAAAGGGTATTTCACCCTAGATAATGGCTGCAGCTTTAGATGATGCCTTAACCTTACCCCGCTCCAAGCAGGCACACAGGACACTGGGCTCAGATGCACACTGTTTTGCACACTGCATGACCAGGAGCCAGACTGCTGCTTCCAAGAGGGATTCCCCTCCACCCCCAGCAGCCCCAAGGAGCAGCATGGACAGCAAAGATGTTTTCATTAAATCCTTACAGAGCAAATGGCAATGCACAAATTTATGCCCCAGCAGGAAAGTAGACTGGGTATGCCCAAGGGATGGGGGAGGTACGCTGCTGCAGCTGACCCCTCAGGTGGTTACACCCAAACCCCCCTGTTGTGACAGCTGCTTTATCTGGACACATCAGGCCATCATCACTGTGTCCGTGCTTGTGTGTCACGGCTGTTTTGGGGGGTGATGTGAAGCACATAGAGGCATGTTCCACACCTGGGTTCTTGGTCTCTACAGGCATCTATGGCACCTACCCCGAACGGTGTCTGCTACATCAGTTGAACTCTTCCCTGTTTGGTATTGCAACTTGGCTTTCATGTCTGGCAGCACTTGTGGCAGCGTCTAACGGTTTTACTTCCTAATTTCTAATGAGGGAAGCTTTTTGGAGTGGATGCACCATGATCTTTTGATCTGACTAAGATAAAAGGTTAGAAATTGCCCACAATATTTTGACACTTCCTAATCATTCTGATTTACCAGAAACAGATGAGGATAACTGCGTAGTGAAAGGAAGCTCAGAGTCAGGGATTTGGCACAAGGTTACGGTAACACTAAGTGTACAGAAGGACGGCAGCAGCTTCAGCAGGGCCAGCTAGCTGTGAGCACCTTTCAGTTCAGAACACACTGCACTAGTTAAATACAGCAATGCATCTATTTAAACATCTACAGAAGCGCTGAAATGCACCCCTCTTCAAATATATTTTTTTGTACGGCTTACAACTCTTAACCCAGAATGTTTAAACAGAACCTGCTTTACACGCCCAAAATAAGTACTTAAAGAAGAAACAGGTTTATTTGACAATAAACAATGCAGAAATAACGTTTTTCAGTGAGTTCTAAAAAGCTGTTGTTCAAAATGCTCCAAAAAGCCTGAAGGAATGTGAAGAGTGATTTGAAACTGAAGTTTAAGTGAAGAATGCGTGCACAAGGCCGAAGCCTGTGACAACCCGCCAGCCAGCCGGGAACATCGCACAGAACAACAAAAGCATTCATGCCTCCATTGCACCCTTCTCCCGGGTACGCCCGCGACAATGCTAACCCCGCGGTACAGCCTGCCCTTCACACCTTTACTTCTTCAACTTCGCCAAAACCGCCAAAAAGGCTCTAAGCGAGCAGCTGGGTGCCTCCGCACAGCTCTGCCACTCGCTGCTCCCAGGCAGGAGCCCCTGTGGCGCAAGATCCCCCTCCAAAAGGGGTGGGGTGAAAAACAGAAACCTGTGCAAAAAACCATGGCAGTTTCAGCCACTTCAGGCCAGGTTAGAAACTGCCTCCAACTTGAGGGCAGAAATCTGAAGGAATAAAGAATATCTATAAAGAGTACACACGATACCAGGGGGGAGGGGTGGTTTTGGGGTTTTTTTTTTGTTTGTTTTTTTGCCTTGAATCGTATCTGACTGTCTACCTGTTTTGCTGCAGGGATTTTCTTCTAGAGCAAGGGAATGGGAGGGGAAGGAGACGTAACAGAGGAAAGGAACTGTTGCTACAGGCAACTTCACTCTTGCACAATGGTGCAATTTCTGTAGGAATTATAGTACAATTTAAAACTACCTACAGTACACTATTTCGAGGAAAAGTTATTAAAAATGTAAGATATTAGACTAAACAAGGACCTCTTGATATATAAAAATTGGAACCATACCAGCATTATTTTATACATGCAGTATCATTATTAGGTAACATCGTTTTGTAATTTTTTCCACCTCCTTCACCTCTGCTCTCTAGCTGTCTCTTTACTGCATGCATTAAATGTATTTTCTGGATATGGCAAGGGGCCCATTCTAAACACTGTTTGTTGATTTGGGGTTGGTTTGTTTTTTAATTTTTTCTTTCGGAAAGCCAGCATTTTTAGAACACGCTAGGAGAAGGAGGCGATAAAATGGTAACAACCCAACTGAAATGAAGGCAGCTGTATGAAGGAAATACATAAAAATCTGCAGTTCTTCCCACACACGCTATGAAAGCTGGACTTTAAAGTTATTTAGAAAATCATCATCACCACTACACCATACACTCTGCAATTAAGTTTATATTGCAAACACTCACCTAAAGCTAAGTTGCCAGCTACCTTGAAAATAAGAAATCAAGAATTTGGTGCCCAAACTTCTGCACTGAGCCACAGAGGTGTCAGGCACAACTGGCTACAGTGATTTAAATTTAGTCTCATACTCGATTCTCTTTCATCATATTTAACGTGTGTAACTGTAGGATTTTAACATTTGCTTATTCGATATTGTTCAGGAAAGTCAATGATTTCACTGCAAAGAAACAGCACAGGCACGAAAAGTTTAAGTGTCAATGAAAAAGAAGTAATTGTGTGTAAATGACCTTTCCTCCTGCATACCAAGCTAAGAACAACCAAACAGAATGGAAGAGGGCTTGAGTTACACACTGTACAATTTTATGTGCTACAATAAGTTCTGTGGTTTTCCACATAGGCAATAAAAGAATGTGACAGAGGACTCAATGGCAGTTAGACACACTTAAAACAAGTAGCATCATATTTAAAGGCAACCGGACTCTCATTTGAAATATTCACTCACTTTGATGAATCCCTTTATTAAAAAGTGAGCAACATCAACACAACTTCTGGTGTTACTATTTATATTTCTATCTCTAAAAAGCAGACTGCATCTCTCAGTAGTTTAGAAGTGTTAGTTGCAGTGGGGATCTCCCGCATACACTGCCAGGAACACTTACCAAAGTGTCCTCCTTAACTGTTAACGGCTCATCTTCTCTACCTGTGCATGGACTGTGGCGTCGTCTCACTGGTGACAGCTCTCAGTCTCCAAATTGTCCAACTTACCTTTCTAGCAGGGATCTTGCAGCCCAGGTTCAATTGACAATGCAAGATACGAGAAAAAAACCCACAAAAATAAATAGATTGCAGTCATTTTTTAACAGCAAAACTCAGCAGGCAAAGAATTAAAAGGAACAGTTTAAAAACTGTTTAAATAGTTCTGAAATTTTGCTTTACCTCAAGAAAGTGTGACAAAGTCATCAAGCTTTAGATTCTCTGGAATGAGCACAGTTACAGCATTGGAGACTTCCCTTAAAAGTTTTTCTACAAATAATGACTGCAAGCCTTCAGAAAAGCAATGTGGGCTCTGTAAAAGCCAACTGTGAGTGCCTGGGGGCTTGAAATGCACCTCTGACAAAATTAAGTAGCTGTCTTTCCTTAGCAAAGAATGTAGACAGGTGTCTCCTTCCTGGAAATAGTGTTGCTACACAATATCAACATAATTATATGATCCCATCAATTTATTGCTATCAGTAAAACTTATCAATACTATTTTAACAGAGCAGCTCAGCAGTGCAGAGGAGTCACATCGCACTTAACGCGTTCGTAAGAAAACAGCCACGAGGCAGCAGAACTGAGGAACGGCACTCAGAGCATGAGCTGCTGGGCCAGAGGTTCCGGCGAGGCTCCTGGGTGATGCTGCAACACCTGCCTGCCAACACTGTCCCAACACGACGCCTTCAAGAACATGCTGCCCACCACTGCCAGCATTTCACAGGCTTGATGCCCTCTTTAAACGCCCTTCTACGAAAAGTCCCGTTGCCTATGGAGAGGATAAAAGTGACATGTTGGAAGTAAAAAGCCAACAAACATGCTTTCCCTTTAACACCCTGCTGCTTCTCTGGACATTTTCCCATCCTTGGGACCCTGCCTTGGTTTTTTCAGCACTTTGAAATTAGTTTCTAGATTGCATTGTCACAGGCCTGTAAAGCCACCAGGAACGTATTAACCTCTGTGACAATTTTTATCCTATAAGCAGCCGGGTAAGAAATTACCTTTGCTACTTTACCACCAAAACAGACCAACACAAAACAACCCTTTGACCTGCACTTGATAAAAACTAGACCTTCCTAAGGATGAACGTCAAGTGAATGAAGAGCTCAGTTCAGAGCTTCTTTCTAAAAATGTTCAAGATCTGAGACAACTGACTGCATGCAGGATTTTACAGCTGCCTGGTAATCTTCTTAACCCCAGTAATCATACAAGAAATTCTCCCTCAGAAGCACACAGAATAGAGAATGTACCACCTCTGTCATTTAGACTGAGTCTTTGAGGGTCTCCACGGATATTTCTGATATTTACTGGCATTTTTCTATCACTCACCTACTGCAGTTTTATGGGTGAATGTAAGAGTAGAACTTTTTCTCCCACCTCCTATCACATATTTTATTTTGCTGGTAGGATTCTAGCACTCCTCTCTGAATACTAAATACCAAACACTAAAGACAAACCCATTGAAACTGCACTCAGCTTACCATAAAGATGTTTTTTTTCCTTCATCAATTCCAACCTGAGACATAATCCACGTTGTTCAGGATAACTACTCATGACACTAACAACTCTTCTAAAATCAGGAACTTCTCACCAGAAGGCACAGGCTTATTCCTTATTAAAACTTTGCCAACCCGTCGAGCAATGTACAACAGCTATTTCAAAATCTCACAGCAACATACTGTTTAAGACAGGAAGGAAACACAACATCCATTTCAACTGTAAAGGGCTCTAGAAAGACACGACTGAAAACCCCATATAGAAATTTAACCAGAACATGATTCATTTGCACACTGTGCCAAGACAGCATTTGTCATCATGATGGATGTGACTCCATTTCAAAGCTCATATGAAGTGCACCCAAGTGCGTTCCCTTGAAGATCATTACCACTTCCTGGAGCACCCGCCTCCTCCCTGGTATTCAGTCACCTGCCTGTGTCCTCATGAGCATTTTCTAGGTGTAAATAATCATTAGACTTGTTTGGTTTTTTTTTTCCTTTTTATCTGCTTTTGCTTATAGTGAGAATGGGAAGAACAAAAACTGATGCCTCTGGAAATGCTATGCCTGAAGATTTAATATATATTTCAAATCTTGCACATTTGTAATTGTTGCATTTATACATTACAATGTACAAATTGTACATTACACTGGCAATTACATTGAATTGTAATGTACAATTTCATAACTAAAAGCAAAGTCACATTTTCAGAAATTCATGAAATAATAACAATGGAAACAATCTAAACGTTTCATCACCTGGTGCAGCACTGAAAACAGTATTTGCCCCCAGAAAAAAGCTTGACTAATACAAAACCTTGCAAGTAAGCCCATAAATGTACTTTTGAAAAAGAGCCAAGTGATTAGGCACAAATTAAACCAGCACAGAATAAGTTCAACAGCTAGATCAAGTATTGTTGAAAAAAACCTCGTTGCAAATGTTAAAAATCACAGTAAGCATGTCTGAAATCAAGAGCCTCACATAACAATTTATCTTGCAAGGAAAGATGTTAACCTCTTCTACATGGCCACGTAAAACAGGCCGTACATCCAGCAGTCCTCCAGGCGTATTTTCAGAGATGGCTGTAGCTCTGCTGCTGGTTTCATCACCTTCTCTTCCACAAGTTTGTTGCTTGTTCCCTCTATTTTTATAAGTCTGTGAATGAAGGCTGGATTAGTAGCTCAGTTCTTTACTATTTAGGAAGACATCCTTAATAGCATTTGAGTTAAAAATCCTATTGTCAGTTGTTTGTCGGCATAAAAATCTTCCCCAAATTGTTCTATTCCTGTCACTATAGCAATTATTACAGCAGCTGGCAGTAGTGGACTAAATTTATTGCTGAGATTTGCACCTCTAATTCACACAGAACCGATGCCTGTGATAAAAGGTTTGCTTTGTCAAGCAAAAGCTTCCACTGAGCATCTGTCTCGCATTCAGCCTGCCGCAATATCCAACACGTAACATCAAAACGTTGCTCTTTGCAAAGATAGGATCTCTGCAAAGACAGGGAAGTTCTTCCAATGGCAAAAAGTCTTTCACAAAAAAAGGCAATTTGAGACTCTCCTACAGTCTTTGTGCTCTGCAAACACAAACTGAACTGTGACATCTGGCGAAGCTGAGCAACACACTTATGCTGGGATCACACCTGGTTATCCCAAGAGTTTGCTCACTGCAGTGAACTCACTTAAAGCATATATTTCTACCAGAATTTTTCTTTCAGAAATGCTTCTGAAAGATCTTTGACTTGCTGTGCACACTTCTAGAACATAAGCAAGCTCTGTCACGCTCATAACCCTACAAACCTATCCCACCTTCTGATGTCTCCCGGCTATGTGCCGCACATGCACCTGCTCCTGTGCAAGAGACATCACAGAGCTCACATTGAAGCTGGTTTTGAATCATGTGGGGCTCCTCTTTCCTCGGTTTCCTGTTTTCTGAACAACGTCTTTCTTTTTGTGCTTTTGTCATTCTAAGTGCTCCTGGTAAGTCTGCAATCAAACAGGGCAACATATTCATTTCCCTTTCAATGACGGTACTGTTTTTCTACTAAAACACTAAATGGCTTCTGAAAAAAACGGAAAATTTCCTGAAACACTCGATTAAAAACAAAAAAAGCCTCCCTTTCGAGTCACATTCAAACCTGCAATGTATAAAAAGCTCACAAGTGCTAAGAGTTTGATGAATTTCTCCTTTACTCCCTTGCGCTACTGCAAGCGCTCACACAGCCCACCCGTTTTAGGCTTCTTATACAAGTCTGGTCTTGGCTGCAAGACTTGTGTATGGCCAGACACGTCTACAGGACGAGCTTTTTGTGGACTGTAGAGTATCCCTAACGTAGCTGCTTTAGATACAGGTGACAATAGTGTAGGCATATGCATTTGGTTAGATGCGTGTCACCTCACAAAATACGAAGAGCAAAGGACTCTCTTGCCCCAACCTGTCTGACATTTATGTTTTCAGTAAGGCACTGACTAAGACTCATAACTAACGTAGGCAGAAGTTCAAAGGGGCCAGGCAGTTACAGGCATATCACATGCTTGCTTCTGAAAAAAATCTGGAGGAGTTTCAGATGCGGTCGCCTCTTGGTTGTTCGGTGTGCTGTAACACACCATAGCTCTCTGCAAACACACTTTAAGTAACAGATCTCTTTTATTCCATCATAAAAAGCAAGCTGCCCTTCCAGTAGCAAACTGAGGAAGTAACACAGGTAAGGGGGAGGATCCCCTCAAGTTTTGCTTCTCACAGTGGAATTCAGTTGGGTGGGTTCCACACACTCCCCTATGGGGGCAGCTGGCCCTGATTCCAAGCGTTCATAGGCACACCAATAACCACTTGCAGGACAGGAGGCACCCCAGAAGATGAATTATATGAAAGTTTGGGAATACAAGTTAGGAAAGAGATATTTAGCACATCATTAAAAATTTCTTCTTAAAAGGAGGTTATCTAACAAAAATCATAAGAATTCAGGTGAACAAATACAAAGCTGTGCAAATGAAAAGTTTGAAACAGCAGATATTCATTCTAGCAGGCAGGGAAAACTGCCTTTACCATCAAAATATTTACATCTTATCTGGAGAAGAAAGCTTTTCTCATTACTAAAATAAATATCAGAAGGGTTAACAAGATGTAATTTTTTAGCACTCCTTGCTTCCTCAACAAGTTTTCTAGCAGTTTTAGTTACAAACTCACTATCCTATGTTTTTCAATCTGGACAACCGTCCAGGAGCTTGAGGAACGTATTTAGTCTCCCGAACAGTGTACCTGTTTACTCCTTCCCCACCCCACCAAAACCCAAACAAAACCAAACGAATGACGGAGTAAGCTGATCTACATCACCTGTTAAAAAGGTGAAATACTAATTCTGTTACAGTTTCATTTCAGGTTTCTCAAACTCAGTGCTAAAGAAGGATCACTTTTTCTAGCATAATTTCAAGGAGTTAATGATGAATATTTATAATCCACAGCCCATATAATCATTCTCTCAACAAATAGATATGGAAAAATATTGCTTACGTATTGAAGTTACTTCAAATCCCATTTGGAGACATGATTATAAAGTATATTTTGTCTTTTTAACTAGAAAACATAACAAAAGAAAGAAGTGGAAATAATTTCTGCCATTTCTTATTTCCACAGTTTCAGAATATGCATTTAATTCAATCTATTTAGGACAACTGAATGCCGGATATGAAACAGATATTTGAGGAGGAAGATAAAATAGTCATTTCACACTGAAGAAACTATCCTCTTTCTCCAGAAGGAGATTCTGAGCAGGAAGGTCATCTCCTTCTGTGACCACAGGAAGGAGTGGCCTTAGTGTGGGCAGCCTTCGTGTGGGCTTGGGGTTTCGTTTTTTTTCTTTAAGTGTCTTATTTGAGAACCAACTACTTTACACTGCAAGAACTTTAAAATAAAACATACACATCCATAAGCCATGGATCCTGGATTCCAGCAGCACTTGCTCGGCAGGCAGCACGCACCCGCAGCAGCGTGCTGCAGCCACAAGGGCAGGCGCTGCTCCTGCTGTCATCGTCGCTTGCACATGTTCGTTGTTCGTAACTGTAATTATCCTGTATACTGAATTATACAGAAACCCAAAAGGATTAATAAAACAGATTGTAGTAAAAAATGGTTGGTTCTAATTGACTGACACAGCAGACAATTCACAGATTTAATTTCTTGATGTCTGCCTCACAGAGTGGATAATGAGATTGTTTATAGAAAAAAATACCTAATGACATTTTTCGTGGTGTTGGCAGGGAATGACAGGGAGCAGGAAGCAGGCTAATTGTGCTTACTCTGGGAGAGCTCAGCTGGAGGTGTTGGGGAAACGGCAGGAATCATTGACAATAACTCTGGACAAGAACACAGTTTTAATTCATTCCCATAAGAGGTCTATTCCAGTTCCAAATGGTGCTCAGTTTGAGTCACCCCAAACTCAGGGTATGTGGCAAATTTCTAAAGCAAGATACAAGACCTTATTAAAACACACAAAATCTAACGTTCTTGCTAGTATGACAGATAACGATTCAAAATAGGTATTCTTGCAACTGAGGAAAAAAAGGAGTAAGAATTTTTTATTTTGACTCTCTAGAAATACTGAGATCTGGAACACTGTTAAATGAGAAGCACATCTTACCACTCAAAAGCAGCAGATAACACGCAGGCATTTCTCTCCAATTCACTAGAAAGTCAAGACTGATTAATTAGTGGCAATACACAGAGATACTTATTAAGGACTGAAACACATTGCATTAGGGGGAAAAAGTGCACCCCTCAAGAAATGGGGGTCTTGCATCAGCGCGACATGCAACGCCTTCTTTAGTTGTCCAGTTATCCTGACAGCTGCCTGGGGGCTGCCAGCTTCGCACCAGTGGCAGGTCAAACCAAACGCCCCGGTACCCTGAACGGCTGGTGGCCACCAGCCAGTGGACACACAAGTCATCAAGAAAATCCGTCTGCTCTCAGTGATCTGAGAGCAATAAGCCATCTCCGAAAGGCAACTCATCCTGGCTGTTACTTTCTGTTGCCTACAGAGGGAGCCTAGATCAGCTTGCACAGAAGGCAGAGGCAACTTCAGTGCAATGAAGCCCACACAGAGAAGAAAATCATGCAATAGTGATAGAGCAACTCTGTGACATCTATCAAAAAGGTACTACCTGGGAACAGCCCATTCAGGTCTATGCAGCGTGGCATTCTGTCTCCAATGGTGCCTACAAGCAGATGCTGAGGGAAGAGGCAATATAGAATACTCCCTTGCAAATCCCTCTGCTTCAATTGTCAGCCCCAAGAATATCTCAAGCCTGATGTAATTTGTCCTTTGGTAACTCTCAAAACATCTCTCAAATGCTTGCTCAGCATCCTTTTTCCCCCCTTTAGCTTTCTGCAGCTGCAGTGTCCTTGAGCAAGACTCTCACAGATCTACCGCCGATTGCAAGGATCGTCACCTCCTCTGGTTTGCTTTGAAGCTAGCTCCTCACAGCTCTTGTAGTACTGGAAGAGACAGTGGACACTCAGTTCCTATCCAGCTGTTTCATCCCACTTCAGATTCTGTAAATGTCTAGTATCTGCTTTAAATCATCTCTGCTGGGCTGCAGAGCCCCAGCCCACTCAAGTCATCCTTGCTGTGGAAGCTAGGATGTGGAAGCTTTTGATCTTCTCTGTCGCCAGCCTCAGGCCCTTCCCAAGTCCTACCCTATCCCCTCAAAGACAGGAGGAGACTGCACGCCATTAGTACCCCAAGCACAGCAAGCCACTGTCATTATACAAAACAGCAGCATAATGTCTTCTGTCCTCTATTTTTGTTCTTAATGTCTAAGTTTTGATAAACTACTGCTCAGCACTATCATAAACTCCAAAATTTTGCTCCTGAGCCAGCACAGCTCCTTATATTGTGGAAGAGCTAGGACAGTTTTCCCCCAAGTTTTACTTTGGTACATTAACTATTCAGTCATGCATGAAGTCTTCCTATAATTCCTCTTGTTCTGCCTGACATAACGTTAGATTAAGTCGCCTCACTGCTTATCTTTTTTTCAGACAATGAATATACTGACCCGCATGTCACTCCGCAGAGTTTAAAAACCACACTGTGCAACTCCTGCCACACCGTATTGCCAGCATGATCCGCTATAATTTGGCAGAAAACGTCTCCTCACACAAGAGAGGAATTTCAACCTACAATCAACTAGGAAAAAAACCAAATCTCTTAGTCTCCAATTGATTAATTCCAAATTTCACTGCAGTTCTGACTGACATTAGTGCATAGAGCCAGCTGTGCGCTGGATCACAGCACCTCCTACAGCAGGAAATTAAGATTCAATTATCATCATACTTATTACATAACTGCAAGTGATACAGGTATTCTGAGAAAAAAAACCCATACAATTCCGCTTTCCTAACGGTCCATGAGAACTATGGCAGTTGGGCAGTTTTCAGCATCAGTTTATTCCATGCAGTTTATTCCAAGAGCTGATCTGGCAGCCCCCTTAATTCTCACTCCCATCTACCCTTCAGCAGGCGTATCCAGCATTTCCAACAACTAAAAGCGGTAACATTTCCAGCTTAGAAAGCTTACTGACAATCTTGGTTTGGGGTAACAATAGAGAAAGGCAGTTATATTGAGGTCATCACATCTACAGACTTGCTATCACTGGTATTAAACATGTACCAGCAAAAGAGTTGCCACTGTGGGCAAAAGGGCTTATTGAGAAACTTGTTCATTATGGGAGGTGGATGACAGCCCTGTTCTCCCTCTGTCCTCCGCAGAATGGCTCATTGCTTCCGTTACCATGGAGTGTCTAGCAAGGATTACCAGTATTTTCTGCTCAAGCACGAGTGTGTCTACATTTGACTCAAGCTCCTCAGCAGCTCACAGGACTCCTTCCTCCTTCAAACATCCTATCCTGCACTCAGTGGTAATCTGGTACTTGGCCCTACATCCTTTGGCTTAGGACAAATGCCTAAACTGTCTTTTCCTTTTATTTTACTTCTTGTTATAACTCCACCTTGTCAGCTTCATGACAAAAGATGAACTAGGTCGTAAATAAGTATATCAAATGCTAATGACAGAGTGGGTCGGAGATGTTACTGCACAGTTTGTATTGACGATCAGTCTAGGAAGTTTTCTATGCTCCCAAAGCTTCACAAGTTGATATTTCTTCTTCAAGATGTCAAATTTACTCCTTTATCAGCACTACCAGTCTGCACCCGGTGCAGATAAGCGTTACTTTTTCAGCAGGAGAATAAAACAATGATGTATCCATACAGACTAGAAGGTGCTGATGAATCTACTCATCCTTGATGCCAAAGCAGAAGTATACCTATAAAATTAAATAATCAAAACCCTCCCATGAGCACCACTGTCCACTGAAGTGCCCTCAGTACATAGATTAAAAAAGTAACTCAAAGCAACTCGCTAGTTAAGCAAGCTCCCAATCAGCCTACTAGTTCAAAGCCACAAGTCTGAACAAAAGATCTGGGGTTCTTTTGTTCCTCCCTCCCCTCCTCTCCCCCCCCGCCCCCGCCTCGGAAAGCATTAGCGATGTATGTCCATAATAAATCATATGAGATGTGAAGACAATGACTCACTTCATTATCTTTAAAGCATGAGAACAGAATACTCTACTGAGACAAAAGTCCCTAGGAAATGCTGATATCAGCTGAACTTTGCTCTCTGGTAGCAGTCTCAGCAAGCAAGGAACAATAAAATGATTCTGACAAACTACTGCAGAAACAGTACCGCAGAGGTTGCATGATTTTAGTCTGAATTTCTGTGTTATACACAGGCATTTTATATAGTCACATGGCCAGTTATAGAGTCACAAAAAAGCTCCCTTTAAGGAGTAGGCCTGCAAATTCAACCCAAAGCCTCAAAACTAAATACAGCTCAGGGTCAAGGAACAAACCTGCCAGCAAAACAAGTTCTGATGGCCAGAGAAAAGTAACCTCTCAGGACAAGGCAGTTGTTTCTGTTGATAAATCATAGTGGTTAGTTCAGTACATTCCAAAACCAACACTTCTGCTATAAGTAATAAAAACCTGCAAAATCTTCTTAACTTGATATGCTGCCAAAACAGGAAATTCCTAATTTAATTCAACCAGAGCCCTCTCTGCCTACAAGCCACATCGCTTTTTTCCTGATGCAGCCTGAGTCCTTATAGTGGACAGGGGTGTTTTATGTGCTCTGTTGGGCAGAATAATGGCCACGGGTGACCGGAACTAATTTCTCCTAGAATGATCAAAAATCCTGGCTCTAATCCAGGAAATAAGTGCAGCTGATGAAAGCTCAGAAACATAACCACAATTCTGTATGCACACATGCCGTGTAGCCATTCCCGAGAGGCAGCGCTGCTGGCGAGGCATTCTCTGCCAGGACTCCTGGAGAATTATTTGCCAGAGCCTAGACCAAAAGCTTGGATTTATCATTCCTGATGCACTGCCTATGACTTCCAAAGTTACCTGAGGAGGAATATTCAGCAGTAAAACTTAAGTTCCATTAAACGGTTGTGTGGCAGAGGAAGCTCCAGAATTGGATTTTCTTTTCATTATCCCACCACCCGAAATCCACATTTGAATGCCTGAATGACCTGTGTAGGCATGAGGAAAACCGCAGGTAGTGAGGCTTTGCAATTAAAGATTAGACACACGGATCATAAAGAATCTGTCTTGACTGTGCAATTAGCATAAGCAAATACCATCAATACAGGTTGCCAACTAAAACCAGGTATTAATCCATGTCCCCTCTTGAAAGTGTGGTGTTAGGACAGGCTGGGGAATAAGTTCCTGCTGCTGGTGGGCACAACTGCAGAGTTCTGACCCGGTCCAGGGGTGACAGTGCAACCAGCCTGACAGCCCGTGCTCGAGGAGGTGCCCACGAGCGAGTTTGCTTCACAGTACAGCTCACTCTGCTGATGGGACACGATTAAACGGTGATGGCCGAGTGCTTTAAAAAAAAAAATAAAACTAAGAAAAAGTTTTATTTAACAGACCCAGCTTCCATGCATAGAATTTACTGATACCACATTATAATATCACCCTGCAGGCCAGTCAGTTTACGAAGACTGACTAATGCAGTTCACGTCCATGATATAAAATTAAGGCCACGACTGGTTAGACTAAGATAAAGTCGCACAAACAAGCCAGAAAATGCCAATCAATTAACAAACAGCTATTTATTTCCTGGTAATTAAAGTTTTCCTAGTAATAAGTAACACCAACATATGCATTAGCATAATATATCCAGCTCTGGTTGCCTCACTGATTTTAGCTCTGTAACACTCTGGGATGCTTTGCAGCCCAAGTAACTGGAGATCTAAATGTGTCATCAATTCTGCTTGAATTCTAAACAATAAAGTGTTGATTCCTTTGGATTTCCAATTTTGAATAGTGTATTTTTTGTCTTCCTCTCTATCTTTTAGTAGTACTTGCATTCTCCCAGTAGGACACACGATACTGAAGAGATTGACCTGTTTCAGGTCCCAAAGGGGATGTGACTCCAATGAGAGGTGAGTCAGAGCTTATGGTCCCACTGTTCACTTTAGGGGGCCCTGCAGGAGTGCTTCCCTCTGGCACAAATGGATCTGT
Organism: Phalacrocorax aristotelis; assembly: GCF_949628215.1. Lineage (NCBI taxonomy): Eukaryota > Metazoa > Chordata > Aves > Suliformes > Phalacrocoracidae > Phalacrocorax > Phalacrocorax aristotelis. The sequence goes on from NC_134310.1 coordinate 26,289,975, forward strand.
TTCCACCCGGGCAGAAGTGGCTTGCCCTAGCTCAGCCCTCACATGCAGAACAGCCCAGCACCACTGCTTACGTGACCAGGGAACCTGCATTCCATCTGAGACATACTGGTGCGGTTCATGTCATCCCACTGGTTAAAGGCCCCTGTTTTAAAACGGACTGTACAGAACACCAAGCCTTTAACAGGAGAACACCTCAGTGTTACTTGAAATTGCTAAAGGGCTGCTGCCCAGTATGACAAGCCCATTGCTGTTCTCTTACTTAGTGTGCTATAAGCTAACAATTAAATGTTGAATTTTTGTAGTGTCATGGTTTTAGCTGGGATAGAGTTAATTTTCTTCACTGCAGCGGGCACAGCGCTGTGCTTTGGACTTAGCATGAAAACAAGGTTGAGATAACACACAGATGTTTTGGTTGTTGCTGGGCAGTGCTTGCACTTCTCAAGGATTTTTCCAGCTTCCCAGGCTCTGCCAGGTGCACAAGAACCCGGGATGGGAGGGGGCAGAGCCAAGAGAGCGGGTTCAAACTGGCCAGAGAGATACTCCATATCATGTAATGTTATGCCCAGTACGTTAACTGGGGGGAGCTGGCCGGGGGAGGGAGGCAGCAAACGTGGCTCAGGGACAGGCAGCATTGGTCAGCGGGTGGTGAGCGGTTGTGTCATCGGTGTTTCTGGTTTTTTCCCTTTTCCTTTTCATTATATTATCATTACTGTTGTTATTATCATAATAAATATTATCATTATTATTTTATTCTAATTATTAAACGGTTCTTCTCTCAACCCACAAGTTTTTTTTCTTCCTTTTGCTCTTCCGATTCTCGCCCCCATTCCACAGGGGTGGGGGGAGTGAGCGAGGGGCTGTGTGGTGTATAGTTGCCCACTGGGCCTGAACCATAACATGCAGGTACTATTTCAATCACAAAAACGCTGCTGTCTTGTCTATGCAGACAAAACAGCAGTAGCTCAGGCCCCCTGAGTCACCGCAGCCAATGCCCATGTCCCCTGAAAGAAAACACAACCCTTAAATTTCTACCTTGCAAAAGTTCTGTTGCAGACCTGGTTTAGAAAGCAAATAAATTGTCTTTTGATACATCCTTAAGCCATCAGCTTACAACCCTATTTCTGTATTCAGAAGTTTTAGTTCGCTGTTACATTTAAATTAAAGCATGAGCCACCAATGCAGATAAGCTGGTTTACTGCATTGGGGAAGCTTAGGCCACAGAGACCCAAAACCGAAGGGAGAAAAATATTAAGATTCCTGAGTTGTTACAACTAACAGAACAAGTTCCCTAAAAATAACACTGTTCAACTGCATGAGGAAAACTGACTTAAGAACTTGCTCTAAAAGCCCTTATAAGATCATATACTTTCTCGCTTTACCAAGGAAGGTAGAAGACTATTAGGGCATTCCTCCACTCCCTGTACCTCCATTGCCTGTGCATATATTATTCCGAAGTCATGGTGCACCTCAACATCCAAATAACAGAGCTTTTATTTTTAAATAGTAAACATTTACAAAGTTGTTTTTTTTTTTAATAGTTTATAATGCCACTTGTTTCCACACTCAGTTACTTAACTGCAAAGGTGAAGTTACGGTAAACAAAGTCACTTTTTCCAACTTCAGAAACCATTAAAATGGAGAGTCACTGGCAATAGCTTACATTTACAATGAAACATCAGTCCTAATATTACTTTAATAATTACAAGCATTCGTTTCCATTCAGTGAGAAGAGACTTGAAGACAGAAACAAGAATCATCATGCCTTGTAAAGAGACTTCAAAAGATATGGCAGAGTTTGTACACTCACACATTCATAAACTCAGAAGCATCATGCCACAAGTCTCAAACCCCTAACAGCCTCCCATCCTCACCAGAAGCAGAATTTCATTGTTCAGAAAGAAAAGCTGAATCTACATCATGGCGTTGACTTAAGTTTGTTATCAGATTTAGCTCTTCAAATAAAGCAAAACTCTGACGTGCAGGCATCTTCTAGAGAGCAGGTGAACCCTTTAAAAAATAAAGAAATGTGTAGGTGAACATCTTCTAACTTTTATCAAAAATTAAAATTTTTTTAGTCACATTGGCTTTTTCTTTTTTCCTTTTTTACACAGTACTGTTCTCAAAAGATGTTTTAGAGTATTATCTTAGAGGGTGTTAACTAGAGTGCACAAGCTTAACACAAAGCAGGGGAAAAAGTATTCTTTACTGCTGCCAGGTAGATCCTAAAGCCTGAAGCATCATGATTTCTCAGGAGAGAGACTTTCTCCAGAAGCTTACTGCTCACCCACTTCAAACTATAGTGAATCTTTTCATACACTATATCATACAGGCAGCAGAAGCAGTACCTACATCTACTGCTGAACTTTGGCTAAAACTTGAGCAGTCACATTAGGACTTAATCATAGTTACAGGACAACTAATTACCAAGTCATGTAAGACCACTTTAATGTAAACATGCTACAGAAAACTCAGCACGGCTGGGGGAGGGAGAGACCTTTCCAATACCAATAGTGGGAGGTAATGATATCATCTGAAGGCCATCCTTTATATGCTTGGGGCCATTCTAAATTGGTTTGGGTCATACCTGTCTGACTCCTCACACATGACCACGATATGCCTGACCTTAGGCTGGGTATGCATTTTCCCCAGTTTTGACTCCAGTGCTTTTTGGCATCTCTAAGCTGTTCTTAGGAGGGATTTTTGAAAGACAGGGCTTGGGCTGTTGTTATTACACTGATGATATGTACCTCCTGACAGTTGTAACACCTAAGATACTCAGGATTAGATGACTAGATTTCTGAAGGCACAAATAATGTGAACCTGTGCAAGTAGATATGCTTAGATATCCCACCTATTAAAAAAGCGTTCAGCATGTAAACATATACAAAGTATAATACTAGAAACAGAAAAACCAAACCAGCTGTCAGGCACGCTGCTGGAGAGCCACACATCAGCCAGCCCTTTGATCGGTTGACTGACAGAGAATCCCTGAAGACAAGATCTTGAACTTCATTGTATAATGCATTAAGCTAAAGGATTACCTAAAGCACTTACCTTGAAAATGCAAAACTCTACATGTTTGGGGATAAAAACAGATCAAGACTACATGTTGCTTCACTATTTGCTGCAAACTGGTATGCTTAGCACAGCAATTACACTACCCTTTTCCGCCAGAATTCTGATGTAATTTGACGCTCCACCTTTCTCAAAACTTTGGTGCCCTGCACAGACTCGTGTTTCTACAACACAAGACTCAACAGGGCTTTGATGTTTCAAACTTTCAAACATTTTTAGGTATAGTCATGCCTTCCTCCATAAAGCCCTGGTGTGGGGAATTCTTTTTGTTGACAGAAGTGAAGTTAGTGAAGATTGTGTGATGAATGTATATTTTAATGACACTTTACAAAGTTTCTCTTCAAATTCTGAAATACATCCTTGAAGTACGTAGACACTCAAAGTCTGATAACACAGTAATTCTGTAATGCATTATGGCTTCCATGATGGTGATAAGAGACACTTAAAGGTTCTGCAAGTGCCATAAATATTCAAGCCAACTAATTACTTCATAAAACCTGGGAAATTCCTTAGGCATTATGGTGTTCATATCACCACATTTTCTGTATTTAAGACCATCAGAAATACATGCTCTGGAAACCACAAACCTCTGGCAGTGAAAGCAAACCATTCACATCAAATGTATTAAAAATATATTAAAAACACAGAGCACTACAAAATTGCTGTTGGCTCAAACAATCTTAGAGCCAATTTTGGCATCAGTATCAAAGGACTTACCATTGCTGATGCATGCAAACTAAATTTGTGGCTTCAATAAGGCAGTTACCTCACTGTGAACAGTTGAACCATAAAAGAACAGATCGGAAAATCTGTTTCCATGTATTTGTTTTGGTGGCAATAAATACTTGATCTCAAGACTAATAAGCCACTTTCAATAAAGCACACATCAGACTCTTCATAACTCCCTGCTACTTTTTCGTAAGTGGACACCTGAGTGGTAGGTTTTGCCAAACATTCCAAGATACAGAAAAAACAGGCACTTTCCCCAAGTCTTTGGGGAAACAAAAAAAAAAAAGTAATTCAAACAGTATGTTTACTATGCATTTTACTATTGCTTAATATCATCCTGAAATTTCAAGGATTGGAAGATGACGAGAAGTGTAATTAATGTTGTCTTACTGACAGTTGGTCAAAGTGTTTTTCACACCAAGCTGAGACTACAAAATGCAGTCAGTCAGTAAGCTTAGCCTGTCTTTCTAGTCTAAACAAGGTTACAGCACGCAATGAGGCCTCATGCCCAGGCCAGAACTAGCAAGCAATACACAGAAGTAGTGATTTACGTTACTACCAAAAAACCCCATTATTTTCCTCCTATACACCACAGGCATATGCAAATTCTAGCATGCTACCAGCAGTCACTGCAAGTTATTATGATTTAAGAAGGGACCTGAAGTGCCAAAACTTAAACACATAATCAGATTTGCCACAACATATCGTAAGCCCTTCCCAGCCATTTGCACCTCTGCTTAGATAAGATATGTAGCAAGATCAATGATTATAAAAATAGTTATCAAAACTTCTAGATTTTATTTGCAATAGCAAATTAACAGCTCACTGGACAAACAGAACTGTGCTACAAAGAACCACTACATCAAGCTAAACAATTTACATAGACACCGTTCGCAGCTGGTCTCATTTCCACACACAACCTTCATAAATGATGAGCTTGGAGTACAGATGACTACTGGCAACCAGAAAAGCTTCTATTTTACTTCCTCCCGATTTGTTGCTTGACTATGGAGGTCTTTTACCCACTACTAAATTTTAAAAGAGATTATTTCAGGGACTAGGCTAATAGACAGCGTGACTGCTCCACAGTAAGTATAGCAGAACACTTACAAAGGCTATTAACACATAAAGGAAAAGCGAAATCAAAGAAATGGTATGAAAAAAAAATCAGCTTCAATAATGGCTTATAATAGCTGCAAATTTAAATTGAATAAAACTTGTCCACACCTGTCCACAAATGATTAAGTGTGGCTGCTTTAATTAGAGAAGCATGGTGCAGAGAAACCTGAACCAACCTGTTCACCAGCCAACATGCCACCACTCTCAGCGGAAGGGGCTCACTCTGCTTCAGAGCTCAACGCAGTGATTTCCACTGTTTTCTGCATTGACCTGAGAAAGACCAGAGAAGTTCTCCTACAGCTCACTGAAAATTTAAATGGGGGTGACCTCACCGCAGCACAAGGAAGAAATGAACATGCCCCAGGTGGCATAATTCACCTCACAAGTGAAACAACAGCAAAGACAGAACAAAAAAGAGCAGGTGCAACTAACCGCAAGGAAGGGAACTCCCACAGGGTAAAATACCAAGAATTACCAACGAAATACCATCCTTCTGCAAAGAACCAGGGAAAGATGCTTCTGAAGAGAGTGAACCTCTCCAAACATGTGGATGCTATCAGACCAGATCTCTGGGGAAGAAATTACCCTCAAGGACAAAGAAAAAAGCATCAGGGACTGAATACCACAAAGAGCAGGGAGACCACGTGGAAACTCCAAGAAAAGGGAAACCAGAAAGTGTTATTCAGAAGGGTGCTGACAGTTGAGCAATACAGGAGCCCTTCAAGTCTGTAGGGATCCACAGTACAGAGCCACAAACTAAAAGATGAGCAAAGGGGTGCCTTAGGTAAGCAAAGCCTTGGAGCAGTGCCATGGCATTTGTCACAAGCGGCAGGACGGCCACATGGTAACAGAAGTCCAGGGGCTGAGACCCTGAGGAAAGGAGCCCCAGGAAGGGGTGAAAAAGGTGGTCTCCTAACGGCAAGGAGAAATCAGAGGACAATGTGAGACCCTAAAGGAAGGAAAGGAATAAAGACACCGAGAAGACCAGGGCGGGAAGGCTGTACAGGAGCCAGGGGGCTGTACAGTCAGGAAGGGGGAGCCCCCCAAGGCACTACTGCAGCATGGCCCCCACCAAGGAAAAGGGACCCCATACAGGAGAGCAAGGCAGAGCCCCAGGGACACAGCAATCACACCACCCCGCAGGGATACCCTAGAGGCAGGACAGTAACATAAACACACCACCACCCCAAGCAGACCGCAGCCGCCATCTTATCCACCCCAAGGGCGGGGAGGGGGCGGGGACAGCCGGGGAGGGGCGGGGACAGCCGGGGAGGGGCGGGACAGCAGGGCTGGGCGGGGACCGGCGGGGGGCGGGGACCGGCGGGGGGCGGGGACCGGCGGGGGGCGGGGACCGGCGGGGGGCGGGGACCGGCGGGGGGCGGGGACCGGCGGGGGGCGGGGACCGGCGGGGGGCGGGGACCGGCGGGGGGCGGGGACCGGCGGGGGGCGGGGACCGGCGGGGGGCGGGGACCGGCGGGGGGCGGGGACCGGCGGGGGGCGGGGACCGGCGGGGGGCGGGGACCGGCGGGGGGCGGGGACCGGCGGGGGGCGGGGACCGGCGGGGGCCAGCCCAGGCTCTGGGCGCTCCCGGCCGCCATTTTAGGCGAGCCCCAGGGAGGGGTGGTGCTCTTCTGCGGGAGGCCTTTGCTGCAGCCTCGGGAAATATAAACCGATGTTATGGAAGTAGTGGGTTTTTATAACAACGGAAACAACGTAAAAATAGGGAAATTTATTAACAGAGCTGCTGTCTGGAGGCTCACAGAAGAGCCTGTCAGAGCCTAGAGACACCCGGCAGCTGAGGCAGCCTGGCACTGCCAGGGTGTGAGCGAGTCCCAGGCTTGCTGCTGCTGCTGCTCGGACACCTTCCCACAGCTGCTGCTCACCGCTTTTAAACCAGGAGAGAGTACCCGACTTCAGATGGGCTCCTCAACCCTTCTTACCACCCATGTTGCACTTGCACTGTTAGAAAGCTCTGCAACTGTCTACCCCCTCCTGTAACCTGAAGGTTCTAGCTGATGTTTATTCACGGCCAGTTACAACCATTTGTCCCTGCAGCAACCACTCCAGTAATTCCCTTCACGCTGTTCATTCTCCTGCCTTGTAAGAGTCGTGTTGACGAACGGCTTCCAGTGTTACCCTGTTCGCGGTGAGTTTTTTTCATGTTTCAACATCCCTCAGGTAACAGCATGACTCAACACACCTGTGAAGAGCCTGAAGTAATTTTTGTTGCATCACTGTAAGGTGGTTAAACTGGGAGACCTAGCTTTCCTGTTCTAAAATTCCGCATTATCATGAAATTTCAGACTGATGTGTCTTCATACTGAACTGAAACTCCACAACAGACAATAGATCTATTTCAGCAAAGCGAGATCATTCCTTTAAAAACTGACATACAGTTTAATATGATGATACCATCTACTTGCCATCACATTTTTAAATAACAGTGTTTATGGTGTGAAATGAAATGATGAGACTGCAAATGTACTGTTACAAGATACAGGCATCAAAGCTCTGTGCAGTGTTGTCTGGTGCCCATGACCTCAATTTTGGAGGTCTGAGACCCATCTTAGACCCAAGAATGGGACTGCTTAATTAAAACCTGAATGATACAAAGAAAATACAAAATTTGTAGTAACAGAAAGCTGCCATTGATGTGAATGACAAAATTGTGATATTGTGGCTGGCGTACATAGCAGCATGAGCAAATAACAGGTGCACAAACATCTTTAATGTTTTATGAGGCCTTGAAGGATATTTCCAGACCTGTCAGGCTTGGAGTTTACATGTGAGGATTCCCCATCTGGTGCTGAAAGCAAGGATAAAGAAAAAAAGAAAATGGCAACATTTTTAACATCTCTCTTAATCATTAACCTCCTCGATGGACTCTTCATTTAATGATGCTGACCATTATGTTTTCTTTGATACTCTGCCCTTCGGACTATGGCAGAGGCTGGGCTGTTCCTGGTCATAATGTATACAAGATTAGGAGCCCGTAAATAATGGCCCAGTGTAACAGGACTGCTTGAAGGAGTTTCTGAAATGGGTTTCTGGGCAGATAAACTAGATACCATCAGTCCAACAGTGTTGGGAACTTACTGTACAAGGCCTTGCCAGAAGACACCTCAAGATAGTAAAGATATTTGCATTTTCACTGTGTGACTTTCCACAAGTTCCAGTGTCATTATTCTAGGTACAGAGTATTTCCACACTCTCGTGTGCAAGTAAATGGCCTACTCCTGTGTATGGTTTTGCTGCCGTATTACAAGTTCCTATCCTTTAGGTGAGATCTCCCTGTTCTTCTAGTGTAGAGAAAGGTGCATTATTTTCAGTTATGTCACTCAACTAAGTAAAACTCAAATTACAAGTTGTCTGTGAATGAAAAATAACACCACATGTTTTAAGCCAGTAATATTCTGAATTTTTGGCCAAGGTTGAGTACCTTGACAGGTATACAGGATTTACAGACTTGCAAGGTTATAAGTACGTCACACACTAAATGTACTGCTTTGTACCATGGGTATTATTGCAGAATACTGTGCTACTGACAAAAAGACATTTGTTTCCTGCAGGACAGTGCAGTTCTGCAGTCACTGACTCCTCCTGTGCAGTGGAAATAGGTTCAAATATAGAGGAATGCCCTTGGCTACCAAAAAATTGCTGGCAGCAGACAGAGGGAAAACTGTAGACCAGCAGATCCCTTTAGGGTCTTGCAGAAAAGACTTCTCAGAGCACAGAAAAGCGCTGACCACCATAGCTTCTCCTGCAGATCATCACTTGCACCTCATTTATACAGGAACAATTTAATCTCTTAACCAGTCCCGACAAGCATTCCTTTTATCTTCTGTATTATTTTCTACTCTCGGGGAGGCCTGCCCATTTGCCAGAGCTACAGCTGGCACTCGACACCTGTGGAAAGAGAAGACTTCAGCTGGAGGAGTAGCGCTGACCACAAACATCCCCGAGCCTAGGGCTGTCCTGCTGCATCTTCTACTAAGCTCTAAGTTTTGCTACAGGGGAAAAACTTGTATTTCTCCTTGCACAAAAGCAGCGTGGAAGGATGCACGCACAGAGAGCACTGGAGACGAGACCTATGTTCTCCTCCTCGCTTCTTCCTGCACCTTCAGCAGGCCCCAGCAGGGCAGGCCGAGGCTGGGAGGGCACCGGCTCCACTCCTGGCCGCGTCTGAAGCCCCGAGCCGCCCAGGCGGGGGTCGCGCAGGCGACGCCGCCTGCCACCTTCCTGCACCCTCCAGCGAGCGCCTCTGCGGAGGGCCCCTCAGACCCGCCGATGAAGCAGGCCGGTGCAGGCCCCCCGCACGCCCGCAGAGGCCGCCGGGACACCCCGGCTTCGCTGCCGGGAGCGGGGGAGCGGGTGAGATAGCTCGAGCGGAGGCCGCGGGCCCGGTGGCGGCGCGCAGAGCCCGGGGGTGGCGCGCAGGGCTCCGCAGCGCGCGCCAGGCCGCCGCCGCGCCGCGAGAGAGCCGCCCCCGGCCGGCGCTTGACGGACGGGCAGCCGAGCCAACCGGGCGCGGGACACGTGCGCGCAGCAGCCAACAGGGCTCGGCGGGCGGGGCGGGGGCCTGGCCGGCGGCGCTGCGAGGGGCTCGTTGTGCGCGCTGCGGAGCCGTTAGTCTCCCGCTGCCCAGGCCCTGCCGCGCCGGCGACAGGTGAGGCCGGGCCACCGCGGGCTGCGGAGCGGCGCCCGCCGAGCCCCCGTCGGCTCCCGCGAGGTCGGCGCGGGCAGGAGCGGGCGGCGAGGGCCGCGCCGGCGAGGCCGTGGGCCTGGGCCTGCAGGGGGAGAGCTGGGGCCTGCGGGGGGAGGGGCCAGCCGGCGGAGAGCGCGGGCCCGGGGCGGCCGGGCGGCGGGCCGGGGCTGCGCCCTACGGGCCGGGGCCGCGGCCTGCGGGGCCCTGCCGGGGCGGATGGGGCGCGGGAGGCCGCAGAGCGGCCGAAGGCCTCCGCACTCTTGGGCGAGAAGGCCGTGGGTCTCGCCGCCCGGCGCTGGCGCGGAGGGGGCCGGCCGTGGGCGGCCGGGGCTCTGCCGGGGTCCGCGCGTTACGTCGCAGCCTTTCTTCTTCCGGCGAACGTCCTTGTCTTTCGTATTAATTTTGCTCGTGTCTGTACGGACGCAGCTTTTAAATCTCCCACCTCCGTTAAGACTGGCGCGTCTTTATTGACTGGCAGTCTTTGAGGGTGGGCTTCCTAATGAGGACAATACGCCTTAATACTGATGCTAATTTAGGCCAGCTAGGAGCAGGGTTAAGTAGTGCTGTGCTAAGTGCTTTTGCCCGGAAGAAATCGTGACTAAAGTACCAGTCCACTATTGTTAGTACTTGTGGGAGGCTTTTCAAAGCAGAGCACTCTACCCCTTTCTAGTGATTGGAAGAGGCAGGAACGTATTGGGGGGCGTTCGGTGGGAGGAGGTGGGTGAAAGGAGCGTGGGTAGAAGTAGCCTGGAGGAAGGGCCGCGGGGAGCAGTTGTGTGTGGAAGGGTGTGCTGGCTACCATGGTCTGTAACGCCGGGTACTGGGGTTGGGCAGGGGCTTGTGTCAGACTGGCTGAGAAGGGAAGTGTGTTCTGCTGCATGAAGGACTGGGACTGGGATCCTGTGAGCCACTTAATGAGGCACCTGTGGAAAATAAAGGAGGAAAGAAATGGGAAGGGTAGAGATTCATTCCCTTTATTAATGCTTGTTGACGTTTGATCACTTTCTGTGGTCTCTGTAATTCTGTTCCTTTTTCCTTCTCTGCCCTGAATGTGGGTGTCGATTGCTCATATCACTCAGCTCTTACTTCTTTAGCAGCCTGGTGTTCCCCAGTACTCAGGTTTTAACCACGTTTATTTCTAGATCTGTGGGAACAGAGGTCTCTGACTTGTGTCTCCCTCTTTAAAACTGGGGCGATGCTTACATTCCATAGGCTTGTCGTGGTTTAACCCCAGCCAGCAACTAAGCACCCCACAGCTGCTTGCCTGTATGGTTGATATGATTTGTTAGATTTCTGTTGTCTCTTGGGTTATGTCTGTATTGTGCGATAGATAATAAAGTCTAGATTCCTGAGCTTGTAAGTCTATGCAGCATGACATGTTACTCTGACTGTCCTAGTTTTTGTTCTGAAGCAGTGTAACTGTATAATGATGCAAATGACGCTGTGGCTTCATGATTTAAAGTGTTCAGCAGTCCTAAGTTACGGAACTGTGACCTGTGCTTGCAGTAGGCTCTCCCTTTGGCTTGGTCGGAATATGAACAAGAACATCGTAAGCTGGTGTGGTTGTTAAATATATTGTATAGTGAGTTGTTAGCCTTAGTTATTTAGCCCTGATGCGAGTGGGTTTGCAGCAGCAGATAAATGTGGCTCTACTGCTTTCCTGTGATCCTAGGCAATGCCAGGTTTGTGGGAGCAACAGTAACATAAGCACAGTCTAAATGGAAATGTGGGTATTGTGCATGGCATCTTAACTTAACCATGTCTATTGAATGAGGCTGGTGTCTAGTGCTGACATTATCTTATAATGAAATGTGTTCTGTGCCCCTAATTAAAGCACTCTATTTTCTGTTTGCTGGTTCTTGCATGTTCTGTGACTTTTTTCTTCCTGAAAAAAACCCTCCCTGTCTTGACCTGTCAGAGACATGTCATTTTACTTTCAGAATTTATTTCTTTAAGCTGTTGGGCCAGCCTGCGTTCTTTCCTGATGCCTTTGTCTCTGTCTCGTTTCTTGCTTACTTGTTATGAGCCCTCTGTGAATTGATTACAGTAAAATGTTGTTAGTTGTTGCACTGAGTGCTTGTCTTGTGGATAACCTGCCTGGGAAGGTGGTAGACTTTTTAGCTACAGAAGACTCAAGCTTGCTGTATTTGCAGATTTCAAAAAGATATGTAGAGAAGCTGTCCTTCTTGCAGTTCCAAATACTTCAGAGAAAACATGGAAGGGAGCTGCAAGAGATTCCCACCAATTTAAGCGTTTAGGGAGAGTGACATAGTCCAGCAAACAAGAGGTGTTAAGTTTTGCCTTCTGTTAAAAATTGGTCAGGGCACTTCTTTTTGATGTGCAGCTCTGTGATCTAGGCACCTGCAAGCTTCAAACTGCTGGCCTAAAAGATCCATTTGATTATACAACCTTGTTATATGTAGGTGATGTATGCAAAAACAGATTTTATGCTTCTTTTGGTTTGGTTTTTTTTGGGGGGTAGGTAGGGTGAAAATAAGCAATGCTGAGAAGGCAGAGGCATTCTTCGTGTGTGTGGTTTTGTTGCCTTTTTTTTTTTTAGTATTAGTAGCAGTGGTATAGTAAGTATAAGGTATAATTTTCCTCTCATCCACTGTTTCCATGGCCTCTTTGCAGGAGTGCAGTAGCAAGTTGTGGTGTCTCATCAAGCCTTCGGAGCTGGATTTCCAGCTACTTGTTTTGTGCTGGTGAACGAGTTGGGTGCTGTCTCCTCCTCCTGTTACTTTGCTTGCCTTCCTGTCCACCGAAGTGAAAGTACCAGCTGCTAATCCAAGGATGGATCAATTTGTGGGGCAGCTGTTGTCAGAATATATCTGGAATCCGTAGCTCTTATGTCTACTTCTCAACTACTGCAAGTCTCCTATGTGTAAGAAAGGAGTTACTCCCTCACAGCACAGTCCTTTGTGTGCAGGTGTTCTTTTTTGTAGGTGAAAAAATTGCCAGAGGCAATTGCTGGACAGGCTGACACTGTCTAGAACAAGGAAGAGAATAACTTACTTCTCTTTTTTTTTTTTTGTATCTGTTTATTGTAAACTTGTCCTTTTCAAATTAGCAGTGCAGAAGGTGAGATAGTCTCAGCTGCAAAAAGTTGTCCATCTGTCTCTTCTCTGCTTAAGAACTCTGTCATGTTAACTGTCAGCGTCTTTGATCCGGGGACAAAACAGCTGTGGAAGGTGTTGACGTGAAGCTCTGAGCAGAGCTCTGAACCTGCTCTCTCTGTCAAGGCTAACTATTAACCTTGAAAGACAAGGAAATAGCAAATCTAGCTGCAGATGATTAGTATCTTGGCTGCGCAGTTTCCAACTGGCCCTTGTTTGTATGTATCACGCAGAGATGTTGTGGGGAGGCCCTGATCTTCCCCCTCGCGTTAAAGCAGCAGCGGATGGCAATCATGGCCGGTCGGTATCTGATTTCTGACTGCATCCTAACTATGATTAATTTTGTTCCTGTGAATTGAGTGTAGTTCATCAGTCTGATGGTAAAATGAGGTCATTCCTCTGGAGAATGCTGCTTATTTTTGGCCTCAAATACTTCTGTCTCTGAACGGCAATGCAAGCATTGACAAAAACATTTACCTTGATGATGTCATTATATGGACGTGAATAAAAACAACTAAGAGAAGCGTTTAAAGGCTTTTTAGACAAATCTGATTGTTAAAGAATATGTAAAACTACTTTGTTAAAATATTAAAATTAAGACATTTGAGATTTGTTAAACGGGTAATATGCTATAAAATGTTATATGTTATAAAACAAAAAAGCTTAAAATATGTTGTACTAGAAATCATTGATTTAGCATATGGAAATAAGGTTTGTAGCTGGAGTTTGTGTGTGGTAGAAGATTTTTCGTAATAGCCAGTTCTGGTGTTGAGAGACTCTTATTGTCAGAACTGACAAAAATGTTGGAATCTTAAATTTAGTCAAGGTAAGAAGAAAAAGGGCGCTGTCTTCATTCCAGCTTTGCAAAGGAGGAGAGGAATCAATAACAAAGATGAGATCTGTTAACACTGAAAAATATGAAGGACCAGCAAGCAGAAAGGATTTATTTGGTTGCCAGATTTATAAACAGGATTTATACACTCGTGTGGAAGGAACATACATGTACAAGTTAAGCAACTTGTGTGGTTTAACACTTAAAGTTTCAGTGTAAAAGAATCTTCCTGTCTAAAGCAAAACTTTTTCTTTTGTGTGACCTTCATTAGCACGTTTCAGTAGACCAAGTTGCTTTCATTCTTGGAGTGGGGAGAGGGAGGAGAGTACAAATGCCAAATGAATCCAATGGGATATTGCATTGAAATTTCTCCTGTTTGATGATTTAAAATATTGCGGCTGTGGGTGAGAGGAATTCGGATGAGACAGCTGCATGGGAGAGAATACCAGTCTATTGATTGCTGTGGGATAATAAAAAGAGAAATAGGGTAACAGTACAGTTTGCAGGAAGCAATCTCTGACGCCTTGCTTCCTGCCGTAAGTTTCTCTATGTACCCAAACATCATGCCTCAAAGTTCAGGAAGATGGCTATTCCAAAAAACATAAGATTCCCGCTCGAGAAATAGTAGGTGCTGATCAACCTAAGTGAGCATGACAAGCAAGAAAAGGTGAGATCAGGATTCTTCCTTTGTGTCATGGACTTGGTTTTGGAAACAGCATCAGGCAACTCATCCATTCTTGAACTGAAGAGAGAATTTGTGGATTTTGTGATTTCCTGTCTCCCCTTCGCCCCAGTTGGTTTCTGGTGTTTCGTCAAGATTAAAATCCTCTGCTGTTTGAAGTAATGTTGTATGAATGCAGTGTGAGTCAGATAGCAATGGGTCTTGCACTGCATTGTCATTGACCTGTTACCTGTATGGATGTTCATGGAGAGGTCTGTGCTTGTGGGATGCAGTGTGGAGAGCTGTTGGGGACCTGAAGGGAGACTGTGTAAAGAATAAAAGGGGTTTTCTTGGAGGTTATGGGGAAAGAATCTGTCTGGATTGAGAGATGTATTCTGGCTATGGAGCACTGGGAAACTTTTTTCTTTTTTTTCTGGGAGGCATGTAGGCCTTGCAGAGGTTTTCCTGCTGGTATGGCTTCTCAGGTGGATGTATTCTGTTCCCTACAGTGATTTCTGAGAATAAAATGTGGGTGATGTGTCGTCCCTCCCCCCCCCCCCCCGCCCAGTCTCTGTCCCTTTCGGGTCTCGCTTCTCAATCCTGCCTTGACAGCTGGCTGCAGTGCACTTCTGCATCTGCCTTTTGCAGCTCTGTGGATTGGTTTGGCACTGCCCTTGATGTAGTAGTGTCCTTTTTGTTCTATTTCAGGTGTGATCTCCAAGGAGGACTGCTCAGCAGCTTCAAAATTGAGTGGTAGAGCAGTGTCCAAGACAGATAGCCAAATTGTGCAAGACAGATAGCCCCTGAGTCAACCATGACTTGCAGGGGGGGCATGTCAACAAATATCATCCATGTACTGAAGAAACAGGAGGAGGTCTCTTTGTATAGCCCTGAAGCTCTACTTGAAGAACCCCATCAGGATTCTTGAGGTCAGCCAGTGTATTTAAGAATAAACCCTTGAGACAAGTCTGAGTTGGTCAAGACAGCTCACCAGCAGAACTCTGCCACATCACTTGTTTCAGTGCAGGATCCCTGTGCGCTTACCAGTATTAGCCCCAACAAGGAGACTTCATCAGTTTAGGGACTGTGTGGGACGCTGTCTCCTGAAGCACTTCCTGTGTAGCGCGTCCCAGGTGACGCTAACTGCGCTTCATTGCAAAGCGAGGCTGAGGTGTTGGGCCAATAACCTGTGTCAGCAGCTTCAGTTCTCCTGTGGTTGGAGAACTGTGCAGTGCTCAGTATGGCCTGTTCCCGTGGAGGTGCCACAACTCTGTGCCACGATAATGCATTCATCTGGCTCTCTTTGGCCAAGTGTCAGGTATTGGAGTTGTCTGTGCGCTTCTGGTATCAAAGACAAGAAATAACTTTTGAGGTAGCTCTGCCCTTCCTGCGTTCAGCACAGCTAGCATTAGTGCTCACCTGTGCATCTGCAGCGCTACATGGCTTTCACTGTCTGGAGAACTGTATTGCATGAGTGACATCAGGTCACTTGCTGGAGCGATAAGACCTGCTGCCTGGATGTTAATGAAGGTGCTGATTGTTGGCATGAAGGAGCAGAGAGCTCATTGCTCCTGGAAGAATCGCCTGTCTTAAGTTTTGCAGGAGTTAAAATGTTCACATTATCTTCTATTACCTGTTTAGGTGTCTGCTTTCAAGCTTGTGATCCCAGTAGTGGTCTGGTGGCTTTGCAGACCTGTGAACAAGGTGCAAGTGTACTAAGCCTCTTGCCTGATCTTGGAAGACAGACAGGTATCTTTCTTACTAATGTTCCTGTTTCAGGTTATCTCAGATTTGTACAAGTCTTCCTTCTTAGCAAACATCTCATAGTGAAAGACTTGATAGCACGGTATCCTAGAATTCTGGATGGAGATGCTGAGAGTCGTTTGGAAAAAGGTTTATTGGTCTGTTGCCAGCACCATTTGTGTCATTTTTCTCTTAAAACTTCTGGGATCTTGTGCACCTTTGTGAGAAGGTGTTTGTCATGGTCAGTGCCACGTTTCCGAAAAAAAATACCTCGGAGAGCCATTTCAGTCCAGTCCTTAGAATGCAGACCGGGCTGTTGGTGAAAGGGCAATCTTTGAAGCAGGTAATGAAGTGCTGGGCTATGTTAATTTGAGCACTTCCAGAATTAATGGAAGGCTTGGGCCCAGTACGCAGGGTTCCCATCGGTTGCTCGATGCATCCTTAGCATCATAAATTTGAGGGCTTCTCATGCAAGGAAGAAGAAGGAGGCTGCCTTTTGAAACGAGCTGTTGCAGGGTTTGGTTATTTTAAAAATTCTCATTTTAGGAACTGCACTGCAAAGGAACTTAGTTTTAAAATTTCTGGGTTTTGGGACATAGAATTGAAGACCTTTTTTTATTTTTTTTTTTTGAAAAGGCTGCAAAGTCCCAGTCTCATTACCGGTAGCCTTCCCGAATGGAGCTGTTAGGCCTTTTTTCCATCCTTGACCTGTCTGCTTGTCTGCTGAGAATATAAGTGCGTTCAGACTCCTGATTGATGTCAATGTGGATTGACAAATGTCAGTTAATGAAGTTATAGATCCAAGGTGGTTTCTAGGCCTGGTTCTCAAGTCTGGAATATTTATTGATATATTTTGATTGTTCCCTGTTTGGTAAAGAAAGATTGGGTGATTCCCTCGACATACCTCAGTGAGAGCAGAATACAAAGCTTGCTTTCTTATGTAGCATCTCTCATTTCATCTATACTATTTCATCCTGCCTTTTCCTGTTGGAATTCTTCTCAGTATGCAAGGGTTGACAGTTTTCCAGGGGCTGTTTTTGTTCTCACTGCCATGAGAACTGTTCACTGCCAGTGGTTTCCCACTAACTTCCAGGATGACCAGAAATTGTTGGTCTTGCAGTAGATCAGCACTCTCTTCCTTTTCCTCTTCTCTACTAAGCCTGTATTGCTTCTGCATACTTTATTCCTGGCTGCCTGTGAAAATGTTTGCCAGGCCTTTATGCAAGGGCTTCCTATTATTTTTTTTAATGTCTGAAGAAAAGCAGATGGAAGGCTTCCTTCACAGTTCTAATCGTCTCTGAATCACCAGTGCCCTAGGTCCTCCTCGTTTATCATGGGGAGGTCAAGATGGTAAGTACTGCAGACAGTGAGATTACAGGCTGCGGGAAAATGATTTAAAGTTGATAGCCACTTGTCAAACTCCTGTCAATTTTGCTTAATGCCAGATATAAGTCTGGTAACTTGCCATCATGGTGTGCTGGGGAGTTTCTGTGCTTGGTATCTAGCTGTGCTGCTTCCTTTTTAGGCAGCAGATATACCTCAGAGGATAAGGAAAATAGATGTATTTTTAAAAGTTTTTTGTTTTGGAAAGCATTAAAATATATAGCAACTTCTTAAACTTGGCAGGAGGTGAATCTTGACAGCAGGAAGGATTTGTGTTGTATCTTTGGCAAATTTGGGTAAAGTGAGGGAGACTTAAACTTTTGTAAAGCTGGAAAAATCTCAGTGTTTCTTCCTTTACTTACTAAATATTCATAATTGTACTGTACAGCTTCCATACTCATCAAAATATTGGTGCATGGTGCTTGTAGGGCTTGAATTTTATGCTTCCCTTTGTCCTGTAAAGTTGCCTTCCATTAAAACAATTTTGAAAATGTAAGTCATCTGGTTTTGTAGCTTGGAGACGGTGAACAAAGATGGTTCAGCAGTTTGAGTGTCATTTAGCAGAACAGGAAACTTTTCTGAGGTTGTGCTCAGACAGTTCTGACAGAGCTGGAAGGGAACGAGTGTTTGACACAATCACAGTACAACTGAGATGACCTGGCAGCTTCAAATCATCTGATGGGGGGAGTCTCTTTCCTGGCTTCTAGCTTTGCAATTTCTCCTCTTGGTCTCCTATCCTCTGGCATTAGCTCTGGTGCTTTTCTTGCTGCAAGGAAAGCAGATTAAAACTGCTGACACAACAAAAAGTGCTTCTCTCCTGGTGTAACTTTCCATTGCTTTCATGGTATAAATTGGTTATCCTGTGGGCAGAAGGGTGCTGGGTTACTTGTGTTGACAAGTGAAACACGGAAGTGGAGGGTAGAAGGCTGATCAGGGGGTGAGGGGGAGCAATACCTCTCCTTCTATAGAAGCTGCTAGCTGTTAATGCTTTAATGCATACTAAAAAAAAAAAGAAATTCAGTTTAAACTTCTACTGTGCTAAATCTCAAATTAACCTAAGTCTAGTTGTGGTTTATTCTAAAATGGTATACTCTGTTATTGCCATTTAAAAAAAAAAATCTGACCTTCACAAGGAGAAAGTATGAAATGCCAAACGTGACTTAACAATGGCTACGGGAGAGGGGACCGAAAGTTCCTTGCTGCAGACAGCATTTCCTTTCTAGACTTAGGATTTTTAGCTGCTGTTCATGACTTTTTGTGTTATTCAATTTCTAGTTGTCAGTAGCGGTGCAGTCCGGGGGAAAGGCTCATCCTTTAGTAGATCTTGATCTGTAAAATAAAGCCGGGTACCGCTGCTCAGGCCCTTAGCACAGAGGACAGCAGTTGTCTGGAGTTTTGCGGAAAACATAGTTGTCTTGTGGTGTTAATGGATGTAGGTCAAAATCACCTTATTTGAAAAGCACATGTGGTCATATGAATGCTTCTGACCCATCTTAATACAAAAATAAATTGGCAAACGTAACCAGTATTAACTACGTGGTGCTGTAGGGCTTGCTGGCTCGCTCTGCATTGAGATGATCTAGAAGCTTTTGCACCCTCTGAACACCTGACCTGATGTTTTCGTGATGGCTGAGAAGCAACAATATCTTAAACTGTTCTAATTCAGCTCAGATCGACTGTCCCCTGAGGCAAGGTTAGCACTGTGCTAGTGATACCTGCTTCAGACAACATGCTTGGTTCTCAAGCAAACTGCAGCTAGAGGAATTTTAATACTAGTTGCTTATTTACAGCATCTTATATGTTATTCTTTTGGCCAAACGAGTGTAATGGCCAGAAGTTCCATTAAAGTAAACGCAAAGTTCATCTTTGAGCCTGTGGTAATTCTTGTGCGGTGGCACTGGGAAGTTCACAGAGAAGCAGATTTTGTGGTGACCTTGGACGGTTTATGCTAAACTTTCAGAGGGAGTTATTGTTGCAAGTCTGCCTTAATTTAATCCAAAAATAAAAGTGTTTGGTCTTATGCCCCTTACTGGTGGAGTCTGAGTTGGAAACACATTCATACTTAGACATTATTGCAACTTTATGGCGTAAATGGAGATGTCTGTATGCTGCCAGAGTGTTTGGATTCTGTGGTAAAATGCACAGAGCAATGACTTAAGAGAAGGAGTGCTGAACTGAGCGTCAGGAGGCCATGAATTAACTTCAGGGTTTTAGCAGCTTTTCTGTTAATTCTGTGTGCTTCACAGTCGTGGTTAAGAGCTGTTAAACAAAACTATGTTGTTCTGGAGCTAGAGATATTTGGCGCTCGCGGGCTGAGACGGTGAACAAAACTGCAGCAGCAAGCTTGAGAACCAGAGTCTGGAATCATACAAGAAATTAGCTTCCTGGTGGTGGTGGTTTCCGGAAAGAACATGCCAGTCCAGGCTTCCTGAACCTGCTAGACCTCATTTTTCTCCTGTTGCAGGAATAGGGTTTAGGTATCCTGATATTGACAATTTCAAATTAGTTGTAAAAGCACTTTAAAAACGTACTGTTCTGGCAACCCTTGAAGGAAGAGTGGCTTGGGTCTGTTGTGAGTTGGAGTTGTAGATGTCCCCTGCATCTGAAATGTCAGGATTTGGTCCCTGCTGATGGCTGACTAGCCAGAGAATATCATCTTGTGATGGAATTTCTGGATGTTTTCTCAAGGCTTTCTTTAAAAATGTGCAAAATCAGGAAATTTAGCAAAAACTCAATATACATAAAAGTTAGCATTCTGGTACAGATGCATCTGTTTCATGTATGCAACTAAGCAGTCACCCAAAGGCAATCATTTAACAGTAACGGGACGTTAAGATGCATGATAAGCAATGAGTAAAGGAGAAACATTTAGAAAATAAATAATCTAAAGTTGAAATACTGAACTGGGTCTAGTAAATCTTCTGCTGCTCCTCTTTTAAGAGTTCTGGGCATAAGGTTGGAGTTAAGGTTGAGGTGGCAGTTTTGATTCTGGCCAGCCAAGTGCCTGGGCATGGGGAACCTGATCTTAACTCATCTGTTGTGAACAGTGTTTACAGGAATGTGTACAAAATCTGTCTGGATAGGTTTTGTTAACATGGGGGGGAAAAAAACCCAAACCCTTAAGAGCTCTTTTATGGTACATAGCTTTGTAAAATGCCATGCTTGTTAGTTTGAAAGAATGAATTGTTATGGAATTTTCAACAAATAATGTTTTGTTTTTGTGAGTGGAAAAAATGCGTAGTTGAAACAGTTCCTTGTTCTCAGCTTTGTGAAAATAAACATTCAAACTTATTTCAGGTGGGAAAGTTTGGCTTATTTAAGTACAAAGATCTAGAACTTATTTGGTGTTTTTCTCTTTGCAGATATTATAAAATGTCTAATGGTTATGAAGATCACATGGCTGAAGATTGCAGGGATGATATTGGTAGAACAAACTTAATTGTGAACTACCTCCCTCAGAACATGACGCAAGATGAGTTACGAAGTCTATTTAGCAGCATTGGTGAAGTTGAATCTGCAAAACTTATTCGGGACAAAGTTGCAGGTATAATGTAGTATATAAGAAATTTTTACTTTGTGGTAGACTGCTCAAGCAAATGCTTAATTGAACGCAATTTTAATGTAGAAATATTAAATATTTGTGTGTTTGTAATCAAACTATTGAAAATTATGCATATAACTAGAGTAATGCCAAGACTAGGTATTGAGTATTTGGAAGATAGAATACTTAAGGCTAAATTAATGACTGTTTTGTATATGGTTAAGGACTCGAAGACATACAGTTCCTAAATTTGAACACCAATAGTCATGTCTAAAACTAGTTTGAATTTGGTGCCCAGCTTATTTGTTCTTCCTGAAGTCTGAGCATTTTTGACTTTACCAGAGCCCTGAATATGCAAACAAACCTTTTGATCTGATTTTGATCGGTAAGATAAAGGCGTGGCATGCGTCTGAAACAGCTGTAGGCCTTATCGCCCTTCAGGAATTTAACTTATAAGTTCTTTAAATAGGATTGTTAGTAGTAGCTTTAAAAAAATGACAGGAATGAATTGCTCAGATTTGTGAAACTTAATGTTTCGTTGAAAGCAAACAAATGCTGGTAGAGCAATTTAGTTGCAGGAGCTTTTTATCTGCTCTGTGAAGATGTTTTAATCCTTGCACAGTTAAAAATCTTTATTTAAAAATTCTGAGTATTCTTGTAAGAATCCATGGAATCTTAGATTTAGTGGGAGAGCATGGTTGTTTCTGTAAATAGAAGTAATTGTGCTATTAACTCGCTATGCATGCTTGTTTGTTCTCAGCCTGCAGATGACTGCCTTGTGGAATTTTCTGCTGTACATGCTCAGTCTTGTATTTTAGAATGTAGCAGTACTGACTTAGATCTATCTAATCCATAATGAAACAGGTCTGAAACTACTTCACTTTCTGTAAAAACTGCATGGAAGCTGATGAAAGACGTGAGAATCCTTTGTGTGTTATCTTAACTGACCGTAGTACTTCATTTTATATGCTTGAGAATAGGCATGACAACTGAATAATTAAAAGCTTTAGAATTTACTTTCAGAATGGCTTCTCTGATTCCCATGTCATTAGTTTTCCTAATTTCTTTCAGATGAAGTTTCACGTGATAGCTCTCTGTGTAAATCTGTACTTACGGAATGTGTATGTGAAGTCATCATGAACGAGTTACATAAAATACTGATTTCTTTGAATGTTTTGATAGCCTAGATGTTGTCATACAGTTTGAGATGCTTACAGGCTTGCTCTGGAGGGTGCTTTTGCAAGGAAATAAGATCACTTGTTTAACGCTAGCAAGCCATTCATCAAGTGTCACAGCTGATCCACACTTTAGACTTTCAAATAAGCACCAAATCGTCTGTGTGGGAGGTAAGAGTATTTTAAATGGGAAACAAGATACATCATGAAGTGAAGTTTGAGCCTACTTCACACTGTTCCCTGTAGCATCAAATACTTGGTAAAGTCTGGCTGGCTTCAGCTTGGAACTTGACAGTGCTGAGTAGTTTAAAGTCCAAAGCGTGTGCTTGTGTGCTTCAGGTTTTTCTTAACAACTCTCTGAAGAATCAAAAGTAAAACTCTTGTTAGTGTTGTGTAGAGCCCTTGAGTGCCTGTGGTCAAAATGCTCCCTTTTCTTTACAGCAATTGCAAGTGTTTAATGCTGCCTGGCTACGTTGGTCAGACCACTTCATTCTGTTGCTACCCAATTTTTCATTCACTTGCAACACTGCTAGGAGCAGTTCCCAGTCTCTCCATGCTCACTGATAGGTTTGGAATATCACTAACTAAAAATTGGCTTCTTCAGGAACCTTCTAAAGTACCACTTCTTTTTTCTTCTTTTTGCTTTTCTTTCTGGCCCTTCATATTTGCATCAAGATTTCTGTGTTGTAAAACCCCACTCTAAGCAGATCTGATGTTTGGCTGTCCCTGAAAAGAACAGTCCTGTGGCAGAGTTTGGTTTTCCTTTTGCCGCCACCTGTGTTTTTCCAGCCCTGTGGCAGACTAGCAAACTAGAGCTGCAGAAAACCCCTGCAGCTCCCTGACCTTGGTTTCTGTGAGGTCAGATAATTCATAATATCGGCATGTAAAGCACAGTGGCATTGAGTGGCCTGGACAGGAGGGGGGTAATCTCTCCTTTTGTTGGAATGAGACTTTTCAGGCCAGTTTAGTTCTGTTCAGTGAAATCACAGGTTTGGTGCCCCCCTGACATTCTATTAAATCAAAGCATTTTGCCTTTGGAGTTGTCATTATAGACTGTATTTGCAGAGTTAAAATCAATGTTTGTTTGATAATGCTTATTTTTTGTTAAATGATGATGCATATTTTTTTCCTCAATTTGTTCCCTATTAATGAAACATATAAGGCAGAAAATGTCTTCTGCCTGGAATGCAGTTTTTCATGACTTCTTGAACTAGCCTTAGCTTTCTGGACTCTGATTACTTCAGTTCAAGAATTGATTTGAAAGCTGATGTTTTGTTTGAGCAAGTGTGTTTCATTATGATCAAAGTATATCTGTTGTTGGGTTTTGTCTCAAATGCAGAGAGGTGCTGAACAATCTTATGTTCCATGTATTAGATTGTTTATAAAATTTAGATAAACTCTCTGAAACCACTAGAATACTCATCCTTTATATTGTTATTGGTGAATGCTATAGGAAGTCGAACATAGCAGCAAACCATGGTGTCTGTTTACATTCCTCACTGTGAATTTTCTTCGTGTACACATGGATCACAGCAGCAACTGCATGCATATGACTGCATTTGTTTTGCTGTTTGAGACGTGATAACTTCTGTTTCTGTTTTTACTAGTAACTGTAAAGAGAAGCTTGTGCACAGTAAATGGATGTTAGACAGGGTGTAGTGTCCCTTCAGCTCTTCCTGATCGTACTGGAAAGACAGGGTGCTGGTCTCTTCATTCTCCAGTTTGTGTATGACATCCCTAAGCACTTCCAGACAAGGCTTTGCTTAACTTGTCATGAGCGAGTCAGTACTCAGGGTCAGTGGGCAAATGTTGGGTTGTTGCTCAGTTACTCACTGCCCCTGTATTTATGGTGATTATGTCTTGGACACCCACAGGTTTCGTAAGAGAGCTGTAGAACTCCTGTTGGAGATCATTCCTCCTCTTCTTCCTCGTCTTCCTTTAGACTAGCACTAGCCATACCTTGGGGTTTTGAGCCCTGGGGAAACATTAGAAGGTCGCTTCCCAATATATAGTATGGCACTGTGACAAGTCAGGTGTAACTTTTCACTGTTGTATGTCCTGGCCTTCTGTGGTAATTGCTGAAGCTTGTGCGTAGCCATTGACCCAATTCAGCTGATGAAATCCTCTTCCTGTGGCTCTGGCTCATGAGGCTGAGAAGAAGGGAGAGTACTGGGGTTTGCCCGATCAGCCTGCACTGGTCAGGCTGCAGCCCTCTACCGCTGCCTTCAGACACAGGGGTGCCAAACTTGTGCTCTGTGCTGATTTCCTACCCAGCAATGGGTATAGTGTTAAATGTCCTCTTTCTTGGAGCCACTGCCTCCTACATCCATGATTCAACAGAAGAAATAAGTCCTGTACCGTATTTTGCATTGGGGGTGCTTGACTTTGCTAGAACATTCATATTCTAGGGTCTGGGTTTCCAGCTAATATGCTGTGCTGGACTCTTACAGGTGAATATTTTTAAGGTATTTCTCCTCTGTCAGTACCTCTTAACGAAGAAACCCAGGCCTTTGTGCCACTGTAATCTTGCTGAATTTCTTGCATCACAGATGCGGACGACTCATTGTGTCAGGACTCTGTGCACAATGTGCATGCTTCTGATCAATATCTGTAAATATTCTGAGAGAACTTGGTTGTATTTAGCCTGCTGTTCGTGCAGATGTATGCAGACTTTTAGTCCTTCTGGACTAAATGCTAAAGTTGAAAGTTAGTCTACTGTGAGCATGATTTGTTTCTCTGTTTTCCCCTTAACGCTGCTAAAGTGTTGGTACTTTCAAGCCTGGCTGACCTAAAGCTTTGAAAAGGTTGGGTTAAACTTTTCTCCTGCGTTTAGGGTCTGAGACTGCCGTGGGATCTGTTTACTGCTTGCGACACCCATAGCCGTGCTCTGAGTACCTGTGTTTACCTCTCTGTAAAAGTGTTCCGTCTGATGACAGTTGACTTTGTTAAGGAGGCATTAAACTTCTTGAGGGTTCTTGTTCCCTCCCCACACCTTCTATACTGCTTGAGCAGGGAATAAGGTATCCCTGTGATACTCAAGACAAAATACTTGTGACTTTCTACTTTAGGAAGTCTGGTATATGGTCCTTCAGACTGTGCTAAAGGCTCTGTGTGTACCTGTCAACTACCAAAACACAACCATAGCCATCTCTCTGCAGACACTGAAAGGAGACAGTGGGCTTCCTGTGAGCTGTCTGCATTTGCTTATCTTAGAATCATAGAATGGTTTGGGTTGGAGGGGACCTTTAGAGGCCGTCTAGTCCAGCCCCCTGCAGCGAGCAGGGACATCTTCAACTAGATCAAGTTGCTCTGAGCCCTGTCCAGCCTGCCCTGGGCTGTCTCTAGGGGTGGGGCCTCCACTACCTCTCTGGGCAACCTGGGCCAGGTTTCACCACCCTCATAGCAAACAATTGTTTCCTTATATCTACTCTAAATCTCCCCTCCTTTAGTTTAAAGCCATCACCCCTTGTCCTGTAAAAACAAGCCTTGCTAAAGAGGTCGCCCCATCCTTCCTACAGGCCCCCTTCAAGCACTGGGAGACTGCAATAATGTCTCCCTGCAGCCTCCTCTTCCCCAGCTGAACAACCCCAGCTCTCCCAGCCCGGCCTCATAGGAGAGGTGCTGCAGCCCTCGGAGCATTTCTGTGGCCTCCTCTGGCCCCGCTTACGTACAGTTGAGCTCTGATGGAGCTTGCTAACGTTGGACTCCTTGATCAGCAGCTATCAGGGACAAACGTATCGCTCCACTGTTGCTGAAAAATGTGGGGCAGAATGGACACTTTTGGGTGACTTGTTAAGGTTGTGTGCAGAAATCTGGGGTCCATCTTCAAAAGCCCTGTTGTTACGGCTCACTTGTTCTGCAGGTGTGCATGTGGCACGTTGCTTACAGGACCAAAAAGAAATCACTTCCAGGTAGCCAGAGTTCTCAGGAATTGCGATGCAACTTCACCTTTTCCCTGTCGTTTCCTTTTCATGATGTCTTCTCTGGACAGAAATTATGCAGCTGAAAAAGAAATGAATGGCTGTGTCCTTGTAAGCTTTTAAAGCAAAAAGGGAAGGAAGATTTTATTGCATCGCTTTCAGATGCTGAAAGGCAGTAAGTAGCGCTCTAGCTCATGTGACAGGATAACTCTATTCATGTCACTAGTGCAGGGGTCTCCAGTCCAGGAACAGAATTCTTAAATGTTCTTGTTTTCTGGAAAGTATTTAAGTATTGTCTTTGGCTGAAACTGTTTCCTTTTGCATGGAAAACAACCGTGAAATTGCTTATGCAGTTTTGCTGTTAACTGTGTAATTGGAATGCGTCATTACCCCTGGATTTTTTTTCTCGCCTTTTAGTCGCATTTGGTGGTATGTAATTTCTTTAAATGTGCATTGGAGAATGCCTAGCAACAATGGTTAACTTAAGGAAAAGTTCACGTGATTTGTAAACAAATTGGCCAGATACTGAGAATGTTAATACCCTTCTAGCTTTGCCAGCTTCACTTAATTTCCTTTATCATAAGGTTGGCCATATAAACTACCTCAGAGGTAATAACTGAGTTCTAGCAAGGGTATGGGAGTACATTCAGAGCACACCTAGCAGAAGCAGCAGCTGGTGCAGCAGTTCCCGGGCTCTGCTTCTAAATGTTCTGGGAACTTCTAGGATTGCCAACGGACTTCTGAGAACCCTTTGAAGAACTTGGATGCTGTCTGCTGCCAGGAAATGAGCTGTAAGGAGACCTGGACTTCTAGCAAGGAGCTCTGAGCTCTGTCAGGTGTACTTGATCAAAGAGAGGTTGGAGCTCTTGTTCTAGTTGACCAAGCAACTTTTTAGCTACTACTTAGGACAGTCCTGTGTAACAGCCTAGCCTAGAGCATAGCTCCCAGAGTGCTGCAAACAGGTAGAGCAGTGCACATGGGGACCATGGACTGTATTGCAATCAGCCTATATGCACTCAGGAGCTGTGGTGGCATGCTGCACAGTCTCAGCGGTCATTGTAGCAGCTACCCCAGTAACATCAGAGGCCTTGACCAAAAAAGAGCTACCTTGTCCGAAAAAGGGTGTGCAGCTCTGCAGGTCTTGGGCTGCAGGGAGTGCCTGGGGCCTCTCACTAAGGCTGAGTACAGAGGCATGTTCTTATTGCTGCAGGAGGCATGCAGTGTTGGAGGACTGTGGTTGGACTGAAAACCAATCTCTAAGTTTGGTGACGAGCCACACAAAGTCCAGCTGAAGGCCAGCCACTAGTGAAGTACCCAAAGGTTTGATACCAGGGCCAATTCTGTTTAAAACTTTCATCCATGACACACATGATGGGACAGATTGTGCCCTAGCATGTTACAGCCCACCCCGGGAGGAGTGGCTGGTGCACCAGGTGGTTGTGCTGCCATTCAGAAGGACCTCAGCAGCTCTCTGGAAGCTTTAAGGGAGGGCTGGCATAATGGAGGATGACTTCCTAATC
Organism: Phalacrocorax aristotelis; assembly: GCF_949628215.1. Taxonomy (NCBI): domain Eukaryota; kingdom Metazoa; phylum Chordata; class Aves; order Suliformes; family Phalacrocoracidae; genus Phalacrocorax; species Phalacrocorax aristotelis. The sequence continues at coordinate 26,317,494 of NC_134310.1, forward strand.
TTTCAGGGCTGTGGGTATCCTTTTACTCTGTCTGGAGGCATTGCGTGTGTTAACTATATTCATGCTTAGTATCCCTCCTTATGATACATAGGCCCATGAAGTCAGAAGGGCCAGCGCAGTTGGACTAGCCATTGCATGAAGCACTCTGCTTTACAAAAGCTGACATCTTCACTATGTTTTTCCTCCTCAGCCATAAAAATGAGCCATACAGCAAAATCTTCAGTTGTACTCTAGTATTTCTCAACATGTTTTTAGCGGGAGTAATTGTTCCACATCTTCCTAGAATACTTGCTTTGTTTTCCAGTGGAAAAGCAGTATGTTTCTGCAGAATTTAGTTCAGCTTGACCTGTGATCCTGTTGACTCCGAACACTTGCTGAGGTTTTGCATTGTAATGTTTGCATCTTAAAAAAGTGTCATTATTTGAAAGGTGAAGTGTCTTCCTCAGTGGATGGGGGAAGTGGATTTTTCAGCCCTCAGCATCTTGAATAGTCAGGTTTCTGTTCCAACCACAGATTAACAAAATCTGTCCTAAAGTTTAGAGAAATAAGACCTTAGAGTAAGTGGGCATGGCATTTTCCTCCCAAAGACTTCCTCAAGAGATCAGCTTGTGTTCTTGCACAATTTTGGGCCTGATATTTTCTGTGTAGACTTTACAAATCCTTTGCACTTCACAGCATCTAGGATGTTGGCAATTCATTTGGAAAAAGAGCCCTGGAGCAACTTAAAATAAATTTTGATATAAAAATATTCTGGAAATGAGAGAAAGGAAATAAACATAAAGAGAACATATAGAAATGATAAGTATGTGGAAGGGCTTCATTAAATGAAATTAATTACTAAAAATAGTAAACTTTTTGTTTTTGGGATTTAAAGCTGCCGCTCTTACTGCATATGGTTGAATTTTTAAAACATTGTGGAGATAGTGAGATCCCTGGAAGCTGTCTCTTTGAGCGGGGGTAAAGAGCAGACATGTCAAGTTAGCTTTGTAGCTTTTGACTTTTTTCTGAAGAAGTGTCTGTTTGAATTCCGTGTAGTCGTTTTTGTTTCAAGGTAAATGCCATTTATTTTGCAAATGAAGGAGAGGCCACTTTATTTGTAATTCATAATGTTTTCCTGAGTTGTTTGAAGGTCAGACTTTCCACACCTGTCAAATGTGATTTTGCCCTTAAACTTCCATAAATTAGACTATTCATCCCTTGGCCAGGGACCAGAAAGTGGCTTGTGTTCTGTTTTATAAAGCCAAATGAAGCAGTGGGGACATATTCTGTACTTGAAAATCATTATCAGTAAAACTAGATAGTATTTTCTGTTTCCTGTCTAGTTCCTTTGTGTTGCAATCAAAAGTCTTTCCAGTAAGATAGCAATCTGTGTCTTAGGCAGAGAAACTGTAATAAAGGTGAATTCAGTTGCTGTGGAAGACAGAGGAGGCTGAGGGCAGCCCTCATGGTGCTCTGCAGCTCCCTCCCGAGGGCAGGAGGAGGGGCAGGCGCTTCTCTCTGGTGACCAACGCCAGGCCCCGAGGGAATGGCAGGGAGATGTGCCAGGGGAGGGTTAGGCTGGGTATTAGGGAAAGGTTCTTCCCCCCGAGGGCGGTGGAGCCCTGGAACAGGCTCCCCAGGGAGGCATCACGGCACCAGCCTGGCGATGTTCCAGAAGCACTTGGACAAGGCCCTCAGAGACACGGTGTGAATTTGGGCTGTCCTGTGCAGGGACAGGAGCTGGAGTCGATAGTCCTTGGGGTCCCTTCCAGCTCAGGACATTCCGTGATTCTGTGAAAGGTACTGTGCTGTGCATTGACACTGACCATAGAGGCGTTTAAAGGACAAATATTGTGGAAATACTTAAATATAAACTTAAGCTTTTGGTTTTGTACTCTAAAGGGTATGCTTCAAGTGTAAGTGGAGCAGTGATTCCTGGTGTCGTGTTGATCTGGCTAATCCAGCCTTACAGCAGTGCAGTGCTTCCCAGGTGTCTTACTAGGTTAGGCACAAGACTAGACTATCCAGCTAGGCTGAGCTTTGCCCCCAACCTGACACAACCATGATTATGTGGGATTTCTGCAGTGCTCTCTTGGTGCCTGCATGACCAGTGATAGCTTTGGACAGCATTTGTGACTAAACTGTAGATGAAGTAGAACTGTAGAAGGTAATTCAGAATGATTAATTGTAGATTCTAGAAGTTATTGAGGCAAAAAACAATACTTGCCTCTGTTTTCCAAAATCTAGATAAAAGACTGCAGGATACTTTTTTGGGCAAAGTGAAAATTATTTTTAAGATTAACATCAGTTACCTGTTCTGAACTACTAAAGTACCAATAATTTAATTAGTTAAATTAATATTAAAGTACTAAAACTACTGTGCTTTGTTCTATCTTAAGCAGCATGTTTTCTAGTTTTCTGGGACTTACAGTGGTCACCATGGTATAAGTGGGAAAGGACAGGTGTGTTTCAGAGAAGCAAAGCTTCTGTGAAATCTCAGATCACTATGGTCTTCAGTAGTATCACTGCTGAAGAGTGGAAGACTGGCTGATTGGGGACTGGATTGGGAGAGCAGCTTTGGTTCAGACTGTAGGTTTTAGCTTCAGATTCGTGTGGTTTCAGAGTAGCTGAGGGGCATCATCTATATCATTAGTGAAGGACTGAGTGTAGGGAGTGTTCCCTGTATTTCAAAAATACACTGAGCTGTGTGGTGGGCTAGTAATAGAGTCACTTCTGTGTTGTGATGATAAGGTTTGATCAGCATAGACCTGTAATGGAAAATCATGCCTTTCTACTGTTAGTTTTGAAGATCAGTAATTGAATACTTGAGATGTTTGTTCATGTCCAAAAATATTGTTTGACAAAAATCCTTCAGGAAGCTGGTTTTTTTTTGTTGTTGTTGTTTTTGGTAAGGAACCTTGTAGTATGAAAACAAAAACTGCCAAGGGGGTAACAAATAGCAACTGCTTGTCCCCAAAGTTAAGCCAAGCAATGCATGTAGAACATGTCAGGGTCTGAAGTTGCATTTAGAATATTAAAGTGACAAAGTGGTTAACAGTTATGATGTGGAGCAGATTTAACATTGGGCGGGAGGACATGAGGAGGAGCTAGAGACCAGTGGACAAAAAACGACAGAAGATAACTAGTGGACACCTACAGAAATGAGTTTTCACTCAATTAAAAATAGGCTGTGGGAATGGGTGCTTCCAGAAATGTGTGACAGAATAACTAGTCCACGGAAACTTGGCAGAGTCTGTGTTGCTAGCCATGTAGCAGTTTTGGTAATTCCAGGATTTGGCTTAAGAGCTACACTAGATATAAACTCAAAATTTAGAAATAGTTCTATGAATGGGAGAAAGTACTGTGAGGGAGAAGAAAAGTATGATCCTTTTGGTGTCCCTTCACTGTCCCCCTGGGTGGCAGCCCTGCCCTCCAGTTTACTGACAGGTTCCTTCCAACCTGGTGGCATCTCTAATCTTGGTGAGAGCATGCTCCAATCACCTCCTCCAGGTCACGGATAAAAAGTTAAGTCCCAGGATAGATCCCTGCAAAACTCTACTTGTTGCTGGGGGGTGGGGGTGGGGAGGATAGAGCGCGGTTTTTTTTGGTCTCTATTTGAAGACGTATGTGGCATTTGCCTTCCTGCAACTGTTGGGGACCTCTTCCAACTTCCATGACCACTCAAAGATGAGAGAGCTTTTTTGGCCAGAACATGAGCCTGGTGACTCAGCACCCTTAGAAAGAGCTGATCTCATCCCGTGGACTTGTATGGGTCAAGTTCTCTCAACCAGTCAGTCTCTGACTTAATCTTCATCTACTGGTCCTTCTCCTTGAACTCTCGCTAAGTGCAGAGGCCTGTTAGACTTTATTGGTGAAGAGTGAGGCAAAGAAGACATCATGTACCACTCACAAAATCATGTGCCCTGTTCAGCAGCTGTCCTGCGTTTGCCTTTTTAGCCTTGTACTGCTCAGGCAGCAGGAGAAGCTTTTCTTGTTACTCTTCATATTATTTTTTCGTTGGCATTCCTTTCAAGTCTCAACTGCAGCTGAGCTCTGGCTTCCCTGAGACCGAGTGGACAGTGTTTCTAAATTCCTCCTTTTGCAGGCTGTCGCTTCTTCCCTGTCCTGTGTGCTGCCTGTTTGCACTGGAGTTTTGCCATGAATGCCCTGCTTAGCCAGGTTGCTCTCCTGACATATCTGCTTGTTTTCCTGGGTGTTAGGATGTTAGGAGACAAAAGGTGCTGTGTGCATAGCATTGACTTGTCTCAGGGGGGTTAGAACAGAGCCTCCTGATTGCTTGCTCTACCAATCCTACCTTGCTGCACTTCTGCATTGGCAAAACCCTTTTTTTCGAAGTTTGATGGAAGGGTGCTCCTATTTTTCTCAGGGGTGATGTGACTATGCATCCCCAGCTATACAGTAGCGTAACTGTACTAAAGAAAGCCCACGCAAGGCACATCTGAGTGCTTCTAATCTGTTCTCATCCTCTGAAACTACAGAGTCACCTCTCCGAATTCTGCTTTTTCAGCACATTGATGTCTGCTGTTTGGACGTGGTATTTCTTGATGCATTCATACGTACTTAAGCTATCTGGTTATCACTCTCAGCATATTTTATAAAGGCAAACAAACAAAACAACCAAACCCAGTGTTCATTCAAGATGCTACATCCTCCCCTGAGTGATGCCTGGGGAGATCTGTTCCACCCTTTGGTGTTATTTACTTGGGCTTGTTAAAATCTAATCTCAAACACTGTTTCCCAGTTCAGAAAACAAATTCTAAGCTAAAATGCTTTCATACTGAGGTGCTGTGACATAACAGGAACAAGGTTTAAATTTAGGTTTTCTTGAGAAGGATGGGGAGAATGTGTGTTAGCTGCTTTCGGGGAGCAGCTAGTCTGTAGTGAAGTGGAAAATATGTACTAGCTCTGGTCTTGTATTAGACTCCCCAGTGAAACTAGAGTTGTCAGTCAGTAGCGGGATGGGGATAGGAAACGAGCTGGTAACTGAAGAGTGTGTCTCAGGGAGCTGGGAAAGGAAGCAAGAACATGGACAGAAAACCAATTGATGCACAGAAAGAAAATGAGTGCCCTCTCTCATGAAAGGGCTTTTTATCATGGGCACAAAACTAGATTCTTTCTGCTGAAGAAGTATAGTCGTTTGCTTAAAACTAGGTTTTACGGTCACTTTTTTAATTATTCATCCAGATAAGGACCTGCTTGTGTCCTTTTTTCATCTTTGTCTCTTGAGCAGATTTGCATTTATGTATACGCAAACTTTTGAAAAGTTGTTTTTTTAATTACTATCCACTAAAATAGTTTGAAAACTGTTCCAGTACTGCCTTCTTTAGCACAACAGGTTTCTAGCAGGCTCTTAACATCATGATAAAGCAAATAACTTGTCTGCTTGCCTTGGATAAACGCTTGACATAAATGCCAATGCTGTATAAATGCCAATTCCGTATATATTTTCTGGCATGCTCTAGAAGGAAGGTAGTTTGTCCTGTATGGAGTATGGAGTAGTCCTGAAGAGTGATCTGTCAGGGGAATGGTGCGTTAGAGATCCTAGCTTGCTTAGAGGTGAAAACTAGTAACTGAACAGTAGGAGATGGCTGAGACTGATGGTATTAAGTACTTAGAGCAAGATAAGTTAATATATATGGTCAATTTTGCATGGGTTGGCTTTTTTTAGCACTTAGCGACTGTAAAGTCATGGTATACTGATGTAATTTAAAGGTGCTAAGTATATGCTAAGAGGGAAGGTCTGTATTCTGGTTTTTTGTAGTGAAAGATAGGTAATTGATATTATCTAGTGGCAGGTAAAAGTTAACAGGACTATAATTTCTGGGTTTTAGTATATTTACTGTCAAATGCCTACAGGGAATATGAGAAAACCTGGTAAGTGATGTAATCCTGCTGCTTTTCAGACCCTTCTTTTTTTAATCTGTGTTTGTTTCTGTCAACCCCATTACATTCCTGCTCTCTTTTCCCAGGGATTTCAAATCCTTTGATAAGGAATAGTCATTGAGCGAATTAGAAGTGGAGAACGTGCAGAATTTTGCTCAGACGAAAACAGGAAAGAAGGCCAAGGGGATATGGTCACTGCTTGTGTGTGCTCCAGGGAACAGGCACTGGAAGGATAACCCCGTGTAGCTCAAGGACAGCACTTGCACAGGAACAAGTGGATATAAAGTATGGAGACTGCATTTAGAAAAGGAAAGCACTGGAGGGAGTTGTAGAACATGCTCAGAGTGCCTGGGACAAAAAGATTTTAATGGGAAGCTTGTGTACATTCTAGGGAAAGGGAATATGTGATTACAGGGCGAGGACCCTTTTGGTCCTGTGCGTCACTCAGTGCTGTTACTTACATACAGGATAGACCCAACACTAAGTAGGTTAATCTTCCTTGTCACTGATCTCAAACAGTGCATGAATATAAAACCTGTCTGATGCTTTGCAAGTTCTCTTGAACCTGCAAGAAAATAGGGAAGAATACACACTCGCACTGGTCATCGGCTGAGCCCCTGATATCGATGACTCAGAGTACTAAAGATAGCTTAATAAATTTATATGGTGTGGAATTCTGTTCTTCTTCCTCTGCCAATCACCCCTTCCCCAGAGCAGTGCCCACCTGGGGAGTGACAGCCCCGACTGCCCGGGCTCAGTGGTTCAGATTCAGAGGGATTAGTCTTGTTGAAGTCTGTTTCCGTGGTCTTTAAAGGCCAAGTTCCATCAAGTTTTTTAGGACCTGGTTCTATTCAGTAGTTTGCTGGAGTATTTGTGTTTATGTAGCTTTCAGGACAGATTGAAAGTAATCTGTGAAGTAGGTGGTGCTCTGAGCCTTCAGGGCAGGTACTGGCGTGCTGTAACACCTTAGCGGTGTCAGACTCTTCCCACACTCTTAGGAGGGAAGAAGTCATTGCCTACTGTCTGTGTGATATTTGTTTCCTCTTAAACTTCTCTTTGTTTGTTTGGTCAGGTTCTGGAGAGATAAGCCACGGTCCAGGTGCTAAACATTTCTCTAACTGTTAAATTACTGTTTTCTTAATCAGGGGAAAAAAAATCTCCATAGGTAAGTGATGGTGAACTAACCAGATTTAATCTAAATGATTGACCATCTCTGGCTAATAAAACAGAAAACGAATGTTACAAAGAAATCAACAACTACTGTACTGCAGGTACATGTAAGATAACGTCTGCAAAATCTTGACCAATGTTATCTGTAGACCTTCAAAGGATAAAGGTGTGGAAGTGTTTAAGATCTTGCTTTTATTGCACGCGTTTGTTTACTGTGCAGAGTTAAATCCTTTTGGCTATCGGAGTGGTTTGCCATTGCAGTTGTGCAGAGGCCGTGGCGTCATGAGGGTTTGATCTCTGCTCGTGGAGATGTGTTAACACTGGGTCTGTAAGAGAACAGGATATTGTTCCTGTACGAGGGCTGAACACAAAGGGGATCTGTCGTCTTTAAGAGCTTTAGCCGACAGTAAAAATTACCTGGGACTGTTTATACAAGAAGAGTATTAGGGAACAGGCAGTGACATTTGGGTTTAGATGAGTTACTGGTCTATTACGATTCACAACAAAGCAAACGCAAAGGACATGCCGGGGAGTTGTGCTGCTGTAGTTGTTCTGCAGTCAGTCTGTCAGGTACGCTGTTAGTAATAATGCTGTGAGGGTTATTTGGAGCTTCTTTCCATCCCTTGCATCTTTTCGACTCATAGGGCTCAAATCCTTCAGTAGGCCTGTGATTCCCGCCCCCCCCCCCCCCCCAGTAAATGCAGTTAAACTGTAATGTCTGTTACAACCCTTTCTTTAGCCCTTTCTAACATTTTGTGCTAGGATAATCACCACTTCGCACTCTCTTTTTCTTTTTTTTTTTCTTTCTTCTTTGGGCAGGCAGGGGGACCACAACTATATTTGGTTTTCTGAAACGTCTGGAAAGCATAAGAAAACTTCCATGCCAGCTAAGGCTATTGCGGAGCCATGTTGTGTGATTAGGGCTACATTTCAGAAGAGAATCCTCTGCTCTAACCATTAGTTGTGTCTTCTACTGTTCTCAAGCCTAACAATGGACCTTAATAATAACTTAAAAATAGTATATTGTTAAAGTAAAACAGCACATTCTCCTATGCATGCTTACAATTTTCTTTAGAAAATCCCATAGATCTGGCTGAGACAAGGAGAAGTTGTCTGAAAAAGGTGTGTCTCTTGTTGAGTGGGAGTAGTTTTATTGTACTCCAACAGTCTTGAAAGTATTTTAGTTATTTTTAGGTATACAGTGATAAGATCTTGGGAAACTGCAACCCCAAAATGTTCTTAGTGTGCAGCGTTATAATTGCTAGTAGCATCTGTGGAGGTAGGAGATAAAAGCAGAACAAATAAATGTCCTTTGCCTTAAGTGTTTCAAAGGTTTGTATTATTACACTCAGATTCTTTTTCTAAGCCATGAATTGTCTGCATTAGAGAGAATTTTTTACTCTTCAGTTTCATCCTGTGTTTGGGAGACTTGCTGCTCATTAGCTATATGAACATATGAAGGATTGAAAACTTTTTCCCTCTTGTCTCCAGGAGCGAAAGTTGGAATAGCCACACAGAAACGAGTAGCCTGATGATTTCTTACCCAGCAGTTCATCCATTGACCCTTGCTCGCTTTCTGCCCCTTATCCACAAGAGTTTGTACTTGAGAACTTTAAGTTCTCGCCTTTCTTCCACACCCATTAAGTTCACGAGACTGTTCAGAGTTGGTATTTTAGCCTTGAATATCTTACTGCTGATGGATCACCTGCGGCTGCCTGACACAAGCTGACCCTGAATACAAAGTGGCAAATGAAGTAACTCAGAGCTCCTTCGTGTGATGTATGCCAGCCTTGACAAAATTCTTTGGCTTATTTAAATATTTGCTATGTGGATTATGTTTACATTGAGTTAACTTTTTCTCGTTTGCATTTCCTTTAATTTTGATTATGATAACTTTATTTTGTTAGGATTAATTTTAAAAATGTTCTTCCATGTAGGACACAGCTTAGGCTATGGCTTTGTGAATTACGTTACTGCAAAAGATGCTGAAAGAGCAATAAATACACTGAATGGCCTCAGACTTCAGTCAAAAACTATCAAGGTAAGATGTCTAGATTTTTTTAGTCTTCTACAAAAATGGCAATCTAATTAACTTCATTCTGGTGGTAAGGCTTGTGTCCCTCCAGTTGCAAGAAAGATGGAATCTAGGAGAGGAGTAGTAAAGTGAGCTGCTTCAGCCTCTTGGGTTTTGTAACAGCTTTGTATTCAAAGATTCCCCTTTTTTAACTCCCACTATTTCTCCTGTCCTAGCAGTAGGTGGGATCATTGCAAATTGTTGCCAGGCTTTGGAACTCACCTACATTTCAGATACTTGACGATCTCTATTGTAAATAGTGTTAATACACACACACTTCTTTTCCAAAAGAGCAGCTAGTACTGTATGTGTAGGAAACCACACCTGCATAGGTGATATTTGTAACTTGATCTAGTAGCAGAAATTAAGATAGAAACTGCACCGTAGCTGGTAAAATCTTTTTATGAGGCTTTAAAAAAATATACTGACATCACAAGCTCTTGATGTGATCTGTGGTTACTGCCAGGTCCGCTATCCAAGTCAAAACTTCAGACAGGAATTCTTCAATGTAGCAAATACGTTTGTTGGAAGCGTTGGTATTAGTCTTCTGCTGTCTCTTTATAGCAATGCCTTTATCTGTTGGATAAGGCCAAAATTAATGGAGTGACATAGGGACATCACTTTTCTGTTTTTGTTCTGGCAATTTTCCTCCACCTTCTCCCTGTTCTGCTTTTTGGAACTCCAATAAAAAATGCCTGCATTGTTTACTGGGGAATAAATGAAAGTGACTCATGACCAAATAAATTACTCTTTGCTATTTACACCCTGAACATACGTGTGGGTTTTTTTTTCTCATTAAAGGTTTCCTACGCTCGCCCAAGTTCTGAAGTTATCAAGGATGCTAATTTATATATTAGTGGACTGCCAAGATCAATGACACAAAAAGATGTAGAAGATATGTTTTCACGTTTTGGACGCATCATCAACTCCCGTGTACTTGTGGATCAAACTACAGGTGAGTTCTGTTGCACCAGCTTCGTAAAACTGTTGTATAGAATGTTTAACATTTTTTCAGAGACTGGTAGTTCCTAAACTAAGTTAGACTTTCAGAAACTAGCCATGACATCTGGTGTCAACCACTGAAATAATTTTACTGGTGTATCCTTTTTAAAACGCAGAATGACTTGCGCTGCCTTCTTTGCTAGCTTGCCGTCTAAACCTTGTATCGTATTTTATGCTCTTGTAGTCAGTTTTACCAGGCTGAGCTGCTGACTTGCTAAATCTACTCTCTTCTCTGACACTTGATATCGCTGTAGTGCAGTGTACTTCTGGGCAATGTTTGTAACCTGGAGTGCTAACGTTACATTTACACAAATGCAGCTATTATCCACAGGTAAATTCCAGGCCACAGTTATATATTAAAAAGCAAAACAGTAATGTGTTTTGGCTTTTATACCCGCTTGGAACTCACTCACATGATTTCCTCATATTTTAAAATATTTGAGGTGTCTGGCAGTCAGTGCTCTGTGGTTACTGCTAACCAAAAGAATGAACTTAATACACTTAGTGCTACCCTCTTGAATTCTCTGAATGTATTTTGTTTATTTAAAAACAAAAAAAAGGAAGAAAGAAAAGGGAGAAGTTGCTTTGTTAAGCACTCTGTGCAGGAGAGACCAGAGTTACGGATTTCTTTTATAATGTTAATTCTGACTCAGTGTTATGATGTGTTTTCAGAGTTTTAATTTCCTGCCTTATTATTTCAGACTGTATAACTGAAGAGTATGGCTGTAACCTTAGGCATTCTGTGTTTATTCCAGTAGGCCACATGTCATGTACAAATTTGGAGAGAACTTCTGTGAATACACTTTTTGATTGATTATGCATGTCCTATATTAGAATAGAAGATAATCTAATTCTAGCAGTTGCACATTTAACATTTATATATGGTAGTATGGACACTTATACACAGTCATTAAGCAGCAACTTCTGTGCTCTTTGAGGAACCTACTGTAAGGTAGGGTAGGCCATCAGCAGCTTTTGGTGGGATCGATGCGACTGAATGCTAAAGTCTACGATGTTAAGTATCTCCATCAGAGGTAGCTCCTTGCATAGGTGTCTGCTTTTAGGTGTTTTGATTTGCTCAGATGGTGCTGTGAATGGGACTGCGTGTAAGAAAGAAAAAAAAATCTGAGGTGACCAGGTGAGATCTGGGTACTGACACTGTAGATACATGTTGAGCAAGGAAAATCCTGTCCTCCTCTTCCTAGAGAGAAAGATTCATGTTGTCTGACTGATACCTATGTGGTTCTGTCTCTAGAGCTAGTTATCTAGGTGAGAACTACAGGTAGAAGCAAGAAAAAGACTTCTGGAGCGCAGAAAACTTATTAATACAAGTGTCCAAAATAGTCATCCATCTCTGGCTGCCAGTGGAGTTCAGATAGCGAGCATCTGTCTTTGGCGGAGGTGTGAAATGAGATGACAGAAGTCATACAACTAAAACCTCTCAGGAATAATATAGTTTTCATTGAGTGTGCTGAGGCACGATTCTGTCTAATTCTGTGTCAACTCAGAATATATCGCTTGGTCTCAAATAACCTTAATAATGTATTGTTTGAAGAATGTATTCTGTTTATGTTATAAAGCTTAATGCATGCACAGCACTGCACTTCAAGAATGTAGACATGCCTTGGCTTTAAAACCTGTGTTTCCTATCTTGATCTAGTCCCAGTTAGGACAAATTTTAATTTGTTCTACTCGATGTACCTTCTCAGCAGAGGCTGTTGTCTGCCGTTTGAGAATTCATCTGTTTAAAAATATGCTTTCTAAGATATTTATATTTTTAAATTAACCCTGTGATAGGTCAAGAGACAGACACTAAGATGAACAGCGTGGAAGTGGAGAAGTAACAGTATGTTGAGCTTTTGGGATAGTCCCTGCTGGCTTCTGGGTGATGCTGCTGTTCTGTGCCTTTCCAAGGTGGGGTATATGCTTCCTCCTGGCACAGACGGGTAGTCTCATTGGTATTGGAGCGTATAGTGCCATCAGCTCTAATTTGATGAACCAGTCTGGTCCAGCTTCCTGGTATGGAAGTAACCAGCAAGAAATCAAAATACGGAATAATTTCTTCCCAGGTGGACTCCTTTCCAGATCACTGTAGAAACACCAGCTGCACAGTTGGTGCTAACCATCTCCCACCGTTCTTCTGCAGTTCTTGTCTTCACAAAGTGCAGTGACTTAGGAAGTAGGTTATCTCTGTGTGACTCTGCATACTTAACAACATGCAGTAAACAAGACGAGTTGTTACTTATGGAAGTTCTCCCACTGCCCGAAATGAAAACACGCCTTTCCTAGAGACCATTCTATGGGTAGTTGTAAGGGTTGGATTCCTTTTTGCTCAGGGTTTTGTCACGCTGCATTTCCTTCTGTGAAATACAGGAAATAATTGTTATAAACAACTTTTTGGTTTATCATAAGCTTAAACAACTTCTGTAACAATCTTTGAAGATTGCCCTACGTGGGCCTAGAGTAGCAACAGCATGAAAGTGTTTGACTTGGCCCTTTCTGGAGCAGAGCTGGTGAAGTCCTAGAATTAGTCCAGCCAGAACACCTGCTTTGGAGTGAAAGGTGAACAAAATGTACCCTTTTAGTGTCACTGTGATAAAGAATATTTCCCGACTGTGGTCAAGTCACAGATGAGAAGGGGTGGTGGGGGGAAGGGGGAGACGGGAAGAGATAGATCATAACTTTTACCTCAGTCAGAAGGATAACAGCATCCAGGGCTGGGGTCTGGGACTGGAAAAAAAAAAAAGATGCAAATATTTAATGGCAGTGTAATTGCTTCGGTACGGTTACCATGAGGTAACTCTTACCTTCTTTCTAATTCATTAAAAATTGATTATATGACAGCTAGAAATAATGGCCATGATGTAGGTTAAATGGTGATCTCTTCATTACAGAAGGTTAAACCACTTCATTAGATGAGGACATGAAGGTCTGACTCTACAAACCAGAGTGTGATTTCAGTGTGGAAAACTGAAAATACTTTGAAAAATCAGTGTCAATTTTGTGTTTGCAGATGCTTTTTAGTGATAAAGTAATCAAAGCTAAGGGATTTGGTTTTGTTTTTAACTGACTGGAATTTTTTTTTTTTGGTGGAATTAATTTAAAATGTTGGGAGGTTTTTTTGTTAATGGAAATGTCAGCTGGTGATGGATTTCATGGAATTCTACCGTATTGAGTTTTTTATTTTTAAGTGTTTTAGTCACTGTGGTTGTTATAGCTGAAATGAATGTGTTAATTTGTGTTTTGTTTCTTAATTTTGTACTTTATCCTCTAGCTGCTGAAGAAACATTAGTAAATGTGGAGAACTTGAAAGCTGTGACCATAGAAATATTTAACTTTTTTGTTTTTTTGCTTTCAAAGTTATTTTGAGTTTATCCTGAACTTCAATTTTTTTTATTTTTTTTTTTATTGGTTTGGTTAAAAGGTTTGTCCAGAGGGGTCGCATTTATCCGGTTTGACAAAAGGTCAGAAGCAGAAGAGGCAATTACAAATTTCAATGGTCACAAACCCCCAGGTTCCTCCGAACCCATTACAGTGAAGTTTGCAGCCAATCCTAACCAGAACAAAAATGTGGCACTGTTATCGCAGCTGTGTCATTCACCAGCTAGACGGTTTGGAGGGCCAGTGCATCACCAGGCGCAAAGATTCAGGTAGGTTAGGAAGAATAATGCATTTAAGGCTGTCCTGCTATTCCCGTGTCCCTCTGGGAAACTGTACTCGTGCAGCTGTGCAGTAATAACTTCATTGCAGCATGTGTGAATGAACATAGTGCACTATGTCCTGCAGTGTTATGTAAATAAATTGTTGAATTAAAATATGATTAAAGTAAAATCTTACTTGTAAAATTTATATTGAAGTTAATTATGTAAAGGTACGTACACTGTGGTGTCTATTTCTACAGCTGAGTGTATAGTGGGACAGTAGACAGCTGCTGATTCCAGTGGGTGTTTGTAGGTGCCTGTCTCAACAGATCCCCATTCTGTAGTTCGTATATCCGAACGCAGATACAATTTGGCAACATAATTAAAGCTCTGAACCATTGGTTCCAGCAGGGTGGTGCCATAGCAAAACAGGAAAACCTTACTTCTGATTAAAAGATTCTGTGGGATTTCTTCCTACATCTTGAGCTGTGCAGTGTTCTGTCTTCCCTGGGTTACTGAGTAATTGCAACATATTGTCTGCTTCCAGAGCTGTGGAAGATGATATGCATTTTGCCTTTGAGAATTGCCTTAGTTGCTTTGAAAATGAATTGCTTGAATTTGAATTGCGCTAGTTGCTTAGAGGAGGGTGTTGATAGTTGGTCTGTGCTCTGGAAAAGGCATTATATTTACTGTATGGCATGTAAGTAATTGGTTTTGTTTTGAGATATGTTCATGGGAGTTTCTGAGAGTAGTGTTTCCCTGCTGAGAATTTTTTTTCTTTTTCTCCTCTGAGGTATCCAATTAGCTCAGCAAAACTGGACTAAAAACTCAAATAGCTTTTTGCAGTGCTACTGTTCCAGTATTGCTGTGACCTTTCCATAATGCTTTAGTTCAGCATTTTAAGAACAGCAGGTGCAATGTGTCTCTAGTGAGAATTACTACTTTAGAGTCATCTGTTATTTTACACTAAGAGTGATTGAACAGGTTGCCCAAAGAGGCTGTGGTGTGTTCATCCTTGGAGATGCTCAAAACCTGGCTGGAACGGGCCTGAGCAACCTGCTGTAGCTGCCCCTGCTTTGAGCAGGGGGGTTTAAGAGAGGATTTCCAGAGGTCCCTGCCAACATCAGTCATTCTCTGATTCCCTTCTGCTGTAGCCCAGGCAAGTTTAACACAGGCAGCTCCTCAAACAAGATTTCATTTCCCTGAAGCACTCGTCCAGATCTCTGCACCCAAACCTTCTAAGCCACACTGAGGAATGAAATTCTACACTGTTGGCAGTTAGGTGAAGTAATAAAGAAGTTACACATTTGCCTTTTGTTTCAGCCAGGGCTTCAGTGTGTGCTGGTCCTAGTAGAATATTGAGGCTTACATCTCATGTTTTCATTCTTAATGTAATTGGACGGTTTTATCACCATTCTTGCCCTTAAAAATAACAGCAGACTTAAGATCTATCAGAATAAGCAGCACAAATAATAGTTACATCCACAACTAAGGTACAAATAACTTTAGTTCTGTTCTATAATGATCACTCAGTAATAGTAAAAATGCTTAATGTATATGTTAATAGCTGCGGTGAAACTAAATTTTAATGACCAGTTAGAATTATAGAGGCATAGAATTATTTAGGTTGGAAAAGACCTTTAAGATCATCAAGTCCAACCATTAACCCAACACTACAGACTCTGCCTTTAAGCCATGCCCCTCAGCACCACGTCTGTGTGTCTTTTAAACGCCCCCAGGGATGGTGACTCACGCACTGCCCTGGGCAGCCCGTTCCAGCGCTTGACAACCTTTTGGTGAAGAAATTTTCCCTAATATCTTATCTAAACCTCTCCTGACGCAGCTTGGGGCCGTTTTGTTTCCTCTCGTCCTGTCACTGGTGACTTGGCAGAAGAGACCAACCCCCCCTCACTCCAGCCCCTCTCAGGCAGCTGCAGAGAGCGAGAAGGGCTCCCCCCAGCCCCCTCTTCTCCAGGCTAAACCCCCCCAGCTCCCTCAGCCGCTCCCCAGCACACTTGTGCTCCAGACCCTGCCCCAGCCCCGCTGCCCTTCTCTGGACACGCTCCAGTACCTCAATGTCCTTCTTGTCCCGAGGGGCCTAAACCTGAGCCCAGCATTCGAGGTGGGGCCTCACCAGTGGCGAGCACAGGGGCCCCATCCCTGCCCTGCTCCTGCTGGCCACACCAGTGCTGACACAAGCCCGGGGGCTGGTGGCCTCCTTGGCCACCTGGGCACTGCTGGCTCATGCCCAGCCAGCTGTCAGCCAGCACCCCCAGGGCCTTCTCCGCCGGGCACTTCCCAGCCCCTCTGCCCCGGGCCTGGAGCGTTGCCTGGGGTTGGTGTGACCCAAGGACAGGACCCGGCACTTGACCTTGTTAAACCTCATACAGTTGACCTCAGCCCATCAATCCAGCCTATCCAGATCCCTCTGCAGAGCCTTCCTGTCCTCAAACAGATCGACACTCACGCGCAACTTGGTGTCATCTGCAAACTTACTGATGGTGCACTTCATCCCCTTGTCCAGATCATTGATAAAGATATTAAAAGAAGACTAGCCCCAGCACTGAGCCCTGGGGAGCGCTACTTGTGACCAGCTGCCAACTGGATTTAACTCCATTTACCACAACTCTTTAGGCCTGGCCAGCCCACCAGTTTTTTTTTATCCAAGAGAGAGTATGCCCATGCAATCCATGAGCAGTCAGTTTCTCTAGGAAATGCTGTGGGAAACTTAAAAAGTCAAAGGCTTTACTAATGTCTGGGTAGACAACATCCACAGCCTTTCCCTCATCCGCTAAGAGAATCACCTTGTCATAAATGAGATCAGGTTTGTCAAGCAGGACCCGCCTTTCTTAAACCCATGTTGACTGGGCCTGATTGCCTGGTTGTCCTGTACGTAATGCGTGCTGGCACTCAAGATGATCCACCCCGTAACCTTCCCTGGCCCCAAGGTCAGATGACAGGCCTGTAGCTCCCTGGATCTCCCTTCTGGCCCATCTTGTAGGTGCACATCACATTTGCTAACCTCCAGTCAACTGGGACCTCCCCAGTTAGCCAGGACTGCTGATAAATGATGGAGAGTGGCTTGGTGAGCTCCTCTGCCAGCTCCCTCAGTACACTTGGGTGGATTCCATCCAGCACCATGGACTTGTGACCTGCTACACGGCTTTGATACACACTAACCATTTTCTCTTGGAGTATGGGGGCTTCATTTTGCTCCCTGTCTTCCAGCTCAGAGGGCTGGGTACCCTGAGAATAACTGGTCTTACTGTTAAAGACTGAGACAAGGCATTAAGTACCTCAGCCTTTTCCTCATTTCCTCATCCTTGGTCACTGTGTTTTCCCCTGCATTGAAGAAAGGATGGAGGTTGTCCTTAGCCGTCCTTTTGTTGCTAATGTGTTTATAGAAACACTTTTTATTGCCTTTTGTGGCAGTAGCCAGGTTAAGTTGTAATTTTCTCCCTGCATAACTTCACAACATCCTTGTAGTCCTCCTGAGTTGCCTGCCCCTTCTTCCAAAGGCCATAAACTCTTTCTTTCTTTCTTTTTATTTATTTATTTATTTATTTATTTTTCTCTCTCCTCCCGAGTTCCAGGCAAAGCGCTCTGTTCAGCCAGGCCAGTGATCTTCCCTACCGGTTTGTCTTTTGGTACATGGGGATGGTCTGCTCCTGTGCCTTTGAAGACTTCATTCTTGAAGAATGTCCAGCCTTCCTGGACTCCTTTGCCCTTCAGGACTGCCTCCCAAGGGACTCCCGTTAACCAGTCTCTTAAACAGGTCAAAGTATGCCCTCTGGAAGTCCTGCTGACCCCCCTCCTTACTTCTCTGAGAACCAAAAACTATCATTTCATGAATGCTGTGCCCAAGACGCCTCCAGCCATCACTTCACCAACAAGTCCTCCTCTGCTCACAAACAACAGTCCAGTGGGCACCTTCCCTAGTTAGCTCCCTCACCAGCTGTGTCACAAAGGTCTTTTCCATGCACTCCAGGAACCTCCTAGGCTGTTCCATCTCTGCTCTATTGTATTTCCAGCGGATGCGTGGTAAGTTGAAGTCCCCCACCAGAACAAGGGCTAGCGATAGTGAGGCTTCTTCCACCTGCTTATAGAATATTTCATCTGCCTCTTCATTCTGGTTGGGTGGTCTGGCAACATGATATCTGCCTTGTTGGCCTTCCCTCTCATTCCTACCCATAAACACTCAACCCTATCGTCACAGTCAAAGCACTCCCTAGCATACAGAGCTACCCCACCACCTCTCCTGCCTGCCTATCCCTTCTGAAGAGTTTATAGCCATCTATCCAGCACTCCAGTTATACAAGTCATCCCACCATGTTTCTGTGATTGCAACTATATCACAGTTTTCCCACTGCACAGTGGCTTCCAGCTCCTGCTGTTTTTTGCCCACGCTGTGGCCATTGATGCAGATGCACTTTGGTTGGGCTATTGATCCTGACACCTTTTTTTGGGGACGAAGTCCTAGTTCCTACAGGACCATTCTCAGGCACTTCCATCATTCCTAACACATCAATAACCCTTGCATCTTTGCTGTCGCATGGATCTCCATCCTCTACCTCCATGGAGATGGCAGACAGAAGGACCTTGTTAGCACACCGACCCTCAAACATTGGTATGCTGCCCCCAGGCTTATCTCTAGCGAGCCTGGTTTTATCCCTTTGCCTCTTCAGATCTAGTTTAAAGCTCTTTCAATGAGCCCTGCTAACTCCTGTGCAAAGATCCTTTTCCCCCTTTGAGGCAAGTGCACCCCATCGTTGTCAGCTGGCCTGGTGATCAAAAAACCCCCAAATTCTGCCAGTGACACCAGGCTCAGAGCCAGATATTGATCTGCTGGCCCTGCCTGTCTCTTCCCTCATCCTTCCCTGCAACTGGAGGGATAGAGGAGAACACTACTTGTGCTCCTGAGCCCTTAACCAGTCATCCCAAGGCCCTGAAGTTTCTCTTGTCCTCGGACTTCTTTCCGCAACTTTATTGCTGCCTACCTGAAAAGTGAATAATGGACAATAATCTGAGGGCCATGTCAGGGCAGGAAGTTTTCTCTTCGCATCTTTAATCCGGGCCCCAGGGGGGCAGCAGACGTCCCAAAGAAGGTGGTCTGGTCAGCATATTGAGCCTTCTGTTCCCTTCAGAAGGGAGTATCCAATGACAATGACCCGTATATTTTTTTCTCTTTGGAAGCAGTTTTGATGCAGGCCGTAGGCCAACTTAACTTCAGCAACAGCTCCAAGCTAGACCAACCATTGTCCTTGCCATTGTTCGGTTCCACTTTGGTTTATTTGTTTTTCTTTTATTGTACCATTAAGAGCGGCGTTAATGGTATTTGTGTGCATTTCCTGTGTTTCTACAGGCGATAGCTTTCACAAGTAGGTGTAAGGTAAAAGAAAATGTTCTGTCTCTTTCTGTTCCATTCCTGCTTCTGTGGTAGCTACGTCTGCTCAAGTTGTCTGTGCACAGCGCTCGCTTGTCCATGCATTTTGGCCAGCTTCTGCTCCTAGTTACAGGCTTGCTGATGGAGAAAGAGGCAAAGTTTTTTAGGCTGGCACGGGTTGGCAGAGCAATTCTGGGTTAAGCCATGCTGTTATGAATATGTGGTGGAGACAAGATTCACCAGTTGACTTGGACAAGTCTCTCTTTGTGTCTTGCCACAGACTTGCAAAAACTTTAACGCTTACTCTAAGACATCCTTTCGTCAATCACACGGGCATGCATGCACTTATGCACACGTATGCACAGTGCATGTACCATCCCACAGCCCTTTGTATTTTTCTTCCTGCTTTTGGTGTTAACTGCAAGTTTTTCTAGTGAGCCTTCCTTAAAGATGCTGAGCTTCGTGAGTTTAATTATTCATTCTGTGGTAGAGCTTCGGAACCTTAGCTTGGACTGAGTCTTGTTTGTTTTGGGTAGCCAGAGAGTGCAGAGACGCAGTTAGAAAAGCAAAAGCCCAGTTTGAATTGAAACTGGCTGTAGACATTAAAAATAACAAGAAAGGGTTCTTCAGACATGTCAGCCATAAGGAGAAAAAGAAGGAAAACATAAGCCCATTGTTAAACAGAAAAGGAGAACCAATCACCAATGATGCAGAAAAGGCAGAGGTCCTCAACACCTTCTTCGCCTCGGTCTTTACCAGCACTGCAGGGTCCCAGGCTTTGGGAACGAAATTGCCGATTGACCCAAACACCGACCCACCGTCGGTGAAGGAAGAGTTAGTACATGAATTACGACAGGAGCTTGACCCCCACAAATCAATGGGCCCTGACGCCATCCACCCAAGGGTTTTGAGAGAGCTTGCTGACGTCATCACAAAGCCACTCTCCATAATCTTCAAGAAGTTGTGGAGAATGGGGGATGTCCCAGAGGACTGGAGGAAGGCAAATGTTACCCCTATCTACAAGAAGGGCTCGAGGGAGGATCCGGGTAACTATAGGCCCATCAGCCTTACTTCAATCCATGGGAAAGTTATGGAACGAATCCTCCTGGGGGCCATCACAAGTCAAATGAAGCACGTGACTGGGAGAAGCCAACATGGCTTCACTAAAGGCAGATCGTGCTTGACAAACCTGGTGGCCTTCTATGACAAAGTGACTTGCCTGGTTGACATGGGGTCGGCAGTGGACATTGTTTACCTGGACTTCTCCAAGGCCTTTGATACAGTCCCCCACAGTCTCCTCCTGGAGAAATTGATGTGTTATGGCCTAGACAAGTGGTCTGTGCAGTGGGTGGGGAACTGGCTGACAGGCCGCACCCAAAGGGTGGTGGTAAATAGCTCCTTTTCCAAGTGGCAACCTGTCACTAGTGGGGTGCCCCAGGGATCGATATTGGGCCCAATGTTATTCAACATCTTTATAAGTGATCTGGATAACGGCATCAAGTGTAGCCTGATGGAGTTTGCTGATGACACCAAGTTGAGTGGGGAAGCAAACGCTCCAGAAGGGGGAGCTGCTCTGCAGGGAGATCCGGATAGGCTGGAGGAGTGGGCCAGCAAGAACCTTCTGAAGTTCAGCAAGGACAAGTGTAAGATCATGCACCTGGGAAAACATAATCCGGGAGTGCAGCACAGACTGGGATCCACCTGGCTGGAGAGCAGCTCTGTGGGAAGGGACCTGGGGGTCCTGGTGGGGGGAAGCCCAACATGAGCAAACAGTGGCTGCTGCGGCCAAGAAGGCCAACAGGATGCTGGGTTGCATCAAAAAGGGCATCGCCAGCAGAGATAAAGAAGTCATTATCCCACTCAGCGCTTGTCAGGCCACACCTGTGTACAGTTCTGGTCCCCGCCGTACAAAAAGGATGTGGCCAGGCTGGAAGGGGCCCAGAGAGGGGCCACCAGGATGATCAGAGGACTGGGAAGCTGCCATACGAGGATAGGCTGGGAGAGCTGGGTTTGTTCAGCCTTAGGAAAAGGAGGCTCAGAGGGGATCTCATCCCCATGTACCAGTACTTAAGGGGCAGCTACAAAGAAGATGGAGGCTCCCTTTTTACACGGAGTCCCATGGAGAGGACAAGGGGGAACGGACACAAGCTGCTCTTGGGGAGATTCCGACTGGACACGAGAGGGGAATTTTTCACACTGAGGACAGTCACCATTGGAATAATCTCCCCAGGGAAGGGGTTGACTCGGCCATGTTGGACACCATCAAGAGTCGTCTGGACAGGGAGCTGGGCCATCTTGTTTAGACTCTGCTCTTCCCAGAAAGGTTGAGCTAGATGATCCCTGAGGTTCCTTCCAACCTGGGATTCTGTGATTCTGTGATAAGCTGCTTCCAAAGAGCTCACAGTCTGTGTAAATTACAATTGTAGTCTCTGCTACATAGAGGTTGAATACTTAAACTGACATTTTGATTACACTTCATCTCATTCCATTGTATCCCCCTAAATCCAGGATTAAGCCTTTAGTATCTCTAATTTGTAATTATTAATTTTCTACAGATACCAATCAGACCCTTTCTTTAATGTTTTGATAATCTGTTGTAGTTCCAGTGGTATTTGTGGCTCGTATCAGGAACTGATCTTAATGCCTTGTCCCTCTGCAATGCTGGGTTGGCCTGCTAATACTGAGATGTGGTGCAAAGGGCTCTTTGCTTCCATCCAGGAGGACTGACTGTGCAGCATGGGGTTGTTTGGAAGACAGATAAAACATCTGGGGCACGGGTTTCTTTTGAGAATCAGATTTGTTTACTTAAACAGAATAGCAGGTCTTTCTGTGTTGAATTCTGATGAAATTAAGGAGTTTACCTTCTAAAGCTAGAGAAGTCTGGCCAAAGTCCCGAGAAGTCGTGTGCTTTTACAGTTCACCAGAGCTTTATGCTAGAAGAATGTTTTTTCAAATCTTGAAAATATTCCCAGTTCAGCTGGTTTTGTTTTCAGACTTGTTCAGGGTTGGTGCCAGTTCCCACTTATGCTAATGGACATGCTGCTATTGATACCAGAGTCCAAATGCCTGAAGGGGAATTGTTATTTCTTGATAATTCTTTGGTCAAGGGGAAGTATAAGAAGACTCTAGAGTGTTTAACCCTGTCACTGACGTTACTGTCTGGACAGCTCCCACTCACCTGTGTTGTTTCACTCCAGTGAAACTGTTCAAATTTTCAACTTTTATGCCAATTTGTAATTCGGATGCATGTTGTCTGTGTTGGGGATACTGGGAATGCCACATAAGAAAACATTTCAAGCAGAGTAGTATTTCATCCCAGTTCTAGAAGAACGTGGTAGTGAACTCCCTTATTTCGATTGCTGCTGCTCTCTGATACATGGTTGTTTGATTTAATACCCTGTTATTTCAGGCTTAAGGCTTGTGTCGCTCAATACTCAACAAGACTTGTTCTGTACAGAGTGGATTGTTCCTGTCTGTGTCAGGGTATAGGGGAAAAAGTTGCCTGGGGGGAAGACACTGGACATGGCCAGTATCAGTGTAGTTGAACTCCTGACTTTTGTGGAACTGGTGAAAAATAAAAAGATGCCAAGCTCATGTGCAGAGGCAGCATAGGCTCTATTAAAAATAATATTATTGCTTATTAGCATTATGTAAGGTGTGGGATTGCTCCCACCTGTGACGCTGTGTATAGCTGTTCTCAGATTGCAGTGAAAAGAATTCAGCAAAAAAGAATTTAGAGGACTTTCAGAGAACTAAAACTAAATCGTTTTTGTTTAGGAGCGTCACTTCTGAGATAATGTCCTCTAGTGTGTTAAAGTAATGCTAGAATCTATTAAATGAAGCAGTCTGTCTCATAACAGCAGAGCAAAAGGTTGCTCATATAAATGAGAAGCTTATAAAGTGAAAAAGATTAAAATTTTAAAAATACTTGTACTGTGTTGATACTTAGTGTCACAAGATGTTGGAGTTTTGAGGTTAGCATGACTTAAAAGAACCATCCATAGACAACATCATCTAGAGATGCTTAGGGAAGATTGAAAAAGCAATGTGGAATAGACAGTATAAAAATAAATACAACAAAAATGAGGACACCAACAGTAAGTATAAGACTGGGATTGTTCAAATTACAGTATTAATGGAATTTAAAAGAAGTTTTCTCTGAAACACCTTGGATCTCTGTGGGCTTTACTGACGTTTGCCTAAATCAGACAGGCTTTTAAACACTTGTCAGGTGACAAGTGTAACTTCCTAAGAGTCATCTCAAATTTGTGTGGTCGAAAAGATCTTTTCCTGTAGGACAAAGAGGCGTTACGTGCCTGGCTATGCACGGGCTGTTATCCCAAGCTAACCGGGAGATCGCACGTCCCTCTTGTGCGGGCCTTCAGTCCGGGCTAGGCACAGAGATTTATCGGGTCAGTGGAACTGCAGTAGGAGCCTGCTCCACTCATCGTGTGAGTGCTCTCACTCCTGCTGGGTGTCTTGTGTGATGCTTCCGGATGGATGCAATTCTAAACGTTAAATTTAGCCTTTGTATAGGTCTAAGCCTATACCACTTTTACTGCAGCTTTTGCAAATTTCTTTTTTGATGGTTGCTTTTTAACCAGCCAGAAACTTCTGTGCAATGTTTCTTTGTCATGTGAAGTTGCAAAATATAGCTTCACTTTAGAATCGTGGGAGATCTGGGTAAGAGAGAGAGTGTGCATGAGGTGATATTTCCTGTGGTTGGTTTTTTGAAATGACTTTTCAAGTCTTCTAGGGATGTTTTTACCACACACACCCCCTTTTTTTTTTTTTTTTAATAAACCTGTAATGTTTTTGTGAGTCAAAGCAGGAAGACAAGAGAATCTGTTAGAAAATCAGCGTATCCAAAGAACAGAGGTACCTCATATTTTAAATTACTTTGCCTGTAATATGCATTTAGATTTGTTGTCTTCCTGCGTTCAACCCCGAGCTGCTCTTCTACAAGCATTTCCAGTCCTTGAAATACTGTTGATCTGGGCTTGTGGGCAGAGCCTGAGGCTTTATAGCAGGCAGGTTCAGAGCTGCGCTGACTGCTGGAACCAACATCATGCGATTCTGAACACAGTGATTTTTCTGCTCCCTGTACTTGTGAGCAGGAACCCAAGACTGGTGATCTGTTGAGATGAAAACTTTCCAGATATTAAGATAAATATGTCCTACCATCGTTACTCAAATGGAAAGAACCTAGACAGCTGAAGGTGTCTGTCAGAAAAAGTAAGCGTATAAAGCATGCAAACACAGGAACACTTTTATATAAAAGCAAAATAAATAGTACATATGTCACATAATCATTAGATCACACGGGATAGTGCGTCTCATTCACGTTCTGATAATCTTAACTGCTTTTTCAGTTTTACTGTAGTACAAGGATTCCTAAACTTGGATTTGCTTGGGGCTGGCCAACAGTGTCAGCGGCAGTGAGTATGTGCAGCATGAGCTCAGGTGTGTCTGCACTGTGCTCTAGAAACACCAGCATCAGTAGTGGCTGGGCTGCAGCCTGGCTGAGCCAGGCCAACTCCTGCCAACTCCAGCCAGTCGGCAGCAGCTAGGATGTGATGGAGGGGAAGGGGTCTGTACTGCCTAGAGTCCCCCTGCTCTGGGTACAGGAGGGTCTAATAGCTCAAGAGTCCAAGGAAATGAGCTCTGAGCACCGGAGAGCCTGGGGTGGGGGAGACGGTGACTGAGTGGTTCTCTTGTATGAGTGCATCGACCAAAGTGCCACACTGAACATGAGCTGACTTCCCTGTGTGAATGTGTGTGCTGCTGCAGCTCTGCTCCCCTTCCTCTGATACACGTTGCCTTGAGCCCGCCCTTCTATATAAAGACAGCAGCAGCTCCTATCTTTATGCAGGGCGAGAAAAAGTCAATGGGGAAGTGTTTGGCACTTAATGCAGCGTTCACTGCCCAGACATCCATTCCCTGTTTTCTCCAGGTCAGCAGAGAATCAGGAACTGCCACCGCCATGTTCTTGGCAGAGAGCAGCACGTGTACCGCTTTTAAGTGGTTTGCATATCACCAGTGGTACACCACAGTTTGGGAACCCCTGGTATAGTATAATTATATTTCTACAATCACATGACCTCACAGTTTTAAATAATACATAAGCACAAGGGATCAAATTGCGTTTTTAACCTTAACTTTCACATTTCCTGACCTTTGAGTGCTTAGCTGTGCAACCGTAATATTGCATTGAAGTACTCTGAAGCTTTTAATTTCTAGGATGGAGACCAGAAATAGAATAAAGGGGAATTAAAGAGGTGGGTTATAGGATAAAAGAAAATAATGCAAAGCAAGACATAGAAAGGAGAGGGTTTTTGCTTTTTGTTATGTGTAAATACTCCTGGAGTATTGTGTAGGAGGCAGAGTTCAGGAAGAGTGGGTAGGTGATTTAAAAAAATCTACTTCAGTAAAGTCAGAAAAGTTTTCCTGGTATGAAGTTGGTGTAAAGCCAATAAGAAGAAAACCATACATGCATACTGAAATAGGAAAACTGTGTACTTAAACATGGTTTGCTAATTTGGTGTTTGAAAGCTACGGCAGTTAGAATATCTGCATAACTGGTATTAAGGAATAAAGCCCCAAGATTTAAATTCTGTAGCTAGAAATGTGGGGCATCCCAGCCACTGAGAATTGACTGAGGAAGTACTAATATTTCCTTAGCTGCCTAATAGCTGTGAGTATGCATGACTGTGGCTTATTTAGTAGTCTGCTGGTATTGGGAGTGTTTGCCTGCACCTGCTGCCTTATGGTGGGAAAGGGAGTAGGTTTTGTCTGTTCCGCAAAATAAGAAATTTCACTTAAAACAAGCCAGCTCTACTCCTAAAAACTAAACGTGCCCCTACTTCCCTGCCCTCCCCCCCCCCCGAAAAACCCAAAGAAACCCTTTGACTTAAGAGTTCCCAACATTTCTTAAGGGCAAGGAAAGGAGGCTATGGGGTGCAAACTTCTTGAGTGAAACAAGTGGGAGATGCCTGAGGGTGGCTTGAAGCAAGCTGGGGCCTCTTGGGAGGTGCTGCCCATTATCTTCACTGGAGCAATTCTGCACCGATGCCGTGGCGCACTCTTAGTGGAAACCCAGCCTAGCTGAGTTTCAGAGATCGATCCAGGTCCCCTGTGAAGGTGATCATGTAATCTTGCCTTGCAACTGTTCTGTTGCCTACCTATTTCTAAAGATAGTTCCCTATTGATAAAGTAGTTGGAATACTTAACATTTTTTTCCTGGCAGCTGTCAATTTGATTGTCAATTTGAATGGGGAAATATTTCTTTCTGGCGGTTTTGATGTCCATGTAGAAAATATTCATTCTCAGTTGCTTCCCATTCAAGTTAATTTGCTTAATTGAATTGAACTTTTACATGAAATATTGTGCTTTTTATTTGCTAGGTTCTCTCCTATGGGTGTAGATCACATGAGTGGGCTTTCTGGTGTAAATGTTCCAGGAAACGCATCTTCTGGCTGGTGTATCTTCATCTACAACCTTGGTCAAGATGCTGATGAGGGAATCCTCTGGCAGATGTTTGGCCCCTTTGGTGCGGTTACCAATGTGAAAGTTATTCGAGATTTCAACACCAACAAGTGCAAAGGTTTTGGTTTTGTGACCATGACAAACTATGAAGAAGCTGCAATGGCCATAGCAAGTCTTAATGGCTACCGCCTGGGGGACAAAATCTTACAGGTTTCCTTCAAAACCAACAAGTCCCACAAATAACTTGCTCGTGCTTTTTGTATGGAATAGATAATTGAGTGACAGAAGTTGAAACATTTTTGTTAGTGTAAAACTCATATTGCGCCAATTTTCACAAGTGTTTGTCTTAGTCTAAATGAGAAGTGAAAAAAGTTTTATATTCTGGGATGCAACTGACATGTTCAAATGTTTGAAATCCCACAATGTTAGACCAATTTTGCGTTTCTTTAAGTTATTTCATTTAAAACATGTTAAAAATCCCCTGAAATAATAAGTAGATTGCATTAACTAGACCCTCTGGATGGTGGTAAAATTGAAGCATGCTTTCACTTATGAGACTAACATCTGTTCCATTGAATGTTGTCTGCAAAAACTGGAATTTTCTGAAAAATATCAGGCTGAATTAATTAATTTTCTTGGGTTTTATGTTGATGTTTTTCCTACCCATTCCCCTGACCTTCTCTACCCCGGACTCAGTAGTATGGAAGAAAAGTTGAGAAATACTAATGTGTTAGTTGATAGTAAATTGTTTCATCAATTAATATTCATTACTACATATATAGCTGAGGATTAGGCCTCTTAAAGTCAAGGTCTTGTAAGTAGTAGCATGCCAGTATAACTTTTAACACCATTGATGAGGTAAGTTACACTGAGCAGTGGCCGAGTTGTCAAATTCAAAGGTTTTAGAAACATTACTTTTAAAACCCACTTTCTAATAGGAATGGACCAAAGAGTTTCAAAGAAACTCCAGGAGGATTTCAGAGTCAAAATGAAACTCCAGAAAGAGAGTGAATATATGTTGCTACTTTATCAAACTGAATCTCTTCTCTCCAAATATTTAATGCATGGTGCACTACTTACTGGTACATTATAATGCAGCAAGATACTTACTCATTTTCAAAGATCATTATAGTTTGAATTCCTTTGGTAGTTCTATTTTGTAAAGAAAAAACAGTTATAAACATTTGAGCATTGTATTTCTCGCATCCCTTCTAATGAGTGCTAGATTTTTCTATTTTGATAGGATTTTGTTTTGACAACTAGCTTTACTTATTGAACACTCAGCAGAAAAGTACTTACTACTTGCAAGTTAGATATTAACAAAAAACCCTTTGATCTGTAGATTTAAAGATTAATCCCCCAAGTTTTCTGCAGACTGCCTTGAAACTTTGAGTTGTTCTGTTTCTGTTAATTTTCTTTTGCTTTTTTGTGTTTTTGTTTGTTTTTACTTTTGCATTTAAGAACATTAAATTTGATTTTGTTTTGCTCAAATTTTGTTTTGTTTTTTATTTTCTGTTATTTTTTTGCTAAGTATTGCACAAAGTGTCCAGCTTTCAAAGAGCGTTGTTTTAAAGAACTGTAGTTCCTCTTTAAGAGTTTTCTGTTACTCCTTTGACAGATGAGTAGAAGAAAAATGGTTGTGAAACAAGAGCACTACAATAAATCTGTGGCATAGAAACTACGTGCTACAGGCTGGCGTGACCCTGCAGGTGTTCTTTGCTGAAAAGGGCTGCTCTGTCAGGCGAAGGCTGTGTAAGGATATACAGTGCACGACTAGAGACTTGGCCGGGGCAGCTTTCAGGTCTAGTGCTTATGTTCAGTTGCCAGAAGGTAGAGCAAATGTGCAGATGGGGAGAATAGCGGTTTTAGTGCAGTGTCTCCTTTTTTTATGTGAACCTCTACCAGTCCCAAAATTTACCCGCAAATTCCAGAGGCCGTTCCGTGCCGCCTGCTCGTATCGCTCCATCCCGAGCTGACCTTGCCTTGTGCTTGCAATTGTTTCTCTTCTTCCTGCGATAGGATCTGCCATCTTGCGTAGCCCACCGATGTCTGCATCAGCATCTCTGCCTGCTGTCGCTGAAGGGTGGCTGAACTAGCTGCCCGTTGCCATGAGTTATCTTCAGCACCGCCTAGGAAGCACGGTTGCTGGTATTTCTGGAACTGGCTATGGCACACTTAAGGCCGTATAGATAGGCCTTGGCAGGGTGAGCAGCCTCCCACTGGTTTTGAGCTTGTTTGCAGTGAATGTAAGTGGGATTTTTGCTATTAATACAGTTAGCCTTGCCTTTCCTGCCAGTCCGGCTCACTCTACCATCTTTTGAGAAGCTTGATGGTCAGTAAAACAGTGGCTGTGACAAAGCAACCAACCAGCTCCATCCCCACAAAGTGTCCATTCCAGTGTCTGTTCCAGGCGTTTCCACCAATTTATCATTTATCATCATTCATTTATCACTTCAATGAACACTTCAATATACAAGGAGAGATGCAAAAGCATTCGGGGGATTTCTCTCAAGTTAAAGCTGCGTAGTGTGGAGAAGCCCTCTTACTGTGTCCCATCACCTCCAAACCTCACGCTGTCCCGTTCCACAGGAGTGGGTCTGCAGTAGTGTCCAATTTCCTGTCATTCTCTCTTGCCTAATTTCATATAAGATTAATTTTCAGACTAAATGGGAGTTCTGTCTTATCACGGTATTTAGATGGAGGTTCAGACTTCCCATGAATGACACCCTAA